>NW_024080908.1:221484-492171 GCF_003009895.1 Hyaena hyaena | reverse complement strand
TAAAAAAAAAAAAAAAAAGAGGGGGAGAGGAGTGAGTTTTCACACAGGGAAGGCCACGGTGTATCCCTGGGCACAGAGGAGGGTGGAAGGTGGACCCACGCAAAGGCGGACGGGGGTGTGAAAGGGGTAACGGAGGGCTGGAGGCACAGGCGAACAGGGGATGGAGGACAGACGGTCTCAAAAAGAAAGAAGGAGAAAGAAGAAAAAACTAATTGGACCTCATAATTAAAAACTTGGGTGCTTCAGAGAGCAACGTCAAGCAGGTAAAAAGACCACCCACAGAATACGTGAAAATATTTAGGAGGGTACATAAAGGACTTGAATCCAGAACAAAGAACTCTGACAACTCAGTAACTTTTTTTTAATGTTGTATTTACTTCTGAGAGAGAGAGAGAGAGCGTGAGCAGGGGAGGGTCAGAGAGAGAGGGAGACACAGAATCCCAAATAGGCTCCAGGCTCCGAGCTGGCAGTCAGCACAGAGCCCGACGCAGGGCTTGAACCCACGAACCGCGAGATCGTGACCTGAGCCGAAATCGGACACCTAACCAAGTGGGCCATCCAGGTGCCCCAACAACTCAGTAACTTTTTAAAACAAAAATTTTTTTGAGACAGAGAGAGAACACGTGGGGGAGGGGCAGAGGGAGAGAAGGAGTCTTAAGCAGGCTCCTACGCTCAGCGTGGAGCCCAATATGGGGCTCAATCCCCCGAGTCTGGGATCATGACCTGAGCCAAAATCAAAATCATTATTGATCAGGGAGATGCAAATCAAAGCCACAGGAGATAGCCCTTCACACCCACGAAGATGGCTAGAATCAAAAAGCCGGATAATTATAAGCATCATTGGGAACGTAGAGAAACCAAAACCCTGCTGGTGGCTAAGGTGCAGCCACACTGGAAACAACCTGGCAGTTCCACAAATGGTTAAGCCTGGCTACGCGAGATCTAGCAATTCCACTCCCACTTCTCCACCCACAAGAAATGAAGATGTGCTTCCCCACAAAAACATGTACAGCCGTGTTTACAGAAGCAGTACTCATAGTAGCTAAAGAATCAACAAACTTGGGGCACCGGGGTGGCTCAGTCGGTTAAGCGTCCAACTCTCGACTGTGGCTCAGGTCATGATCTCACGTTTCATGGGTTCGAGCCCCACGATGGATTCTGTGCTGACAGCACGGAGCCTGCTTGGGATTCTCTCTCTCCCCCACTCTCTCTCTCAACTAAATAAATAACCTTTAAAGAAATAAACAACCTGAATGTCCATTGATGGATGAATGGATAAACAAACTGTGGTATGTCCACACAATGGAATATTATTCAGCCATGAAAAGGAACGGAACTCTGACACAGGCAGTACAGACTGAAAACATCATGTTAAGTTAAAGCTGCCAGGCACGCGCACTTGCGCACACACATAAATCATACCTGATGATGCCACTGACACGAAATGTCCTTTCTAGAGACAGGAAGTAGATTAATGGTTGTTTAGGGTTGGGATGGATGGAGGGGGAGGATAATGACCAGAGGGTATAGGGGTTTCTTTTTTGTTTGTTTATTCTTTTTTTTTTTTTGAGAGAGAGAGAGAGAAACAGAGTGCAAGCAGGGGAGGGACAGAGAAAGAGGAAGACACAGAATCCAAAGCAGGCTCCAGGCGCTGAGCTGTCAACACAGAGAGCGACGTGGGGCTTGAACCCACAAACCGTGAGATCATGACCTAAGTCGAAGTCGGATGCTTTACCGACCAAGTGACCCGGGCGCCCCCAGAGGTTTCTTTTTGAGATGACGAAAATATTCTAAAATGGACTGCAGCGACAGTTGTGTGTATCTGGAATACACTAAAAACCACTTAATTGTCTATTTTAAGTTAGTGAATCGTGTGGTATGTGAATTATGTCTCCATAAAGCTATCAGAAGGCAGGGGGAAAGGAAGCTCATTTTCCAAAATGAGGAAGGAAGAAGGAAAGCAGCAGAGACACAGTGTGTGGGGAAGGGCAGGAAAGTAGAAGGGGCAGAGAGGGTCATGGGCCACGGCCCCAGGCAGCCCCGGGGAGCACGCTGAGAATGGCAAGGTCACTGAGAAGCTAAAAGCAGCCTTGAGGCAATGAGGCTGTGAGGAGGCAGATAATTACAGTGAAAGAAAGCATTCTGAAAGTTTGAGTTCTTGGAAGTAGCAGCATTATGGGTAAGCGATGATAAACAGCGAGTCTGATTAGGGTCTTGGATGTAATGACTGTGGCAAAGGTCAAATTATGCGCGGCTGCTTGATTGCATCACTAAAAGATCCAGGACATTTGGGGCCAATGAGACAAGACTGAGAGCCATCAATTCATGAGATGTATGGCCAGGTGGCAATGGGCTTGCCCATCAGGTCCCCCACACCAGCTGTGGGAGAACAGCCCGGGACACCTGGACGCAAAAAAAAAAAAGGCATCATTTCAGAGCAGTGCTGTATCTTTGAAACTTATTCCCCCCCAAAAGTGGTCTGGGCAGAATGCGAAGGGCGCCCGGCTGCCTCCATGGGTAGGTAGAGCATGGCACTCTTAATCTCTAGGCAGTGAGTTCAAGTACCATGTCGGAAGGAGACCTTAGTTTAAAAAAAAAAAAAAAAATGATAACGAGTTTAAAAGCATCTGGACAAATACAGAAGGTGAAATAAACCTTTGCTTCGATGATGGGATCCGTGTATACAGCAGGCCCTCGCTCTGAAGCCCCGCTGGTCCAGAACCCTGGAAAACAGGGCCCTGGAGGCAGGGTTCACACACCCGGGATATAGTGGAGTCGGTGTGAGGCTTTACCGCGCCGCAGGCTCAAGTGTGAGTCAGACCACCCCATTTCTGGTGAGCCAATAATGTCATGTCCTGACCTGGAAGCCCTCGCAACCACACGCCCAAGAGGCACCCACAGGCGGCCTGCCGTTCAGGGCTGTCAGTTTCTCTAATATCCGCGTCGCGGGAAACGCCGGCCAGCGAAGCCGTTTAGCGAGGAGGGCAATGTGGCCACAGGCCTGAGTGCAGATTTGACCAGGAGCTCCCAAACTGCAACGTCACGCTGCAGTGTGACCACAGACTTACTGCTTTCAGACTTTCTACGATCGGTAATTTCTTCCACTCGCCAAATGATTTGTTACTGCTGCCTGTGGAGGTCCCTGGTGCTGGGGAAGGGGCCGCCACGCAGAGGCAGGAGACAAGGTCCTCGAGACTCAGAACGCTGGAGAAGGTATACGCAGAGGGGAAAGAACACGAAATTTTGTGGCAGGCCGTGACCCAAAGATAGCTTTGGCGATCTCCCACGTGCACCCTTGCAATGTGACCTTAACGCTCCCCCCGTCCCCCAGAATGAAGTCCACTTCTCCTCTCCTTGAACCTGAGCCAGCCTATGGCCTGATTTGACCAACAGACACAAAAACGACCCTCTGTAACAGACCTTAAGAGTTTCTACCTTCATTGCTTGGAACAGTGTCTCTTGACAGCCAGATACAAGGGCCATCACGCTGTGAGGACATCCCAGCTACCCAGTGGAGAGAACCATCGCGTGGAGACCGGCCATGTGAGTGATGCCTTCTAGGACCTTCCGGCCCAGCCCAGCCATGAAGCCCAATGAGTGAGCCAGTCAACATGAGAACGGCCTGGCCAAGACCTGCCCGGCTTCCTGGCCCACGAATCCTGAGGCAATGAAATAGATATTGTTTTATGCCCCCGAGTGTTAAGGCAGTTCATTAAGCAGCAAGAGATTTCTGAAACGAACTTGAAGCCAGCAAACTAGGGCAGAGTCCTGGCTCTGTTCATATCTAGCCAGGAGACCCTGGGTCAGTGACTTCCAGTGTGCTGCAACTTCCTCGTGTGTCAAATGAGAAGCTTGTAGCAGGTGAGCTAAAGAGCTATCCAGTGGTGACAACGGGCGAGGCCATCGTGCTCTGTCCACAGAGGGGCAACTACCTCAGCATCAGAAGAAACTATGGACCAGGAGACAAAAGTACTGGACGATTAACAGAGGGGGAGCTAGAGAGCCCATAGTAGGTGCTCACTAAACCTCAGCTATAATCATACTCTCTCAGCGGTTCTGTGACTATAGACAAGTTAATCCCTCTGCTGCCGAATTTTTGCATTTGAGAAATGGAGATAAAACTCATGTTTCTGTTTCTACATGAAGAAAACTCTTTGCACGGGAAAGTCCCACGCAAATCAAAAATCACCTACAAGTGGAAGGCATGACTATGTTACTAATACTTGTATTATCCTTTGCACCAAAGCCATCAGCAGTCTCCTCCTCACCCAGCAAGGGGAGACAGTCAGGAAATGGCACCGGCCACCAGGAAGGCACCCCGGGAAAGGGAGAGGCAGGCACAGAAGGGCCATACAAGTGTTCGAGCCGAGTGAGATTTTTACCACCCGCCCACCAGCGAGGATGAGTGGGCGAGGCACCCATGTGGAAGACGCAGAGCAGGTGACCCGTCGGGAGCAGCTACAGTCCACGGGGACCTCTGGGAACAGCCCAGCATTAAAGTTTAAGTAATTTCCTACATCGGAGTCCGCAAGGCCGGCAGCCTGAGGGTGCCCCACCAGTGAGCCGTGAATCAGACCACTGCCCTGCACAGAGTGAACACTCCATAAAAATGATTAAATAAGCACTGGGGAGTCTGAAGTCAAAGTTCCCAGGATGGAATGCTGGCTTTGCCACCCACAGCTGTGTGCTGAGCCTTGCTCCTCACTCATAAAACCTGAGGAGACCCACCTCTAGGGAAGGGGTAAGACCTACACGAACTGCTCCAGGTGAAAAACATCGAGGATTCCGCTTAATAATGAAAGGCACGACGCTGTTTCCAAGGGCACAGACCCTCTGCCTCCCAGATGCCCTTCAACCCCAGCCGCCACCTTTCAAATCTCTGCAGAACTCTGAAAATGAGCGGCATCCATCCAAACAGTCACTTCGCCCAGTGTTGATTCTGAAAAGCTGCCAGCCCTTGGGACAGAAAGACATGGGCTCATTTTCCAAGGGTATCTGACAAGGCAGCAAGAAGACATTTCCATTTTCCAGCCTGTGCTTTTCCAAAACAAGAGACGAATGTGGTGTGAGTTTAACCCCGAAATCCCAGGGACCGTGCAGATAGATACACAGACACTGCTCGGGCGGAAAGTGGAAGCCAGCCAGTCCGCTTGCCCAGGGGACAGAAAAGCTTCTGCTTCTCCTTCTACTCAGGTCTAGACTGGTGGGGTCTGACTGTACTGGTGTCGGGCGTCAGTTACAAAGGGCTGGGAGTTTGGACCCAGTCCTGAGCCCTGCCCTTCCTCCTCCACCTTGCAGAACTCACAGCAGAGCTCCTTGGTCCCCTAGGTGTCAGGGCTTGGGAACACCGCCTGGACCAACCCTGGCTCCTCCTCCACTAATCAAGCACCCCTGTGCGTGAACCCAGGGAAGTTACTAGAGGCGTGACATCATGCAGCCCCCAGGCGTTCGCTTGGAAAAGAAACTGCATCCTGGGAAAGTAAAGGTAAGATCCAGCAAGCTGGAGGCCAGCCTCAAGCCCCAGGTTTCTCCAAGCCTGGTCCCAGTCACTTGCAATGCTCCTTAAAGGTACACAGTGCCAGCCTCGCCCCCCCCCCAAATCTATCAGATTAGACTTGGGAGGGGGTGGCAAGAATCAGACTTTTCAGTACCCTCACCTGGTGAGTCTTATGCATATCAGGTTCTGACACCCACTTGGGACCAAAAGCAGAGACTGAGAAAAGAATAAAAAGGTATTTATTTATTTAAAGAAGAAAAAGGTTTGAAAACGCTGTAATTCTGATCCCTGTTCTTGCCCTCGTTTCCGTGCGGCACAGGTGAGCCACGCAGGACGAAGCCAATCCCCGTTTCGGTACATCCCGGAAAACCGAATTATGACCGTGATGAAAATTTCATACCTTAAAAATGGAAAGCTTGCTCACCAAAGCAACAGGCCTGGGCAAAAATTAACCCGAACATCCCATCTTAGACCAACCGGGTCTATTCCGAGAGAAGCAAGATAAGATCTTGGCTACGGCTCCCGCTGGTCCCAGCCATACCCAGTCCTCCCACAGCAGGATTTGGCGTGGGTGGGGGTTAGGGGACAGGGGGTGTCCCCGTGCTAGCAAATCTGGTCGGGAGAAGGTTATTCAGGGGGATTTAAAAAAACAAAGGTTAAGATTCACCAAGTCCCACCTCTCCGTGAGAAGGAAAAAAATCTAAAGGTAACGGACTGCATTGGGCACATATCAGACACTGGAAAGATGTTTCCCAAACCGAAGGAAAGAAGCCACCTGACAGTCCTCCTTGCCTGAAATAATGCCCTGAAGCCACGAAGGACAAAAAGGGAACGAAGAGTAAAACTGTCTCCACATCCAAAGTACTGCCTTTTCAAAACCGGCAGAAACCTAAAGAAACAACCTACTCAGAGGGGCAGTACTTTCTGTCACTTATCGGGGACAGGCACACCGTAGGTGCTGAGAGACCCGGGATCCTCGGGGTCAGGTGGCAAGCAGGGAAAGCAGCAGCACCATCCCCAGGCGCTGGGCAGCGGGAGCCCCGGCTGGCATGGCAGACACCCCAACGCCTCGCCCCGGGAGGCGCATCCCACGCGGCCAGCCTTTCTCCAGCACCTACGGGTCCCGTCCCGACGCCTGCGCCCCGCCCCCGCCCCCAAGCACGGACCTGGTGGGGCTCGGGCCTCGGCCCCGAAAATTCCAGTCACCCCCGCGAAATTCTTCAGCAGCGGCTCCCTGCTAGCTGCTGAAACTTAACATTACGCCACGAAACTAGCAAACGGGCAGCCTTCACCCCTCCCCCCCTGCAATGACTGGCACTTGCAAAGGAGTCGTGGCACATCAAGCATTTAAGAAGTGACTGACTGCCACTTGGACCCGGTTACCTGGAATTAAAAAAAAAAAAAAAAAAACTCCTGTGTTATTTTTCTCGATCAGGAAGTAGGCATTCCCCCTGTAAAAGACCTTCCTGAGAACACCTCTCCCATGGGATCCCAGCAGGTAAATAACACCAGAGCTTCCCCAAAGCGATTCGAAAGAGCCTGGGGACCTGGCTGCGCTCCCCGCCGGCTGCTCCTCGGCGGAAGGAGGGGTGGCGAAGTGAGGCAGTCCCGGGAGGTGAGCACGGGGGCGTCTGCAGGTGGGAGGAGGGGGCGAAGCGGTGCCGCCCAAACTTCGCAGCTGCTCCGCAGCAGTTCTGGGCAGGAGCCCGCCGAATTCAGTCCCGGCAAGCGGAGCCCCCTCCCGCACACGAAGCCCCCTCCCCCCGCCGCCGGCCCGCCCAGCCAGCCCCGCGTCTGCTCGCACGCGCCCCCGCACGGGCAGCGGCCCCTCCCCCCACCCCGGGACCCCCTCACCTTGGCCTCGAAGCAGATGCCGTGCTGGAAGGCGTCTTCGTTGTGCAAGGGGATCCGCAGGTCGTGCCCATCGTCCACAAGGTTGTACTTGGTTTTGCTGGGCATGGTGACCCGCGGCGGACCGGCTCCTCCGGAGGCGGCAGCGGGAAGGGGCCGGCCAGACCGGGCAGGGGAGCGGAGGGGAGGGGCGCGCCGCGGCGGCCGCGGGAGCCGGGACCCGAGCGGCGCCGAGGGCCGGGCGGCAGCGGGCGGCGCGGCTGCGGGCGGCGCTGTGGCCGCGCGACTCCTGCGGGCGAGGAGGGCGGCGGCGGCGGGAGCGGGAGCGGGCGGGCGGGCGGCGGGCCGGGGAGGGGGCGGCGGGCGCGCGGCCCGAAGCGGGACCCGGCGCGGCGGCTGCCCCGGACGAGGAAGAAAAGGCGGCGGCGGCGGCGGCGGCGGCGGCGGAGCGGGGTGCCTGTCACGGAGACGCCGGATCGGCCGCCAGCGAGCGGCTCCTCCTGCGGGGCGGGCCCGGGCCGGCTCCTCCCGCGGGCGCCCAGGCCCCGCCCCGCGCCCGCCCCGCGCCCGCCCCGCGCCGCCCGCGCGCCGAGCAGGTGAAAGTCCCCGCGAGCGCCGCGCCGCAGCCCTGCCCGGCCCGCGGGCTGCACCCCTGCTCCCGGGCGCGCTGCGGTCTTGACGGTCACGTTCGGAGCCGGGCTGCCGGGGGTCAGACGCGGCGGCGGCAGCGCCTTGGATGTTTTGGGTTTGTTTGGGGCGGGGGTGGGGGGGTCGGGGCGGTGTTTATGGTCGTGTGTTTATGTTCTACCGGGAAGGCCCCAGTCCCGGCCCAAATATGTGCAAATCACGAATTCGGAGAGTTCCCTTTCCCAGCGGAATCAAGACGGTGCTCCCTGGGGGCCCATCGCAGGCGCTTTTTGCCCCTTTGAGCGGTGATTTCTGACTTGTGTCATGCGGGCTGGCGCGGGGGGCTGGGGGGGGTGCCTTTTGGAATACATAGCCTTCTGCATTTATATTATTAAAAAGCCATCCGTCCGTGGAAATGGGGAGGCCAAAAAAGGAACGTTAAGGACAAGAGAATCCTCAACATTTTAATTTTTTTTAATTAAACCTTCTGTAACAAGGTTAAAGACAAGATGAACGTCCAAGTTCTGTCTGTCTTTCTTCCTTTCTTTCTTTCTTTTTAACGTTTATTTGTTCTTGAGACAGAGAAAGACACACACACAGAACCAGAAGCAGGCCCCAGGCCCTGAGCTGTCAGCACAGAGCCCAATGCTGGGCTGGAACTCCTGAACAGCCAGATCATGACCTGGGCCAAAACTGAATGCTCAGTCGCTCAGTAGGCTGAGCCACCCCTCCTTCCTCCACCGCCCCCCAAGTTATTTCTTTTTTTTTTTTTAATGCTTTTTATTTATCTCTGAGAGAGAGACAGCGTGAGCAGGGGAGGGTCAGAGAGAGAGGGAGACACAGGATCTGAAGCAGGCTCCAGGCTCAGAGGGTCAGAGAGAGAGGGAGACACAGGATCTGAGGCAGGCTCCAGGCTCTGAGCTGTCAGCACAGGGCCCCACACGGGGCTCGAACCCACGGAACCATGAGATCATGACCTGAGCCGAAGTCGGATGCCTAACCTACTGAGCCACCCAGGTGCCCCCCCAAAAAAGTTATTACTGACTTCTATGCTTTCCACCGTGGCAAATACTTCAGTCAATTTGTTGTTAAGAAGAGGCCCATTTACTTTTCTCCTCTGCATCAAGAGCTTCTGCCCTGAGCAATGTGCAGATGAAAGAGCCATGGGATTATCTGTGAGGCCTCACAGGTCGAGAAAGCTAGGATTACCGTGCCTTCAAATTACCCCAGAGTCACCAAAAGCAACAGGCTGGTGCCAAAGCCGGTCCAGCCTGAGATCACTGAGCCCAAACAGTCAGCTCCTCTACACGAGAAGGAATGAAGGTTGAATTCATCATGTCAACCCTGCTTTTGATGCCGGGTGGACACATCTACCCAAGATAATTCCCAAATCAAACATCATTGATTGTTATCAAAGTTTCGAATCACCACAAAGCAACACAGTGTTGCTTGCAAAAGGCACATCTTCTGGGACGCCAGGGTGGCTCAGATGGTTAAGCTTCTGACTTCGGCTCAGGTCATGATCTCACGGTTCTTGGGTTCGAGCCCCGCGTCGGGCTCTGTGCTGACAGCCAGCTCAGAGTCTGGAGCGTGCTTCAGATCCTGTGTCTCCCTGTCTGTGCCCCTCCCCTTCTCGTGCTCTGTCTCTCTCTGTCTTTCAAAAATGAATAAATGTTTTTAAAAAATTTTTTCTCTGTCTTTCAAAAATGAATAAATGTTTTTAAAAAAAATTTTAAAGGCATATCTCCTATACCATTTCCTTGATACAATTATGTAAGAGAATGCATTACTGCCATAATTGTATTTCTCCTTTCGTCTCCTAGTGCTAAAGTACAATTGCCCTTTCCTATGTAGTGCCTCCTTCCAATGTGCTGAAATTACTGGTCAAGATACAGCGTCTTCTGGGATGTCCCTTAAATGAAGGCAAACTGATGACTACAACAAATTCATCACATACTTTATGCTGTATAGACTTTATTATAGTCATAAATATTAGTAAAAGCCAAAAATCATTTGCACTGAGGAAATGCACCACTAGCATTTTTATAAATACAGAACATGAAAGTCTAATCAGGCACGTCTGACTCTTTGAATGTCATGGTGGTTTTAATATGCATCGTAATGTGCTCTCTAGAACCTGGCATGGGAACCTGACCGCTTCAAGGCAAGACCCTAAGCAACTACCTCATTTACATCTCCTTTTCCCTCCTGAATTTAAAGTCTTTTGACTCCGAAGGGCCTTGTTTCCAGGTTCACTTGGGCCCCCTTGGCTGTTGAATTTTTGGAATTTCCTGTCTAACTCTGTAACACATTGTAGATGAGACACAAAAAAGCTGAAGCCTCAAAGATATTTTAGGGTCTAATACAATGATTACTTCACAGTAGACCTCTAGTAGTTATTTATGGAATCAAATCACCATAGCTAACGTGCATCGAGCTTTATCTATGTGTTGGGTATCGTTCTTACAACCTTACACATATTATCTCATTTAACATTTAAAACACTCCTAAGGTTCATCCCGTTTTATGAAGAAAATGAGGCACAGATAGTTTACGAACTTAGCCAAGGTCACACACTTAGAGAGGAAAGGGGCCCGAATTTGAATCCAATTCTATGTCACGAGGTGTTTCCATCATGGCCTGGATTGCCATGAAAGTCTTAGCACAAACAAGATGCATATCAAATTCAGGGTCCGTGTTTTATTTAGATGTGTATTGTTGCTAAGCTGTATTCGTTCCATTTCACTTAGAAGAACTGTTCCAGAAAGGAGAGGCCTGTTCTCTGCTGTGGCCTCCATCCATTACGTCAGAGCCACACAGGCATAAAAACACCCTTCTTCCAGAAACAATGGGCGTCCAAAGTAAATTTCCTTATTTTTTAGCAGCGATTTCAATCTTGTTTTTGCACCTTTAAATGTAATTGAATTTCCCACCGCATTTCCAAATCTATTTTTTAAATGAATCAAGTTTTATCACTTTCCATATCCTTCTGTATTTAAAACCTGCATAATACAATTTTAATCTGAAGTACATGTAATTAAAATATAAATTGCTAAAGCGTGTAACACTTGCTATGTTACATTTTATCAAACCTTTGTTTAAAAATGTTTTAAAAAATTCCTAAACCTGGGGCGCCTGGGTGGCTCCGTTGGATAGGCGTCTGACTTCGGCTCAGGTCATGATCTTGCATTTGTGAGTTTGAGCCCCGCGTTGGGCTCTGTGCTGACAGCTCAGGGCCTGGAGCCTGCTTTGGATTCCGTGTCTCCCCCACTCTCTCTGCCCTTCCCCTGCTCATGCTCTGTCTCTCAATAATAAATAAATGTTAAAAAAAAATTTTTTAATATCCTAAACCCGTTTAGAAGTGGAAGTTACTAGGAGGTCCCCTAATTCAGCTCCTCCGTAATAAAGACAAAAAAACTTAAACCCAAGGAGATTAAGTAGTTTGCCTCGTCCTCCTTGTAAACTAGGGCTCCTACTTCAATAATCTTTTTATCACACGATAATGGCTTATAAGTAAATTGACAGCAAACTTTAACACATATTTGGAACTGAGAAAATTAATTTGCTTTAGGTCATAAAATACCTGCTTTACAATACGCTTCCTGTGCATTGTCTTACGTGGCCATAGGAGATACGTATGGTCAGTATACCCATTTTACATATGAGGAAACTGAGGCTGAGAGAAGGAAGTGCAGGCTATAGAGCAATAGGTCCTGGGAATCCTTCTGTGAATTTAACCAACAAAGAATGAAGATTATATCAGCTGGCCCAATACTGCTCAGGTACACACCTGAACAGAATTCATAAAATCTTTGCATAAATAATATCAAATATTAAGAACACAAAATGATTTTCTCCTATTAGATTAACACTTAGCTCCAAAAAGTTGACATTTTTTGTGCCGTTGTTTTCAACCTGACAATGTCTCCTGGGGCATAGCGTGCTAGAAACCATTTGCCCCCCCCCCCTACCACCCACCCCCGCTTTTTTTCCCTCAGTAGGCAAGGAAGGTTTTATTCAAGGCTATTGCAGTAAGGGAGAGAACTTCGAACTCACAGAAATCTACTGAAACAAAGGACTGGAGAGTTGGCTTTCTGTTGTGACTTTGTTTGGTTTTTTGTTTTTGTTTTTACTTTATAGAATAGTGAATTTATTCCTGGCAAATAACAAATGAAAGTTTCACATAAAGAGCTTGCAAAGCTCCCTAGGGTGGGCCTGTAATGTATACATGACAAAATAATCTTGGCATAAGATTGTCGAGCTGGAAAAACCATTATAGATCCTTGAAGTCTCTGATTCGATAGCGGAGAAACAGAAGCCTAGATTGCCAAAGATCTTGGACTGAATAGCAAAGGCAGAACGAGAAACCTGGTTTAAAAAAAAAAACACCTGGGCCAGTGTTCTCTCCATCACACTGTGCTGTCTATCACCTGCACATCAGCCCATTTCAAGCTGGATTTTTTTAAGTTTATTAATTTTGAGAGAGACAGAGACACTGCAAGTGGAGGAGCGGCAGAGAGAGAGGGAGAGAGAGAATCCCAAGCAGGCTTGAGGCGGGACTCAAACTCATGAACCCATGAGTTCGTGACCTGAGCCAAAACCAAGAGTCAGACGCTTAACCGGCTGGGCCACTCGGGCATCCTGATCATCAGCCCATTTTAAAGGGTGGCAATAAGGATATTAAGTGATTTTTCTGAAAAAAAAAAAAAAATCCTATCACTAATGGTGTCTACTCCAATGGTTTATTATGATCTTTTATTACATAAGCGTTAATTTAGGTTGTTTGTCCTAAAGAAAGCGTATCCTACAAGGTATCACATTTTCTGATGCTGCCCTACGTTCTCTTTCTCCCCTTAATTGAAACTGACTCCTGCGACCTACGTCCCCATACTGAGGGCAGGTCACACTTTCCATTTATTTATTTCAAAGACAAGCCTCCCTGTCTACAAAATTATGCATATTACATTTTTATAAATTAAATACTCTCTTGAATCGACTTCCACACGGAGGCTGGTGCTGGAGTTCGTGGGCGCAGCTGTCCAGGCAGAGGAACTAGGTGGGAAGGCAGGAGCCGCGAGGAGCCTACGCCCCCCCACCCGCTGGCCTTCTCGAGCACTTTCCCCCACCCATCCCTGGACCCGAAAGGCAAGAAACAAATAGTGCTGAAGGTTTGAGACTTTCTGGGAGGTTCTGGAGGCAGCCTAACTGCCTTCTTTCTCTTGGAACACTTGCAGAATGAGGTCTGGAGTAAGGAGCAGGGTCTGCTGAATTTTGAATCCAAAGAGGAAGGTTGGGTGCCCTGCTGGCCTGAGCGGCCTTTCTCATGGAGATTCTTCTAATCTCTCCCTGACTGGGGGCCCATTCCTTGCTTTTCGAATTCAGATTCCTTTTCATGTTAACAGCTGTTTCTTGGCCCTGCTAATGTCTCAGGCGGGAAATATGTATTAACGCCACACCTTTTCGCCACAAAGCCTTTTGATCAAAGACAATAAAATCATACTTAACAAAAACTAACAGTAGTTTCTCAGGGCAGGGAGGGGGCAGGTAGAAAGGAGTAAGAGAGGTATGCACCGTAATGAGATACTTTTTTTTTTTCTAACGTTTTATTTATTTCTGAGAGAGAGAGACAGCATTAGCAGGGGAGGGCCAGAGAGAGAGGGAGACACAGAATCTGAAACAGGCTACAGGCTCTGAGCTGTCAGCACAGAGCCCGACGCGGGGCTCAAACCCACGAACCGGGAGATCATGACCTGAGCCAAAGTCGGACGCTTAACCCACTGAGCCACCCAGGCGCCCCCGTAATGAGATACAAGGGCAGAAGGTAACGTGTGATCTAAGCATATGGGAGGCCTGTCTCTAAGGGTCACAGGAAGGAAGGGAAAGCTTCAAGGAGGAGGTGAGGCTTGAGCCCGTCTGCAATAGGGAAAGAATTCAAGAACAGCAGGAGGGAGCGCAGAGGACGTGGAGACAGGGTCTGTAGTGACACTAATCTACAAAGTGTCATCCGGAGACCGTGAGGAGACAAGCTCCCCGGAGGGAGAAGCCTGCAAGTCGGACGGAGAAGAGAGCGCACTGGGAGGTGAGGCTAGGGGCAGAGGCCGGAGGCAGCGCGCAGGCGCCTCCGACAGGCAGGCTTCCAGGACTGCGCCCCGCCCCCGTGGGAAACTTTGGAACTGAGACGGGACCCCGGTGCTAATTCAGAAAGATCACCCCCTGCCCGCCCCTCAGAAAAGGAAAAGAAAACAACATAGGCTCCCTGACCCTTTTATTTAAGCTACCAAGGGGGGGGGGGGGGGAAGCAGATGATTGGGTTTCCCATAGCGCAGGGGTGAGTTCTTCAGCTCCCAGAAATAAAGGAAGATGGAAACAGCTGTAACCAGTCCCCCTCAGGATGGCGGGCGCCAAAGTACCTCCCCGCCGCCGTCTTCCAGATGCTTCCTAATCCTTCGATTCCACTTTGGCTTTGGGCCTTGCCATTTGGTGGCAGATTGAGTGTATAGACCCTTTAGAAGGGTCCTCTGGGGGCGCCTGGGTGGCTCAGTCGGTTAAGCGTCCGACTTCGGCTCAGGTCATGATCTCACAGTTCCTGGGTTCGAGCCCCACATCAGGCTCTGTGCTGACAGCTCAGAGCCTGGGGCCTGTTTCGGATTCTGTGTCTCCCTCTCTCTCTGACCCTCCCCTGCTCACTCTGTCTGTCTCTCTCAGAAATAAATAAAACAGTAAAAAAAAATTTTTTTTTTTTTTTTTAAAAAGAGGGGTCCTCTGGTTTTATGTGGTTTATTTGTGTGTCTTGGTGCTCTTTGGCGGCAAGGAGAATTGTCTATAGTGCAGCTACTCCGCTCAAAGTTGGTGTTAGGCCCTTCACCCTTATTTCTCCACACTTGGATCCCTGTTCCTAAATCTGGGACTATTTTCCTTCCTTATCTATTTAAAACAACAAGTAAGCCCCCAGCTGTTAAAGTTGGAGCTTATCTGCTCCACTAAATCTACTCTGTCGTTGTAATCCATCTTGGTTCCTCTTTATAAAATCCACATTCTTAAGATAAGAAACCATGGAGGAGGGGAGGGGGAGCCCTGACCATTTCGGATGAGTATGGAAACGCTTGGAAGTGCACTGTAAGAAAATAGATGTTTTTTTAAAAAAATTTTGTAACGTTTATTTATTTTTGAGAGAGAAATAATAATTTCTGTCCAAATTATTGGAGGGCTCCAGGCTCTGAGCTGGTTGTCAGCACAGGGCCCATCGCGGGGCTTGAACCCACGAACTGTGAGATCATGACCTGAGCCAATTTCAGAGGCTCAACTGACTGAGCCACCCAGGCACCCCAATGTAAGTAAATATTTTATTTTATTTTTATTTTTATTTTTTTTAGTAAATGTTTTATTTTCAAATCTCTCCTTGGAGGTGTAAACCTGCTAAGCAGCTTTGAAACTGCTTATGAAAATAAAATTTCCTCCAGACCCCCCCCCCCAACTAGTGTGCTTTAAAAAAAGAGAGAGAGCGAAAGAAAGGAAAATATAGATGTGCAATGCACCCAGGTGTGTTTGGGCATTTAATTTTCTCTGCCAGATCCTGGATCACCCCCTTTGGGCTTTATGTCTTCTGAGAGCTCAGGCTCAGGCACCCCAGACTCCAATCACCCTAATGCCCCCTCCCCCCAACCTACTGTTACCTTTTGAACCACAGGCAAAGGGAGGGACACAGTATGCTCTTTAAACATTACAAGAATTTCAGGATAAGTAGCGTAATAAGGGTTGGGGACTTATCCAGACCAGCCTTGGCAGTTCCCGGTCATCAGCAACTGCCTCATTCCCTTAAAAGGCCTTGAAATCTCCTTTATAAATCCCTTGACATCACCAGCTGGCCCCCCTCCACGCCACTCTGAGCATTTTTCCTGAAACAGCGCTGGAGGGGCCTCAGAATTTTCCAGGTCTCTGAGCAGCCAGTCCCTGTACCTTTCGCTGGCCCAAGGCGGCCTCTGTAATTTGAGCTTTACGTACATGATAACACTTTAACCGCAGCCAGGCTTAATTCGGAACAAATGTTCCTCCACTTCTTACCTCTTTGGAAAAACTGCGGGTCTAACAGCTAGGACACCGACGAGGTGGGGGAGAAGGTGGGAGTGGGATGGGGTTTCCTGACACGGACCTGGCTGTCCACACGGTGTGCCAGGCACACAGCAGGTGCCCAGTCATCTGCCTCCGGTGGCCCGTGGCCGTCTGTGAGACAGACATCGCCTCTGTCTACTGCGCTTCTAGCATGTTCCATGGAAGTCCCTGCGAAGCCTAATCGGGAACGGACTATTCTAATGACTCCAATGTTCTGGTTGGTAGGAAGTTACCATGGATATAGGATTTTACCTATATTTTCACCAAGGAGAAAGTGATCGATACAAAGCACATTTCTGAACAGATATTTGCACACCTGTGTTCATAGCAGCATTAGTCACCACAGCCAAAGGCAGAAACGACCCGTGTTCATCAATAGATGGGCGAATGGGTAAACAAAATGTGGTCTATACATGCGGTGGCTATTATTCGGCCTTAAAAGGAATGAAATTCAGGGGCACCTGGGTGGCTCAGTCCTTTAAACGCCCGGCTTCAGCTCAGGTCATGATCTCGCAGTTCGTGGGTTCAAGCCTGCTTCCGATTCTGTGTCTCCCTCTCTCTCTGCCCCTTCCCTGTTCACACTGTCTCTCTCTCTCTCTCTCTCTCTCAGAAATAAATAAAACATTAAAAAAAGTTTTTTAAAGGAATGAAATTCGGACACATGCTACAGTACGCCGGTCACAAAAGGACAAGTATGTATGATTCCATTTATAAAGTAGAGACAGGGAGTAGAACAGAGGCTCTCGGGCTGAGGGGAGCGGTGGGGGTGAGGAGGTAGGCAGAGTTTCTGTTGAGGATGATGAAAAAGCTCTGGAGATGGCCAGTGGCAGTGCTGGGACACCAGTGTGAATGTGCGAAACGCCACGGATTTTTAGATTTTATGTACTAGCAGTAGTAGTAGTAGTAGGAATCTCTACACTCATCATGGGGCTTGTAATCTCTACACTCAACTCACGAGTCCAAGATCAAGAGTCCCACGCTCTTCTGACTGAGCCAGCCAGGCGCCCCTGAATTGTACCTCGTAAAAGGGCTTTTAAGAGGCGCCTGGGTGGCTCGGACAGTTGGGCATCCGACTTCGGCTCAGGTCATGATCTCACAGTTCATGAGTTCGAGCCCTGAGTTGGGCTCTGTGCTGACCGCTCAGAGCCCGGAGCCTGCTTCAGATTCTGTGTCTCCCACTCTCTCTGTTGCTGCCCTGCTTGCACTCTGTCTCTGTCTCACAAATAAATAAACATTTAAAAAAAAAAAGTTTTTAAATGGAATACATTGCAATGAGAAAGAATGAAATCTGGTCGTTTGTAGCAACGTGGATGGACCTTGAGGGTGTTATGCTGAGCGAAATAAGTCAGGCAGAGAAGGACAGATACCATATGTGTACATGTATAGGAGGATTAGGAGGAACTTAATGGAGGACCATGGGGGAGAGGAAGGGGGAAAATAGTGGGGGAGAGGGAGTGAGGCAAACCACGAGAGACCTTGAATGCTGAGAACAAGCTGAGGGCCGATGGGGGTGGGGGAGAGGGGAAGGGGGAGATGGGCATGGGGGAGGGCACTTGTGGGGATGAGCACTGCGTGTTATATGGAAACCAACTTGATAGTAAACTATGAAAGAAAAAAAAAAGAAAGTTTTTAATGGTTTTTAAAAACCTTGTTCCTAAAGACATTGTTAACACTTTCTTAAGGTATTTGGGTTTCTTGTGGAAGTGCAGGGTCATTACTACAAATATCAGTCATCGTTCTGCTGATGAGGAGAAAAGGAGAAAAGTTCTGGTTAATCAGATGTTCTAAGGGGACATATACTCTGTGAGATTTCAAGTTCCTCTGGAGATGAGTTGGGATGTTAAACAAACAGACAAAGATATTAAACAAAAAGACACACTTCAGGATAAAAGAAACCCTGAAACCCCATTTCAGACCATCTCAGGTGCTACCTCAACACAATTTTTTGTGGTTATTTCCATGGGAGTTTTCACAGATTTTAGAGCTTGAAGGATCAGATGAAAATGATTCATTTCCATCTGAACATCAAGGGCAGGGGAAAAAGTCTCTTAATTTCCCGCCTGTTGAAGATGGATGTTATTTCATTAAGTATGCATTTACCGAGCTCCTACTGTGTGCCGTTGTTGTGAGATACATCACTTATTCAACAGACATTTTTTTTTTTAAGTTGATTTATTTTGAGAGAGAGAGAGAAAGCAGGGGAGAGGCAGAGAGAGGGAGAGACAGAGTCCCAAGCAGGCTCTGTGCTGTCAGCACAAAACCCTACGTGGGGCTCGAACTCACAAACCGTGAGATCATGACCTGAGCCAAGATCAAGACTCGGATGCTTAACCAACTGAGCCACCCAGGCACTCCTCAACAGACATTCTTGGTTGCTGACTGTGTGTGCTTTGAACAGCTCTGGACAGTAGAAGGAAATAGATCAGATGATTCCTCATCTGTGGCTGGTTCAGTCAGTAGAGCATGTGGCTGGATCTCAGGGTCATGAGTTCAAGCCCCCACGTTTGGTGTGGGAGACTGCTTAGGGGAAAAAAAAAAGATTCCTATTCTCGTAGAACTCACTTTGATCTATCAAGGAGTTAACAGAGTAAAAGAAGTCACTTTCATGGCCAGGGGTACATAGTCATGGAAGGTGGGAGGTGACTAGGGAAAGCTTCATAGGGGAAGCGATATTTCAGGTTGGCATTAAAGGACTGTCGTACATCCGTGGGCAGGGTCAGAAAAGGGTGTTCCAGGCACAGGAAATGGCCTGACTCATGCTGTCATTTTCTTGGGTCAGAACATGACAGGGTCCCCACAAAGGGCTCTTCCTCTCATTTTGGCCAACAAGAGGAAAAAGGGATTGAAAACGTGGTTGCTTATTTAAGGGTCACAATTACTTATGGAAAAGAAAGACAATGTCCTGCTCTGGAGCCGAGAATGAAGCCTGAGCTCGTCCGCAGGCCTGTCTTACACATTTGTGCACACGCATCCACGCACGTCCGTGATTGCAGGGGCAAGAAGGGATCGTGCCAGGGCGCATGGGGGGCTCAGTCGGTTAAGCGTCTGACTCTTGATTTTGGCTCAGGTCATGATCTCAGGTTCATGAGTTCGAGCCCCACATCGAGCTCTGTGCTGACAGTGCAGAGCCTGCTTAGGATTCTCTTCCTCCCTCTGTCTTTGTCCTTCCCCTGCTCATTCTCTCTTTTTCAAAATAAGTAAATAAACATTAAAAAAAAAAAAAAGAAAAGAAGGCTGCGGCATTCTGGTTTGTACTCCCCGGCACCCCGCACTTCAATGTAAAAGGATAGAGCCCTTTTATTTCACAAGACAAATCCCCCAGCAGCAATTACACGCTGATCTCTGAGAATCACACTCTGGCAGTGGCATTTGCTTTTTTCTTTTTTTAATTTTTTTTAACATTTATTTATTATTGAGAAACAGAGGGAGACAGAGCATGAGCAGGGGAGGGGCAGAGAAAGAGGGAGACACAGAATCCGAAGCAGGCTCCAGGCTCTGAGCCAGCTGTCAGCACAGAGCCCGACGCGGGGCTCAAACCCACAAGCTGTGAGATCATGACCTGAGCTGAAGTCAGACGCTTAACCGACTGAGCCACCCGGGCGCCCTGGACAGTGGTATTTTCTTGACGTCTGCTTCTGCAGAGGGAAGGCGGGCACCCCCGGCCCAGGAAGAAAGGACAGAGTACACAGAATGATCCCTGTTGCAGGCTGCAAGGTGCCCAGCACTTTCACTGACCTTATCTCGTCTGATCCTCACACAGCCCTGGAGGTTGGGGACCACTGGCTTTTGGAACTAAACTTGAGACCTCAGACCCAATGCTTGTCTGTTCCAAACTCCACACAGCATCTGGCGGTGGGACAAGATGTAGGAAGAGGCGCCCGAGGCAAACTTGTCCCAATGAACAAGTTTGCCCAAAGTTGACCTGATGCAGGTGTATACATATGTACAAGAACACACACACACACACACACATACACACACTCAGGGCTGTGACAAAGGCTTAGGAGTACAGGCCCACCCATCTGTCATACTGTCAGGGTGTTTTTTTTTTTAATATTTCTTTTTCTTCTCCTTTTTTTTTTTCTTAAAGTAAGTTCATGCCCAACATGGGGCTTGAACTCACCACCCCGAGATCAAGAATCGCAGGCACTGCTGACTCAGCCAGCCAAGCACCCCCTACACTGCCTGAGTTTCAATCCTAGCCCTTTGTTCAGGAGCTCTAACTTTGGTAAGATAATGAAACCCTCTGTGCCTTAGTTTTCTCATCTTTGAAATGGACACAGTAATGACACATATGATGTTTGAGACATGTCTCGGGGTGACACGGGACGAGAGAATTAGATGCGGATACAGATGAGACAGGATTGGCCATGTGCTGATAACTGTTGCTGAGTTGGTCATTGTTAATACATAAGGGCTCGTTATATTTTTTGTCTACTTTTGTATATGTTTGGAATTCCTCCTTTAAAAAAGCTTTAAGCGGTATTATTCACAAGAGCCAAAAGGTGGAAACAACCCAGATGTGCATCAACAGATGAACGGATAGATAAAATGTGAATAAAGTATTATTCAGTCCTATGAAGGAAGGAAATTCTGACATGAGCCACAACACGGGTGAACCATGAATTATGCTAAGTGAAATAAGTTAGTCACAAAAAGGACAAATATTCTATGATTCCACTTATCAGCAATATCTGAAATTGGCAAATCTATAGAGATGGAAAGTTGAACAGAGACCGTAGGGGCGGGGAGGAGAGGGCAATGGGGAATCACAGGTGTCTGTTTGATGAAAGAGTTCTGGAGTTCGGTAGTGGTGATGGTGGTACATCGCTGTGAATGTACTTAACGCCATTGAATTGTACACTTCAAAATGGTTAAGGGGCGCCTGGAGGGCTCAGTCTGTTAAGTGTCTGACTCTTGATTTCAGCTCAGGTCATGATCTCACAGTCGTGAGATCGAGCCCCACGTGAAGCCTGCTTGGATTCTCTCTCTGCCCCTCCCACACTTTCGTGCATGCACACACTCTGTCTCTTTCAAAATAAATGAATAAACATTTAAAATAAATAGGGGGCATCTGGGTGGCTCAGTCGGTTGAGAGTCTGGATTCGGCTCAGGTTGTGATCTCATGGTTCATGGATTCAAGCCTCGCGTCGGACTCTCTGCTGCCAGCTCGGAGCCTGGAGCCTCCTTCAGATTCTGTGTCTCCCTCTCTCTCTCTGCCCCTCCCCTGCTCCTCTTCTCTCCCACTCAAGAATAAATAAATGAACATTAAAAAGAATAGATGATTGTCTTACCATGTCTTCAATGTCTTACTATACATTGAATCCCTGCTGAGGAAGGTGTGAGTATGGCTCCCGTGGTGCGGGTAGGGAAACAAAGGCAAAGGAGGTTAGGGGGCTTCCTCGAGATCATATAAGCATGGAGCATGAGCAAAGCATGGACCTAGGTCTAGAGGAGCCCTTCCCGCCTACCACACACCTCCTGTGCATTCCTTCTATTTAGTCCTTGACTCCCATACTCCACTCCACCGTAAACCCATCTGCCTTGATGAGAGGGACTTTGCATATTTGCAAAGCCAAGACCACAGACAGGCTCCTCAGGAAGAGTGGTGAACTCTGTGCCATTGAGTGAGTGATGCCCCCTCAAAAAGTCTTCCAGGGAAGCCATGACCTTGACGTCTCTGTCTGAGCAATCTTCCCCAGACTTCCGTCTTACTTGATTGAGCCACATCCCATGTGGCATCCCTATAACACAAGTAGTGAAGTGTCTGATGTTGCCCCAGCAGAGGGATGGCGTGGTCCTCCCAGCACTTAGAGCGTCTTCTCTATCGTCTGCATTTCCCATAGAATGTTCCTTTGCCACACCCTGGACTCTAAGTCTAACCTACCTTCAAGCACTACTTGGGACAGTTAATTACACGCCATTGGCTGGCCACCATTTTCTCTCTGCTCAGAAGCTGGATACTCATCCCTGAGAGGGCTCTGCCTCATTCAGAATTGCCTTCTCTCTCCTCACAGCCAACACCCCCTCTCCTCGCTCATTCTTTATTCCATTCGTTGATTCACTCATTCATTTATTCAGGAAAAATGCTACAACCACGCAAGTCATCTCCCTGCCCTGATGAGTCAGTGTGATTCAAGCTATCACGCAGAACTCAGGAGTGGAAATGAATTGTCAAGGGAAGTTCGTCGGTACCTCAGAATGCCATGGCCACGACCACCCACATTGCCACGGGGCTGGTGAGTAGTACTGAACACCCCTGGGTAGGTGTGGGTCACATTGTCCTTCATAGCTCTTGCTCCCTACACAGTTAGGCAGCTGGGCTACAGAAAGGTTAGTTAATCTTTCTCCAGATCCTGCTCCCATCAGTGGCTGGGACCCGGGATTAGGGAGACCTTGCAAATCTCCACCCCTAGTTTATGTCCCGAGCCTCATTTCCCTGTGTTGTCATTCACAGTTCTGACAAAGTCACCATCCCAGCCAACCTTCCATACACGCTGCCGGTCAGGGATCGCAGGGCAGGGACACTTTCAATGGTTCTAGGAAATAAGAATCTGTACCCTTCTGTCATTTCCCATTTCCCCTTATTATTTAGAGCAATTTAAGGATGACACAGGAGGAAACTAAAGCCCAGAGAAGTTAAGTGCCTTTTGAAAGGCCACACAGCTAGCTGACTGCATAGCTGGAGCTAGAACTCAGGCTTCTGGGTCTTTCCGTGATCCCAGTAATGTGGCTATTATCTACCTGCCGTGCAGAACTCTGTGGGCTATGCCTGTGGCAGAACTGTCCCCGTAGCCCAAACACTGACTGACTGCTCACAGGTCACGCGCCTGACGGTCCCCCTGGCTCCCCAGAACGGCTCTGCTTTCCAAGGGCCAGTCTCTGTACCGTAAAGCAGTCTCTGGTGCCCTCAAGGGGCAGAGCTGAGTAGTGGAGAATCACGCACCCAGGACACATCTGGAAGCAGTCTGAGAAATCAAACCCGCTGATCCGCCTCCACCCCACGTTTACAGAATGCTTCGGAATCACCTATTCGTTTTAAAGACCGTGAAACATGTTGAAGTGCGTCAAAATAGGTTTGAAATACAAACTGCCCCAAACGCCTTTAAAAAGCATTGACGAGGGGCACCTGGGTGGCTCAGTCGGTTAGGCGTCCGACTCTCGATTTTGACTCAGGTCATCATCTCTCGTGGTTTGTGAGGTCGAGCCCCGCATCCGGCTCTGTGCTGACAGTGAGGAGCCTGCCTGGGATTCTGTCTCTACGAGTCTCCGTCTCCCTAACCTGCGGGCGCTCTGCCTCTATCTCAAAATCAATAAATACACGTTTAAAAAAAAAAAGCATAGGCCTGATCCTTGGTTTTTTAATGTCTATTTATTCATTTTTGAGAGAGAGAGTACAAGTCAGGGAGGGGCAGAGAGAGAGGGAGACACAGAACCCGAAGCAGGCTCCAGGCTCCAAGCGCAGAGCCCTATGAGGGGCTTGAACTCACAAACCGTGAGATCATGACCTGAGCCGAAGTCGGATGCTTAACCGACTGAGCCCCCCAGGCACCCCATAGACCCAACCCCTGTGAGGACTGTCACCTGGTTGTGCCAAGTGCCTGCTCTTGGAAAAGCCTCTCTAGAGGCTGAGCTTGAGAAGCATCAGCAGCAGGGGAGAGTGGTGAGGTGACTGAGCTGGAGAAGGGGACGCCGGCTTCCTCCCTCTGGGTCCCCGGAGCCACGGAGCAGCATGTTCAAGGGCAGAGAGCAGGGGTGCGTGGGGACTGATAATCAAGCAGGGAAATAGGAGAACATCCAAGCGGAGCCAGAAGCTGAGGTGCTATAGTGGGAAGGTTGTGAGGATACAGTGGGAGGGTTGTGAGGATACTGCAGGGATGTGGCTGAGAGGAGGAAGGGGGACCTGCAAAGGGTGGCTTGGATGGGAAAGACTTAAGGGGCTCTAACTCGTCTGTGTCTACACAGCCCTGCGCTGCCAGAGGCGTGCAGTTTGGTCAGTATTAGATTTGAGCGGTATGATCTCAGGCAGGACGATTAGGGAGGCTGATTCCACGTGCAAAGCGTGAAGTTGGAGGTACTGCGGTTTCTAATTAGGCGCGCTCTTCTCATCTACTGGGCCCATGGGCTGTGCTCTCCTTGACGCCCCTTTGTCCTTAGCCTCCTTCCTCACTCACCCCCAGGAAGATGGTTGTAGGAGGCAGAGTCATTCCAGCTGCTGTAACAACCTCAAGTCTCAGTAACTCAGCACAATAAAAGTACATCTCGCAAACTCGAAGCGGTTGTTTCTGATCAAGCAGCTCTTCTGCATAGCTGCCTCCTAAAATGGTTACCTCAGGGCCATCTGGGGGGCTCAGTCGGTTGAGCATCCGACTTCAGCTCAGGTCATGATCTCACGGTTCGTGGGTTCGAGCCCCCCCGGTTCAGGCTCTGCGCTGACAGCTCAGAGCCTGGAGCCTGCTTCGGATTCTGTGTCTCCCTCTCCCTCTGACCCTCCCCCTCTCAAAAATAAATAAATATTAAAAAAAGTTTTGCTGTGAGAGACAGAGAAATAAAAAGGATCATTTTACTTCAAGTTTGTTCTGCAAAATCTAGAAAACAACTGGTCCCAGGGAGGTTTGCAAAGAATTACGAATGGGAGCCTCAGGGATCCCCTGTGGCCCCTCCAGGATCTCTGTGGTTGCTGGTCTAGGCCATCACCGCATTGGAGCTGGAACCGGAGGACACAAATAGAGGAGACCGAGGGGCCCTTCAAGGCTGACCCTCTGCAGACTGAAGGAGCGCTTGATGGAAGACAAACTTTTCGTGTCATCCTCTGGAAAGAAGCTTATCTTCTTTCTGGTTAAAGTTCTGCTCCTTCATCCACTCCGAGGCACGACAGGGCATCAAGACAGGTCACAGATAAAAGGGTGCTCCCTGTTCCAGAACTTCTGAGCCGAGGAAGGCATGAGACACTATCTGGCACTAAAGGAAGACGCGAGTGGAGGAATCAGCTGCGGGGGAACGGAAGCCCTGGCCTTCCCCAGATGCCTTCAGCGGCTCAGAGAGAACTGGACTTGGTGTCTGGTGTCTGCCCTTCGTCCTTTAAAATATGAGACCTAAATCTTGAAGGGTGTCTGGTCTGAGATACTGGTTTGCCAGACCTAGAGATGATGAGATGTCGATGATATATTTTAATTTTCTTCTTAATGTTTATTTTTTGAGAGAGAGAGACAGAGCATGAGCAGAGGAGGGACAGAGAGAGAGAGAGAGAGAGAGAGAATCCGAAGCAGGCTCCAGGCTCTGAGCTGTCAGCACAGAGCCCGATGCAGGGCTCGAACTCATAAACCTTGAGATCATGACCTGAGCCAAAGTGTGAATCTTAACCGACTGAGCCAGCCAGGCGCCCTCAATGAAATATCTTACACTGAGGGGCAATTCCGTGTTAATCGTTATTTCCAAAGCAGACTGTTCTGTTTGGGAAATAACAATTAATGCTTCCCTCTTCAATAAAAATATAGATATAAATATTGCTGAAGCCTAAAATCCTGTCCAAGCAGTCCCTTTGGGTGGACCTGGGAAAGACAGGGAGGGGGAGGGGCAGTACAAGGGCTATATGGTGAGCTCTGTAGAATGAACCAACTAACTAGTGAGAAACAGGCCCCCCTAGATGTAAGGGGGGGAGTCCTATAGTTTGCACCCACTCCCTTCCCGGAGCTTCCTACCAGACCCAGAGAATGAGAGGAGCCAGAACGGTTGCTGAAGTCACGGAATCATCATTCTCAACGCCGATCTCTGGCTACGGACCTGTGGCTTCTAAAATTCCCGCTGAACGTGTGCAAGACTGATCCCAGCACCTGAGTGAGGACTGCCTGTAAGTAGGGACTGAGTTAACTCTAAGTATAAGGGGTTGAGAAGCCAGAGCGCGGCAGACACATTACGTGATCATCATCAGAGAATGCAGTAAGGAGCGTCCTGTGTGGTTAGTGGTGCTTAAATTAATATTAAACTGTCCTCTAGGGGGCGCCTGGGTGGCTCAGCCGGTTAAGCCCCTCCATCCATTAACTTCGACTCAGGTCACGATCTTCAGCCCCACCTTGGGCTCTGCGCTGACAGCTCAGAGCCTGGAACCTGCTTCCGATTCTGTGTCTCCCGCTCTCTCTCTGCCCTTACCCCGCTGGTGTTCTGTCCCTCTCTGTTTCTCAAAAATTAATAAAAATGTTTTAAAAAATTGTAAGAAAGCAAGCGAGCAAGCTAAATGTTAAGTGGCTCATTTATACGGATGGATGGAGTCACTGCAGGTAAAGGTCCGCAGGGTGACAGGCAGGTCACAGGTCCTTTAGAAACAGGTGGTGGACGGACAACACGGATCTTATAAAACACAAAAAACTCTACAAAGTGTATTGTTTAACTAAAACATGCATACGAATTCTGAGCGTTTTTCTTCAAAGGCGGTAGTGATTCTAATTAAACTGTCTAGAATTGGTTATTTTTTATAAACATTTTTTAATGTTTATTTATTTATTTTTGAGAGAGTACACGTACAAGCAGGAGAAGGGCAGAAAGAGGGAGACACGGAATCAGAAGCAGGCTCCAGGCTCCGAGCTGTCAGCCCAGAGCCCGATGCGGGGCTTGAACCCACAGACCATGAGATCATGACCTGAGCCGAAGTCGGAGGCTTAACCGACTGAGCCACCCTTGTGCCCCTGGCCTATAATTGATTTTTTTTAACTATTATTTTTATTTTATTTTATTTTTAAAGTAATCTCTATGCCCAATATAGGGCTCAAACTCACGACCCTGAGATCAAGAGTTGCACGCTCCACCAACTGAGTCAGCCAGGTGCTCCAAAACTATTGCTTTTAATTTGAAGTGTTTCTTTATTCAAAGAGAATATCATGAAATATTTCTTTTTTTTTTAATTTTTTTTAATGTTTTATTTATTTCTAGGAGAGAGAGAGAGACAGCGTGAGCAGGGGAGGGTCAGAGAGAGAGGGAGTCACAGACTGAAACATTCTCCAGGCTCTGAGCTGGCAGTCAGCATAGAGCCCGACGCGGGGCTCAAACCCACGAACCGAGAGATCATGACCTAAGCGAAAGTCGGACGCTTAACCGACTAAGCCACCCAGGCGCCCCTATCATGAAATATTTCAAATGTTAGTTTTTGTAGGAATAACATAAAATTCCAAATATAATAGGAAAAATTATAAAGGGCTCTGAGTTGAAAGGGTCCTTTTTTAAAATAAAAAAAAAATGTTTATTTTGAGAGAGAGAGTGCGCGCGAGCAGGGGAGGGGCCGAGAGAGGAGACAGAGAATGAAAGCAAGCTCTGCACTGTCAGCACAGAGCCCGATGTGGGGCTCAAACCCACGAATTATGAGATCATGACCTGAGCCAAAGCCAGATGCTTAACCAACTGAGCCACCCAGGCACCCCCTTAATTTTTTTTTAATGTTTGTTTATTTTTGAAAGAGGTAGACAGCACATGAGTGGGGCAGGGGCAGAGAGAGAGAGGGAGACAGAATCCGAAGCAGGCTCCAGGCTCTGAGCTGTCAGCATAGAGCCCGACGCAGGCCTCGAACTTACAATCCACGAGATCATGACCTGAGCTCAAGTCAGATACTCACTGGCTGAGCCCCCCAGGGTCGTTAAAAGTAAACTCTTCCAGCTGCTCATCTGGTGCTCAGCCTCCTGGGGGAACAATACAGGCCTTGGATAGGCAAGGCCGGTGCTTAACACCTGGCTTTGCCATTTGGACAGTAACTATGCAACCTTAGCCCCGTGGCTTGGGTTTTCTGGACTTCAATTTCCCTGTCTACAAAATGACAATGTGACCGCCACAGTCTCCTTCAGCCCTAACATTCTGGGATGATTTTCTTGTGACAATCTTCACCTTCCTCTTTGTATGTAGTCATAATCCGAAGAAGAGAGATGAACTGATTTCTACTTTGCAAATTGCCCCTCAATTTAGAATGAACGGATTAGAACATACATACGCACAAAGATTTTTTTAGAACCTGTCCCTAAAATTAAAATGTCCTCATCTAAAATGCTTGAAATATGAATAAATTAGCTCCCAATAAAATCAGAATGGAAGAGCACACTCTGATATAATGCTTCAAGTAGACAATGGCGATCATCCAAACCAATGATGCCGTTCCATGAATATAAGCTATCTCTGACGTGACTTACTGTGTTCCTCAGTACAGATAAATAAGGCCACCAAACAGGCAGTTGTTATCACAGATGATCTCTAAAGGTACAAATTCATGCTTGAAGAACTTAAACTCAGGGCACCTGGGTGGCTCAGTCGGTTAAGCATCCAACTCTTGACTTTGGTTCAGGTCATGACCTTGCAGGTCATGGGTTCGAGCCCCAAGTCCGGCTCTATACTGACAGCATAGAGCCTGTTTGGGATTCTCCCCTACTTGCACTGTTCTCTGTCTTTTTCAAAATAAATGAATAAAAACTTTTTTTAAAAAAAGTACTAAAATTCAGCATCTCTTTGATGCTCAATGGGAGGCATCATCCTAACTGGACACGAGCATTTCCATCAGTAAAGTGACTTCCTTTGATCTTTCTAGGTAATCTGTATAAGAACATCTTACAAACCTTTCCTAAAAGATAACAAGTGTAATCACCTAAATTGTAAAGCTATTAATACATGTAAATAACTGTGGTTCAGTGCTTTGCACTTTCAATGCACACTGTACGAACTCATTGCATGATTGAAATTGAACAAAGCACCATGCACTCAACAAATTGGGTCGTTGGTACAGTTGAAACAGCACTGGCATTGGAGTCTTGATTTCCTCTTGCTGGTTGCATGATTGTAGAAATTTCCATACCTTCTTTGAGCCTCAGTATCTCAGTATTCTCATCTGTAAATGGGACTAGTTCTACCCAAACACTAAGCTTAACAGGAGAATTAAATAGGTGATACAAAAAAAGAAAACCTAGGAAAATTTCAGCTCACTTTATTCTTATGGTGAAAGTCTGATTTCTTTTCCCCCAATGGGTTCTGATCACGAATTCCAATGTGTGGGGATTTCTCCCCATACCAAGCAATTCTCAGACACCAGTTTAGTGTCCTATAATGCAACTCAATTCTTTTTTTTTTTTTAACTTCTTAAATGTTTTATTTATTTCTGAGAGAGAGAGAGAGAGATAGCGTGAGCAAAGGAGGGTCAGAGAGGGAGGGAGACACAGAATCTGAAGCAGGCTCAGGCTCTGAGCTATTTGTCAGCACAGAGTCCGACACGGGGCTTGAACCCACGAATCATGAGATCATGACCTGAGCTGAAGTCGGACGCTTAACTGACTGAGCCACCCAGACGCCCCTAATCCAGCTCAATGCTGACACGATCTATCTGGGGACAGCCTTAGATTTTGCAGGGTAAGTTTTCAGTCCTGTAAGATAACTCTCACTCTACTTCACCTGCTAATTGCAAGCCCAGGTTGTCACCTGTCCCTTCTGACCAAATGGCTATAAATCAGAGGTCCCTAAGACCCCCTCCTTGAATTTGATTAATTTGTTAGAATGGCTCATAGAACTCGTAGCAACATTTTACTTGCATAGATGGTTTTTTATAAAACGATATAACTTCAGAGCAGCCAAATGGAAGATGCATGGTGCAAGGTATGGGAAAATGCATAGCGCATGTCCCTTGCCGGGGGTGGCCACACTCCCCAAACCTCCGTGTGTTCCACACCAGCAAACTCTCTGAACCTGTCCTGTGGAGCTTTTATGGAGGCTTCACTGCATCGGCATGACTGACACATGGCCTTGACTGGTCAGCCGGCCTTGGGCAACTGACTCAACTTCTAGCTCCTCCTCATCCCCAGTGGTCAGAGACGTGAAACTGAGAGTTCTAACCTTCCAGTCACATGGCTGGTCCTCCTGGGAACCAGCCCCCGTCCCTGGGTGGGGTCTGTAGTCATTTCACAAAGAAAGACCTTTCTTGTTCTCATTACTTAGACAATCCCCAGGGCTTTAGGAGCTCTGTACCAGAAACCGGATGAAAGCCAAATGTACGTTTCTGACGTACATCGTCACGTCACCCCCCAACACTGGCAGCAAGTCCACTCTTGTGGCTATTCAATACCATATTGGAGGCCCTAGCAATAGCAATAAGGCATGAAAAAGAAAGAAAAGGTCTATGGGTTGGGAAGGAAGAAATAAAAATTCCTTATTTCTCAGACAATGTGACTGTCTACATACAAAGTCCTAAAGAATTTACAAGAATTACCTAGAAGTAATACACGGGTAGGGCCAGTCACAGGACACAAAGCGAATGTATAGGAGGAACATAGGAGGAAACGATGTGACTGAGAAGCTCAGAAATCAAAGCAATAGCAGGTGACGTAGATAAAAAGAACCAAAGACCAGACAGTCCGGGCACGTATCCCATACCCTAGTTCATGAGAATGTGTGCACTTGATCTTGCACATGGTATTCTTTCATAGGGTTGTCTTGAAAGGGAAATTTTAAGGTTTTTTTTTTATGTTTATTTTGAGAGAGAAAGAGAATGTGAGCAGGGGAGAGGCAGAGAGAGAGAGAGGGACTTCCCAAGCAGGCTCCGCGCTATCTGCACAGATCCCAACATGGGGTGTGACCTCACAAATCATGAGATCACGATCTGAGCGGAAATCAAGAGTTGGACGCTTACCCGACTGAGCCTCCCAGGTGCCCCCAAATTTAAATTTGTTAAATGATCAAGTATATCTGTGAGATACATTCATCCCAATCATGCTTCCAACCTTGCAGGGTTCTGGGTCCTTTCTGGAAGTCCTGAAGTTCTTCTTGCAACTTGAAAAGACAAAAGAGGGCCTTCTCTTGTGAAAGCTGCTAAGTTCTATATAAAATTAATATTGCTTATAATCACCACCTATCTGAGAAAAAAGTCAAGAATTTATTTTTTGCATTATTTAATGCAGATGAACATAGGGGAAGGGAAGGAAAAATAAGATAAAAACAAAGAGGGAGGCAAACCATAAGAGCCTCCTAAATACAGAGAACAAACTGAGGTTTGCTGAGGGGGGTGTAAGGGGGGTTAAATGGGCAGTGGGCATTAAGGAGGGCACTTTTCGGGGTGAGCACTGGGTGTCATGTGTAAGAGGTGAGTCACTGGGTTCTACTCCTGAAGCCAAGATTACAATGTATGTTTTTTATTTTTTAAAATTTTTTTAAATTTATTTTGAAAGAGAGAGAGACAGACTACTAGCAGGGGAGGGGCAGAGAGAAGGGGAGACACAGAATCCGAAGGAGGCTCCAGGCTCTGAGCTGTCAGCACAGAGCCCGACACAGGGCTCAAACTTGTGAACCACGAGATCATGACCTGAGCTGATGTCAGACACTTAACTGACTGAGCCACCCAGGCGCCCTGACACTGTATGCTAACTACCTTGAAAAAAAAAAAAAAAAAGAATTTATTCTAATGTGATTGACACTTTTAACGGGTTTGTTAAATCTTCATGCAGTTCTCTAGTGGAAAAGACTTCCCTTGGTTACTGCAGTAAATTTTCCTATTGCTGTAATAGATTATATATGAGAAATAAGTCTTCTTACTGATTTTACAAATAACTGACAGTTTATGGAACAAAGACTTCGATATTTTGCTGAAAAGGATGCAAAAACTCATTATATGAGAAGCCATATAAGTGATGTATGTCATCTCCAATATCAGAAGATTCAGTTACTGGAATTTGGAAACATCCGCATACTTGCCTGAGCATACCCTGTGTTTTAGGGGTAGGGGCAGAGAAAGGAGGACAGAGCTTCCAAAGCGGGCTCTGTGCTGACAGCAGTGAGCCTGACACAGGGCTCGAACCCATGAACTGTGAGATCACGGCCGGAGCCTAGTCAGACTCTCAATTTACTGAGCCACCCAGGTGCCCCCAGAAATGAAAATTTAATTTTGTGTTCAGATGCAGCTATTTTTAGACCACCTTGAATCTTTTAAGAAAATTTTTAAAGGCTTTTTTAGGGTAGACTTTGTACAGACTTTACTCAGCGGGATTGAGAGTTTTTTCCTCTGACACCAACCAATTTTGACATCAACTGGGTGTCTTATAATGCTATTCAATTCTGTCACTATCACAGAATTCCCTGTTGCTATCAATTCTCCACTATCTGGAGAAGGTGTCAGACTCCACGGGTTTCAGGGCTCAGTTCCCCTGGGATGTCAGCTACAACTATTGGGTCCCGAGATTATCCACCCTTCCGTTCAACTTGGCTCCAAGGTCAGAGGTTCTGCAACTCCTCCCTGCTTCAGATTCCATAATTTGTTAGAATGACACAAAACTCAGGAAAGCACCTTACTCATTATTACTGGTTTATTATGAAGATACAGCTCAGGAACACCCAAATGGTAGCGATGTAGAGGGAAAGGTATAGGGGGCGAATATGGACAGGGGAGCACACCACCCTCCCAGCACATCGATATGTTCACCAACCAAGAAACCCGTCAAACCCCATTGTTTGGGCGGTCTTTACGGAAGCTTCATTAACGTAGGTACAAGTGATTAAATCAGTGGTTGGTGATTCACTCAATCTCCAGTCTACCTCCCATCCCCAGAGGTTGGGCAGGGGGGCTAAGAGTTCTAAGCTTCTTTTTCTTAAGTTTATTTGTTTATTTTGAGAGAGAGGGACAGAGAGAATCCTAAGCAGGCTCTGCACCATCAGTGCAGATGCCTGACATGGGGCTCGAACTCACCAACCACGAGATCATGACCTGAGCCGAGATCAAGAGTCAGACGCTTAACCAACTGAGCCGCCCAGGTGCGCCAAGAATTCTAAGCTTCTAGTGGAGGCTTGGTCTTCCTGGCAGCCACCTGTCATATTGCAGCTGTCTAGGAACCTCTGCAGAGTCACCTCATCAGAACAAAAGATGCTCGTATTACCCTTATAAGTCAGGAAATCCCAGTGGTTTAGGGAGCTCTGGGCTAAGAACCAGGGACAAAGACCAAGTATCTTTCTATGATACCAAAGGCATGTCGGAAACTGTTGAGCGTCCGATGTTCCAGGGGGAAATAAAGCCCTGATCTGTAGTGCGTGCTGAGTTCCTTGGTGTGAATATTCCTTAATGGCTGATGTCCGTCTTCCAACGCAATGTCACGGGAGGTGCAGCTGCGAAGAGATGTGCAGCAGTGGCTCTCATCTGAGGTGACCCAGCTCCAACAGCCCCCTTCCCCTACCTGGAGCCCATTTAGCCCTAAAACTAAAGCACAACTATCCTGGGGTCTCTGCTGAATGCGTGGGTGTTGGAAGACGGCCTTCACTCTGAGTGGTTGGAAACTGAGCATCTGCCCATCCTACGTGAACTCTGAGATTTGCTCACCACATACCTCTCAGATTTTTACCTGTATGGCCTCCATGGGGTTTTATCCACGTGTACAGCTCAGCGTTCAGCCAAGACTTCGAGAGGAAACCCCATCCAGATTGCTGAATCGTTCTCTTTTCACCTCCCTCCTTGCTGGTACTCTGCCTCGCGTATCCACACCACCTTCGCCCTCCTGAACTCTCTCTCCTCAGCTCAGTGAAAATGCTGTGGCCTTCTTGGGTTTCCCACCTCTGCACCACATTCTAGAAAGGGCCTCCAGGCAGGAAACTGTGTTCATCGACAGACTTACCGTGTTTGCTCCCTTTCTCTCCGGAACCACAGTTCTATGCTGTCTACCAGACAATGTCTATCACAGGTGTTTCTCGCACTTTGTCCAGTTTTCTAGTTGTTTCCAACGGGAGTGCAAATCTGCTGTCCATTACTCCAAGGCAGCAGAAGAAGGAGTTATCTACCAGGTCCCACTTAAGTAAAGCAGATTCCTTTCCTATAGGGAGACACCACGTTTCTGGTTTCATATTTTCCTGTTACCGAAAAGGAGCTTGCCTTCATCCTGTCTTCCCAGAAACCATCAGCTTGCCACTCTCGCTTTGGTGGATGGATTGCCCATACACTCCAGAATCAGTCTTGTAAAACAACATTCTGGAGAGTTGGAGAGATGGCACCTCTCATCTGAGTAACAGAGGTTGCTATTCTCAGGGACCACTGGGACCGGCATTATCTGTCACAATGCCGGGAGGGCTTCTTTCCGTCAGGAGGTTATGAAAATAGCATGAGGACTGATTGAAAGTAACTGAACTCACATGGCAAATGAGAATAAAGGACAATGTGTGGCAATTAGTCAACAATGGCTTAACATTTGATTTTTTTTTTTGTATAATAACTTCACATTTTTCCTTATGCAGCAAGTGGAAAACTCTTGAGCCAATTATGCCTACGAGGTTTCTGTGTGTTCTGGAACAATGTAACTTTCCCTTTTTTAGCAGCATTGTCTGGCTTGGCCAACCTCCTTCTGGGCATCACATGCTGCTCTTGCTTCATGGCAGTCTGGGTTGGACATCCATCTCTCGGCATCTTCCCCGCCAGGGGCACAACTGATGTTTAGTCTCTGTCTAAAATTGCTCATTTCTACCTCCAACGTCAGGGTCTTTAACAACCAAAACAGCAAAGATATTTCTCTTTCTTTCAATAATGATGTTCTTCTTTCTCCATTTCTGCAGAAATGCTCCCCCCGCCCCCAGGGTTACTTACCATCAGAGAAAGGCCTGTCTGTTTCTACCGGTGTCTTGTATTAGTCTCCTACGGCTGCCGTAACAAATCCTCACCTGTGTGGTTGCTCGGCACGACCGAAGTGTGTTCTCTCACAGCTCTGGAGACAGATGTCTGACATCGGCGTCAGCGGACCCGCATCAGGGTTGGAGAAGGCTGCATGCGCTCCCCAGGCTCTAACGGAGAATCTGTTCCTTGTCTCTTTCAACTTTGAGTGGATGCTGGCTTTTCTTGCCCTGGGGTTGCCTTGCACCAATTTCCAAAGCCAGCAACTTTTAAATCTCTCTCGGCATCTTCTTCACATCTCTTTCTTCTCCAGGTGTATCAACCCTCTGTGTCTCTCTCTCTTTTTTTTAAATTTAAAAATTTTTTTAATTTATTTCTGAGAGAGAGAGAGAGAGCGTGAGCAGAGGAGGGTCAGAGAGAGAGGGAGACACAGAATCTGAAGCAGGCTCCAGGCTCTGAGCTGTCAGCACAGAGCCCGACACGGGGCTCGAACCCACAAACCATGATATCATGACCTGAGCCGAAGTTGGACACTTAACCGAATGAGCCACCCAGGCTCCCCTCTGCCTCTCTTATAAGGACACTTGAGGTGGCGTTCAGGGCCCAACTGGGTAATTCAAGTAAATTCCTCATCTCAAGATCCTTGAAAATATCTCAAAGTCTCTCTTTCCAAATAAGGTAACATTTACAGGTTCCCAGGATTAAGATGTAAAGGGGGAGGGGCATTTTCAGCCTCCCGTATAGGAAGTTCATGTCTCTGTGTGTTCCTGCAGTTACTGCTGAATTCTGTGAGCATCATCTCCTGGTTGTGGTACTTTGGGACAATGTCTATAGAAAGAAAACCCTAGAAAAACTGAACTGAGTAGGAATATGATGCATGGGCCCTGTGGATCATCATTAAATGAAATACCCTTTCTGTCTGCAGCAACTAAAGATTTTTCTTTCATTCATTTTGGACTCACTCTAGCCAAGGTCACCCTGTCTATAAGAAGTCTGGTGACATATCCCAGAGGAGGTTTTGGAAACACTACTCTCTATCTGTTACACGATCTTCATTTATTCTAGAACTGTACAGTCTCCTAGCCTCAAGAGAACCCAGATCACCAAGGCAATGAACCAAGGCAATGCTCACAGCCACCCTTAGTCACCTGAGAGTTTATATGGGGAGGAAGAAATAGAAAATGCAAAAAGAGGAGCGTCTGAGTGGCTCAGTGGTTAAGGGTCCAACTTCAGCTCAGCTCATGATCTCATGATCTCTTTGTGAGTTCGAGCCTCGTGTCGGGCTCTGTGCTGACAGTTTGGAGTCTGGAACCTACTTCGGATTCTGTGTCTCCCTGTCTCTCTTTGCCCCTCTCCCACTCGCACTCTGTCTCTCTCCCTCTCAAAAATAAATAAACATTAAAAATTAAAAAAAAAAAAAGAAAATGCAGGGGCCCCTGGGTGGCCCAGTTGGTTGAGCGTCTGACTTCGGCTCAAGTCATGATCTCATGGTCTGTGGGTTCAAGCCCCATGTCGGGCTCTGTACTGACAGCTCAGAGCCTGGAACTTGCTTTGGATTCTGTGTTTCCTGCTCTCTCTCTCTGCCCCTCCCCCGCTTGCACCCTGCTCTCTCAAAATAAATAAACATTAAAATTAAAAAAAAAAAGAAAATGCAAAAAGAGACATTCTGGTCAAGACAGATTGAAGGAGAGGAAAGAATAATAAAGAAGGGGAAATAAAGGGAAAAATAGCCTCATCTCAAGGAAAAGAGTCAACCAGCAAATTAAGAAGCATTTAATGAACAATCTTAATGCAGCAGAATGTACTAGGCTGTTAAGGGAAAGAAAACAAGTATGACATCCCCTGTACCATCAGAGGACCTCCAATCTAGGAAGACAGAGATGAACTTGTGAGTCCCAAAGAGGCAGTGACAAGAAGAGGCAAGATACGTAAACTCAGCGCAAGTCAAACTGATAGACGGCGGCAGCAGATGGGTCGTGAGAGAAGAGAGAGAAGAAACCAATGCCAGCGGCTGTGACATGTTCGGCCCAGTACCAGGCTGCCGGCACCCGAACAGGGGAGACAGGGGAGGAAGAGCAGCCGGTTTGGGGATGGAGACTGGGACTTGCTGGGTCTGAAGAGTGACGCCAGACAGCAGGTGTCACTCTACTCCCAGTCTGAAAATCTCAAAAGCAGCCTCTGAGCTACGGAAGGATCATAAAAAGCTGTGCCCTTTTATCGCCACCTCCAGGTCCGGCCTCCCGCCCTTTGACCCCGGCAGGACTGGTACAGGGCTCTGCAGGCGTTAGAGGCTCACACCGTGTTACTGACATCCACGCTGCTGGCGGCTCCCGGGAGCTCTGGGCTCTGAGGTCTCCCCGCCGAGGATTCTGATCTCGGGGAAGGTAAGGCCTTAACCCAGGGGCCACAGGCTCACATGCCTTCAGGAGCCTGGAGTCACCTACCTCACGTGGAGGTGAGGTCTGTGCAAACTAGATTGGATGTCATCCCTAAAGACATTCAAATTCAGAAATTAACAACATAGAACCACCGTGTTGGCCTGGGTAGATACATCTTCGGCCACCACCTTGCAGCCTATGACGCAGGCCCTTCCCTAAGAGCTGTGTGGACAGCAAAGTCTTGATGCATAGGAGACGTGGGGCTGGGGCTGGGGGAGTAGATGTTAGGGTATCTAGACAAAGTAAGTCTTCTGTAGCACAATCTGTTTCTTTCTCCCATTCAAAGGACTCCAAATACCCAAGAGCTGGAGACACAGTACCAGACGCTCGGAAAGGCCATGGTCCTGCTCTGTCTTCATGGAGCTAATGAGCATCAGAATTTATTATCGGATTCAGCGGTCCCCAACCCTCAGGCATCTGTAAAAGTCCCCCCCCCCGTCGCAATTTTTCTCATATCACTGAGCCCGACATAACCCTTTTCCTTAAATAGATCTTAAATTAATTTGCTTTTTAAATTTAGACTCTTCCTTTAGATGTTTCCTAAGAAAGCCTGAATGTAGGTTGGTGTTTCAGAGTGCCGGCTTCGAACAAATCGGCCCGGTTTCCAATCCAGACACTGTGACCCCGCTTTCATCACTTGTGCTTTCTGAGTTTCGGTTTGCCTCATCCATGCAATGGAGAAAACTGCACCTGCTTTGAGGATTGGTGGCAGTACGTCTAAATCGTCCAGGAAGCAGTGCTCTTGTGAACGCTGCCCTCACTGCTTATCTTGTCTCCATCCCAGAGCGAGCCGGCGGGACGTCCAGAGCCAGGACCGTTTCGTCCCGCTGTCTGGGCCAGGACGCATGCTCACAGGGAGTGACCCGCTGCTCTGCCCAGACCAGCTGACCCCTCCCGCCAGCAAGCCCTGGGGCAGTCCTGAGGCTCAACCCTCCTGTCCCACCTACCTTCGAGGTGTAGACTGTGTGAGGGCTCTACAGCCACCATGTTATAACCTGGGGAAACCCAGGATGCACAGGTATTGAGGAGTATGTCATGAAACTCCCCGAATGTCTACCTTTCTCGCCTCTTAAAGAGTCAACCCTTCCTAGAGTGACCCATGGCCTTGCAGAGACATACAGCTGTTTCCTCTGGGGTGCGACTTTCGAGCCAACTGTGTTTCAGAACACACGGCAGAAGGATCAATAAATCAAGTTGCTTGGACCGAGGACTCCAGAACATTTGGGCTCAAAGGGACCGCCCTGGAAATTACTCAGTCCAACCAATTCTCTTGGCAAATAGGCAAAACTGAGGTCCGTGACTTCCCAGAGAGGCCAGTGACTTTCCGGGTTCACATCCACAGCTGGAGTGGCAGCGCCGCCACTGGGAGCAGAGTCTCCCAATGGGGCATCTCACGGCCCTCTTGCTGCGGCAGCCGGCTGTTTCCCCAGAGGCGTGTCCCTTTGCACGCAAGCGGCCGGAATTTAATGTGGAATTCTAGGAGGAGAAGCTGCATGTGGATGAGAAGCTGAAGTTGAGTTTTGAAAGTTAAATGTTGGAGGGTGTGAGTCACAGCATGAGCTTGGAGGCAGGCAGACCCCTCACTGCTTGTCCCTGTTTGTGTCTGGGCAGGTTAGTCAATTTCCCTACGTCTGTTTCCTACACGCACAGCGCAGGATGGTCGTGAGGGGGACATGAGATCGTGCACAGGCCATCCTGACCCCAGGGGACAGGCGTTACTCTCTGGTCCCCTGGAGTCATGCAAAGGCAGCAAGTCACCAAACACGATTCTAGATGAAAAAGAAACGACCCTCAGACGCTGAAAATCTCCAGTGAAGGAAGGAAAAACTTGAACGGTGTGCAGTTAGACAGGAACCACACCTGTCCCTGAGATAACGGATCTGAGTGGCGTTTTCCTTGCGAGAAGAATGGAAAGGAAGAAAAACGAGAGGAAAGCAGGGCATTGTCGGTGGGATGAAGGACGGTCAGGAATGATGGGTGGAGGAGGGGACCGGTGAGCTCCACAGTTATCAGAACGAGCTTGAATGGAGTTTTCAAATGGAAGAAAGTCATTTTTTAAAAAATATTTATTTGTTTTTGAGAGAGAGAGAAAGCAAGCATGAGTGGAGTAGGGGCAGAGAGAGGGAGATACAGAATCCGAAGCAGGCTCCAGGCTCTGAGCTGTCAGCACAGAGCCCGATGCGGGGCTCAAACTCACAGACTGTGAGATCATGACCTGAGCTGAAGTTGGCTGCTTAACTTATTGAGCCACCCCGGGCGCCCCATGGAAGAAAGTAATTTTTAAGAGGAAGGAGAAGACAGACACAGGAGATGGAAATCTGTGGCGGTGCTGCTCTATCCAAGCGCGCTGCTGCTATTTTAGGTGTCTTCTTGGATGGGAGGGCTGGCTCTCAGAGCACGTAGCTGGGTTTCCTCCTGTCTGGAGTGAGGGGTCCCTTGGGTTTTCACTCGGGACTCTGCACCAGGCCAGGGCTGCCTCGCTCTGCTCACTGCCTAGCCCTGGGCTGCACCGCTGGTCCTCCCTGAGAAACGCCCCCCCATCTCCATCCTCACCATCACCCTCACCCCCACCTGGGCCACTGCAGCCTCCAGATGTGCCTGGGCTGTCCTGCCAACAAAAGCAAGGGGCTGGCAGCTGCGTCCAGAGCCCGGTTTCTGAAGTCACTTCAGGAATCGCTCAAGTTTCAGAAAGTGACCTGGTTGAACCCTAGTCCCTGGAACAAAGCAAACTTCCAAAAGGGAAAAACTTTAATTTGTCTAAACCATTATCGTCAGGTGGAAGGAACAGAGGACCAAAAATGATAGTTTCCTGGGGCTCCTGCTGGGTGGCTCAGTCGGTGAAGCATCCGACTTCGGCTCAGGTCATGATCTCACGGTTTGTGGGTTCAAGCCCTGCGTTGGGCTCTGTGCGGACAGCTCAGAGCCTGGAGCCTGCTTCGGATTCTGGGTCTCGCTCTCTCCCCCCCTCCCCTGCTCACACTCCGTCTGTCTCTCTCTCTCTCTCAACAATAGGTATTTGAAAAAAATGATTGCTTCCTTTTTCAGATAAAGAAACTGACGCACAGAGTTCCTAAGTTCACATGTGAATCAGAAACAGGCATGATCATATCCCAGCATTTAATTGACTATTCCCATGTTATCAGTCATTCACTATTCAGTAAATATTTGTGCATGTGGCCAGCTATGGGTCAGGCCTCTTTATGTATCTCTGATCTCCACAACAACCTTAGAAAAGTAAGGTTTATAAGAGAAAAACTCGCCCAGGATCACCCACTGAAAGGTGGCAAGATTGCCATCGGCCCAGGTCTGTGCCCCTGACGCCCCTCCAGAGCTCAGGCCAGAGCCGCTCTCCTGCCCCAAGTCAACCTTCACCTTCGTATCAGTGTCTGCGTTTCCTCTCGATGCTAAACACAAGATCTTTATTGATCCACCTGTGATGTTTATGTTTCTCATTGTTTTTAGCATTGGAATTATGGGATGGGGTTCGTTCCAGAAAAGGTAGAGAAGGCAATATTGCTGAGCACAGAGGAAGCACAGGATGGGGTTTGTAAGATCCCCATGTTGGAGGGAAGAGACCAGGGCTCACAGAGGGAAAGTGACTTGCCCTAGGTCACTAATACGTTTGGAAAGGCCAGATTCCACGGCCCCTCTGTCTGAGCCCAGAGTCCAGGCTCTGCCTGATGAGGCTAGGATTGAATGCTGTTCCAGTGCCCCAGAGAAGGAAAGGGGGCATCGTGAAGAGAGCATGTTTGGATTAAATATCTTCAGGGGCTATTCTACCAAGTGAAGTGTCTACATCGGGCTGAGAGGGGTAGGCTAGTGTTTAACCTAGTGAGAAGTCACATCTGGACGTTTCATGCCACGCTGAACAGATCTGTCCCAGAGATGTGGACGCACCGAAGAGTTGCCTGTGATATTCCTAGATACTAATTTGGACTGTGTGTATGTGTGTCTCTCTCTCTTTATGCAGGATGGGTTGGATTGTCTCTCTTTTTTTTAATTGTATTTATTTTATTTTATTTTTATTAATTTAATTTATTTTTGAGACAGAGAGAGACAGATCATGAGCAGGGGAGGGGTAGAGAGAGACACACACACACAGGATATGAAACAGGCTCCAAGCTCTGAGCTGTCAGCACAGAACCCAGTGTGGGACTTGAACCCATGAACCTCAAGATTATGACCTGAGCTGAAGTCAGACGCCCAACTGACTGAGCCACCCAGGCCCCCCTGGATTGTCTCTTATAGAGAGATATCTCTGCTTTCCTATAAGGTGATTACTTTATGTTATTACTTTATGTTAAGTGCATCTTTGGAGCTTGAGGGGACACAGAGAGAGCCAGCCAGCCCTGGGCAAGAGTGCAGTGAGCCCCTTTGACTTGTCTGGTCCTCCCTGGGACCTGCCCCTCTCCCCACTTTCTTTCTACAAAGTAACCTGACCCCCTCCGCACCCACCTTGTGTGATTAGTTCAGGATTACGTATCTGACCACGTGACATGGGACTCCTTTCCTTGGGCATCTGGAATTGGCCCCGAGAAGCAGAAAGCCTTACTCTTCTCTTCAAGTAACTGTGGGCTGGACACCTGCTGTCTACTGTGTGGACCTTACTGACCTTAGAGACCTCGGGTTGAATGAGATGCCCCTGTACCCTCACAATAAGTCTCCTTCTTTGTACTGACGACCAAGGGTTGTTACTAATACCCCCACTCATCTGTCAACCCGCCCTGTGCCCGCGCACACTCTCTCTTCTCAAAATAAATGAAACCTTTTTTAAAGTTTATTTATTTATTTCTGAAAGAGAGAGAGCAGGCACATGTGCAGGGGAGGGGCAGAGAGAGAAAGAGAAAGAGAGAGAGATTCCCAAGCAGGCTTTACGCTGTCAGCACAGAGCCCAACTTGGGGCTCCATCTCACTGTTGTCAAGGTCACGACCGGAGCCGAGATCAAGAGGTAGATACTTCACCTGCTGAGCCACCCAGGTGCCCCATCGTGCTGGATTTCTAGAACAGCCTCCCAACGGGCCTTCCTACTTCAGGCAGACCCCTCCCCACTCCCCCCCCATCTGTTCTCAACACTGCAAGCTGAGACTGTCTACTGGAACTCAAGGGCAACTACCCCCCTCCCTTCCTTATAACGGTTTTGCCATCTCCTTCTCTCCCCGTTAGCCCTTGACTTCAAATCCAAACTCCCAGCGAAGTGTAAAGGCCTCATGTGGTCTGGCCTCTAGTCTCACCTCTCTGTTTCCCCTTCTCTTCCTTCCCTGTAACCCCGGTGCCTGCATTTCCTGACCTGGCACACTCCTCTCCCCAGCTTCTATCCGTTCCTAATGATGGGGAACAAATGTGAGTCTAGAGACCTCATTTCAAGGTCTAAGACCTGGGATTGTCCCACAATGAGTCTTTTTTTAAAAAGATTTTTAAAATTTTTATTTATTTTGAGAGAGAGAGAGAAAGAGAGAGCACAGGCAAGTGTTGGGGAGGACGGAGGGCAGAGAGAGGGGAATCCCAAGAAGACTCCGATTGTGGGTGCAGAGCCTGACGTGGGGCTTGAACTTGGAGACTGAGAGATCAAGACCTGAGCTGAAATTAAGTGTCGGAGGCTTAACCAACTGGGCCACCCAGGTGCCCTCCCATCATGAGTCTTTTTAACTTCCCAGTGTCTTCCCTCTGTTACTTCCCTAGCAAAACCAGTTACCAGTTATTTATTTCCTGGTGTAGGATTAAGGCAATGAGTTGCCTCTGTTGGGAGTATATGCCTGTAAAGCCTCCCCACTGAGGCAGAATTATTTTTTTTAATTTTTTTATGTCTTTATTTTATTTTGAGAGACAGAGACAGAGAGCGAGCAGGGGAGGGGCAGAGAGAGAGGGAGACACAGAATCTGAAGCAGGCTCCAGGCTCCCAGCTGTCAGCACAGAGCCTGACGCGGGGCTCGAACCCACGGACCATGAGATCGTGACCTGAGCCGAAGTCAGACGCTTAACCGACTGAGCCACCCGGGCGCCCCTGAGGCAGAATTATTAAGGAGACATTAGGCATCTGTGAGAAGGCGGGAGGCGAGGGGCTCGTGAATGCACACTGCCCCACAGCACATTATCTGCTCAGAGCTGTTCTCTTTGTGAGCATGGAGGACTGCGAACCAGAAGAGGGAGGGAGGGAGGGAGGGAGGAGGGGGTAGGGGGTATCATGGCGGCCGGAAGCAAGAGGCTGTCTACAGTGCTCCTGACCTGTCCCAGTGGGGGGCTGTGACTGAATGACCCTTGGGGAGGGGGGTCCAGTCACGTGGACTGTGATGTGACTTGTATCTCCTGGAGCGGTGCCACGGAGCAGAGCCAGGAAACCCCTCGGAAGGGCATAGGGCCTCTGCCCACCGCGCCCTCCAGGGTCACCGCAAGGCAAGGGCGCTCCTCTCTGGGTCAGCAGAGTGACCCATCCAGCACGGGCCGGGCTGGACAACCCTGGGACGCCGCGCATTTGCCTTACTGCCTTTCTCTCCGCGGTCTACTCTCCACCGTCCAAGCAATTCATCCCGTCTACGCATCCTGACGCCCGGCACCCTCCCTCCTCCTCCACCTCCTGGCCCAAACCCTTTCACGGCTCCTGCCTGCCTACAAGACAGGCTCCCTCCCCTCCCTCCCACAGTTAGGAAAAACACTCTGCTTTACTGAAATATCTCGAGGGGAGTGAAAGCTCTTTTGTGTGCTTCCTCAGAGTTACGCATCGACACCGTCTAGAATATGAGCTCCCGAAGCCGGGGGCCTCCTCTTCATCTCTGTGTGTTCAGAGCACCTGGCTCGTAACATATGTTCAATAAGTGCATTCAACTGCATTAAAGAAGAGAGAAGATCAAAGACGACCTAAGAAGCCGAGAAAGCAGCAAAGTGAGGTGAAGGGGGGGAAGGAGAAAAAGAACTCATTTTCAGCCCAGCATTCCATCACCCCTTTCCAGCGTTTATAGCCGTTCCCTGGCAGGGCTCCCACGCGGCAGCGGGCCAGGGAGGGGGGGATGGCGGAATGATGGTGCCCGGGGGACTCTGTCCGGCTCTTTGATTCTGCGGCCATGGGGCAGGTGCATATGCTAAATTACCCACTTAGGTGGCAGGCCATTTATAGCCACCCCAGCCCCACCTGGCAAACAGAGCCTTGGGTTTCTACGGGCAGACATTTCAGAGCGAAGCCAAGAGGCTCCCCGATAAACTGGAAAACAGGTGCTCTGGCCAGAAGCAGACTTGGCCGGGGAGGCCTGGTGGGCAGCCGCTGACCGGGGATCCCCGGCGCCCGGCCACCTGCGGGGTAAAGGTCCTGGGTCCCAGCTGGCTGAGGTGGCACGTTCAGGCCTTTGTAAGACCCCATTCTGGGAACGTTTCCATCTCTGAGCCTGCTTTCTCATTTGCAAGAGGGGACGATACCCCTGCCTCAGGAGTATTTTGAATAACGTCAGCACATGGGAAGCACTCTCATCTCATTGCCTTTTTTAAAGGTTGTTTATTTATTTAAAACAACCTGGGGTTGGGGGGCGCCTGGGTGGCTCAATTGGTTAAGCGTCCGACTTCGGCTCAGGTCATGATCTCGCCGTTTGTGAGTGTGAGCCTCGCGTTGGGTTCTGTGCTGGCAGCTCAGAGCCTGGAGCCTGCTTAGATTCTGTGTCTTCCCTTCTCTCTGACCCTCCCCTGCTCATGCTCTGTCTCTCTCTGTCTCTCAATAATAAATAAAAATGTTAATTTTTTTTTAATTTTAGGGGCGCCTGGGTGGCTCAGTTGGTTAAGCATCCAACTAGGGCTCAGGTCACAAACTCACAGTCTGTGGATCTGAGCCCTGTAACGGGCTCTGTGCTGGCAGCTCAGAGCCAGGAGCCTGCTTCCGATTCTGTCTCTCTCTCTCTTTCTCTCTGCCCCTCCCCCACTCATGATCTGTCTCCCTCTTTCTCTCAAAATAAATATTTAAAAAATTTTAATATAAAAAAATAATTTTTTGATTTTTATTTATATTTGAGAGAGAGAGAGAGAATGCAAGTAGGGAAGGAGCAGAGATGGAAGGAAACCTAGAATTCGAACAGGCTTCAAGTTCCGAGCTGTCAGAACAGAGCCCAATGTGGGGGCTCAAACCCACAAACCACAAGATCATGACTTGAGCCGAAGACAGACACTTAACCAACTGAGCCACCCAGGTACCCCTAAAGGTTATTTATTTTTTAAGTTTATTTATTTTTGAGAGAGACAGAGACAGTTCAAGGGGGGAAGAGACAGAGAGAGAGAATCCCAAGCAGGTTCCTCACCGAGAGCACAGAGCCCAATGCAGGGCTTGAATCTACAAAGAAGCAGTGAAATCATGACCGGAGCCAAAACCAAGAGTCAGACGATTAACTGACTGAGCCACCCAAGCGCCCCTAAAGCTTATTTATTTATTTTTGAGGGGGGAGTGGGGCATCGAGAGATGGAGAGAATCCCACGCCGGCTCTGCGCTACCAGCACAGAGCCTGACGTGGGCTCAGTCCCACAAACCACAGGATCATGACCTGAGCCTAAATCAAGAGCCGGACACTCAACCAACTGCACCACCCAGGCACCCCCATCTCATTATCTTAATACCTCAGAGTTTTCATCTGTTAAACAGGGAGAGCGATACCTATTTGACACTAATCTGCTGAAGATCAAGTGAAGTAGAATCTGCATATGTTTAGCAAAGGATGCTAAGGAATTTACAGCACATCAGCTTGGATGTTCGAAAGCCAAACCAAGCTCACCTCAGGATCTTCAAATCAGGTTATCAGACTGGCAGGTGGAAGGAACGCCATGGGCAGTGTATCTTGATTTCTGAAAGGTAGGCGATCAAAGTCTCCCGAGAAACGCTTGTAGACCTGAGGAAGACTCGGGGGCTCGGCACGAGCACCTCTGAGTGCCCAGACTCCCACATACCAGAGGAGTTACTATCAATAAGGAAATACTTTTCCTATTATGGGGACAGGGCTCTAGAATCTAGCTGTATTCGAATGAATATGACTTATTAAAATTAATTATTTGAATTAAGACAGAAACCATGCTCGTTTAATTTGGAAAACTCAAGTGGAAAAACAGCAAGATTTCAACAGAATGAAAAGATAGGCCAAAAACATGATAATAATCAGTGGGAAAAAATATAAAGGCCTGTACTTGGATTAAAAAAAAAAAAATAGCTGGAAAGCACAGGATGGAGGAAACCAGTATAGAATTCATGTTAAAACAAAAAGAAAAAGAAAAGCTGTATTTAAAAAATAAATTACTGTGAATCATTGGTGCAACATAATGCCAAAAGGGCAAAGCAATCTCGGGCTATAGTAATAAGACAGCAGTGCTCAGGAAAAGAGCAAAAGTAGTTTCAATATGCCGTAACACCTACTCAAACCTCTCTAGAGAAAATATAACTGGAATGATGGAAGGTACGAAAGACCAGGTGGTCTGAGAAACAGGTGAATAAAATGGAGATACAAGGAGAGTTAGTTATCTGGTTAGTTAGTTAGCTTGAAAAAGAAGGAGATTCAGAAGGTACTCAGTTTCTATATTTAAGTGAAAGAAAAACTCTCTTGTGGGAAAGGTCTTAGATGTGTTCTGCGTACGACCATGGGACTGAACTTCATTTTAATTAAAAATTAAAAAAAAATTTTTTTTACAGCTAGTGGGAGGAGGGAGAGAAGGAGAGGGGGAGAGGAGGTGATGGAGAGAGGGGCAGAGGCACAGAGAGAATCTCAAACAGACTCCACACTCAGAACACAGCCTGACCCAGGGCTCAATCCCTTGACCTTGGGATCATGAACTGAGCAGAAATCAAGATCTGATACTCATCCAATGGAGCCACCCCAGGGCTGAACTTTATTTATCTTTTTTAATGTTTTATTTATTTCTGAGAGAGAGAGAGCGTGAGCAGGGGAGAGTCCGAGAGAGAGGGAGCTACAGAATCTGAAACAGGCTCCAGGCTCTGAGCTGGTTGTTGGCACAGAGCCCAACACGGGGCTCGAATCCACAAACCGCAAGACCATGACGTGAGCCAAAGTCGGACGCTCAACCGACTGAGCCACCCAGGCACCCCAGGACTGAACTTTAAAAAGAAACTTTCAAAGGAGATCTGTTTCAGTTCAATAGGAGAAAGGCCTCACGGTCGTGAGATGGCTGCCACAGCTCCCGGCATCATGACTACAATCAAACACAGGAAATAAGCTTTCCTGGGGCACCAGAAAGTTCCTCTCTCTAATTTGTTTCTTTGACCAGGAGGCAAAATATCTTTTCTAGACTCCATAGGTATATTTTATTCTACTGACCAGAACCGAATCATGTGGCTGCCCCCAGCTACAAGAAAGATTGGTGAATTGAATATCTGGCAAAAGAGAATGGGCAAAGCGTAGCAAGGTCTGGCTTCAACTACTTATGATTAAGTAATTCGCATAATTCTGTGAGGCAGAGGTACGAATGCTACGGGAGGAATTGCCCTGATACTGGAGTCCGGAAGGTCTTCCCTGAGAAGGGAGCAGTCTGAGGTCTGAATATCCACTTCAGGCTTGGGTCTCTGCCCACAGTGCTCTCTCTTTCTTGCCTACGTCTTGATGACTTATCTTGTCCCTTGTTGAAGCCTTTCCGTAAACCCAGACATGCCCAGAGACCCTCTTCCGTGAAGCCCTGACCTTTCAGCTACAAGTGGCCTATACCTCCTTGAATCTCCTTGGCAAATGCTCTCACCCTGCCTTACATTCGAGCACTTATGCTGCTTAGCGCGTCACTTTCACCCCACTCCTTCTGGAAAACATGGACATTCTTATCTTCCCATTCAATATCTAGTAACCTCGTTTGTTGTCTTGTGCTTAGCCAACATTCGGCACTTCTTTTTTTTTTTTTTTTTTTTTTTTTTTTTTTTTTTTTTTTTTNCCAGCTCAGCTAATATTCCAATTCTAGGCCCTGGAGCCTTAAAATATGTAAGGAACACTGGCCATCTGACATGATAGTCACCTGTTCATATACACCACCTATGGACATGGGTTCAGGAAGTTAAGAACAAAGGCTGCCCTAATCGGAGACCAAGTTTCAGAGTTTTTTCTTGGGGGTGGAGGGATGTGTGTATTTAAAGGTATTTTTAAAACCCTGTGGCTATAATATAATCTGCTACAATCATCATCCATAAGCAGTAAGAACTATCAAAAGAAAAAGCATGGTAAAATATATTGAGAGTAACAAACTAATCACCAACAAAGTAGAGGAAACCCAGGAATCGATCAGTCACCAAAGATATAAAAGGATTAAGGGCTCACAGAGAAAAAAGCAGTTGAAATTTTATTTCAATATTTTTTAGGTCAATATAAATATGATGGGGAATTTGCTTGGGTTTTAATGGCCAAAACTTTCTCAGAAATTGATGGAGCTATGCTTGCCAATAGGTAAGTATGCAAACAGATGAGTAGAAATGTAGACAAGTCTTATGATTCATTTGATTCTAAGGGATTATGGTCTTCTTAGGCATTGTTCTTTAAAATGTACCAGCAAGGTTCAGGGCGCCTGGGTGGCTTAGTCGGTTAAGCGTCCGACTTTCGCTTAGGTCATGATCTTGCGGTTCGTGGGTTCGAGCCCCATGTCGGGCTCTGTGCTGACTGCCAGCTCAGAGCCTGGAGCCTGCTTCAGTCTGTGACTCCCTCCCTCTCTCTCTGATCCTCCCCTGCTCACGCTGTCTCTCTCTCTCCTAGGAATAAATAAAACATTAAAAAAAAAATTCTGTGAAGGGGTCTGGCTCTGTTCAGTACTTTCAGGATGACAGTGGTCCTGGAAGGCAGAGTGCCTTTCCTTGAATTCACACATTATTTAATCTTTAATCTTTATAGTAGGTTCACAAAAAGGGACACTAAAATTTTTTAATGTTTATTTTTGAGCGAGAGAGAGAATGAGCAGGGGAGGGACATAGAGAGTGGGGGACAGGGAATCCAAAGTGGTGGTGAGTGGCGGGGCGCAACAGAGGATCCAAAACGGGCCCTGCGCGGACAGCAGCAAGCCGATGAGGGGCTCCATGCGGGTCTCGAACTCACGGTGAGATCACGACCTGAGCTGAAGCCCCACACTCAACGGACTGGGCCCCCCGGACCCCCCGAAAAGAGACACTAATTATGGGACGCTGTAACACAATCGCACGCTGTTGAAAGTGGACGCCGTCTTGGAGATGCCGTGGCGAGACTCTGACACCTGTCCCGAAGCAGGTAGACAGCAAGGGCGGTTCCCTCGGACAATCACTGGATTCTCGGGCAGCAGCTGCCCGCACGGGGACCGGCGCAGTGTCCGCGACTGACAGCCACGGCCTTGGCAATCGGACACACAGATCCGGCAGGGAGTTCAGCGGCCATCCTCTGGGTGGAGGTATTGCCAGGCTGCGACGCCGCGGCCGGCGGGCGGGCTACCAGTGGCGCTAAGTTCAAAGCTGCCGGAGCTCGCGCCGCGAGCCCGGTCCGGGAAGAGAGGTGCCGAGCGCCAGGCTCCTTCTCCCCCGGGTGCACGGAAAGGGGCGCGCGGAGCAGAGGGGCTCGGGCTCGAGCGAGCGCCCGCGGCCCGCCTCCGAGTCAAGGGGCGCGCGGCCGCCGGCCGGAACCGCACGGGGGACCCCAGACTTCGTGGGAGGCGGGGGTGGGCGCGCGTGATGGGGGTGGCGGCGGCGGCCGCGGGGGCGCCGAGCGGGGCCGGGAGGGGCGGGCCGCGCGCACAATGGAGGCCCCGCCCCGCCTCCCTCCCTCCGCCCGCGCCGCCCCGCCCCCGCCCCCGCGCGCCCCGCGCGCCCGGCGCCCCGCCTGCCACCTGAGCCCTCGCGCGGACGCCGCGCTCGCTCCGGGTGCCGCCGCCCCCCGCCCCGCCCCCCCGGTGCCCCCGCCCCGCGCCCCGCTCGCGGCCCGGGCCGCACAGTCGCGGCCGCTCGCGCCGGGGAGGACATGAGCCGGGGCTCGGGGGCGCACCCTCCCGCCGCGCTCGGCCGCGCCCAGCGTCAGCAGGCGCTCTGAGCGGCCACTCCCGGGCCTCAGTGCCAGCCCGCAGCCCGAGCCCGCCGCTCTCCCACGGGCGCAGCCCCTCTGCCCGCGTCCCTCATGGCCAAGCCCCTGCTGCTGCTCGTCTGCGGCGCTTTGGTTGTGGCCAGGGCCCGGTGGGGGGCCAGCGTGACCCCCGCCGGCACGGGCGGGACCCCGGACGCGCCGACGGTGGCGCCCACGGAGGACGCGACCCTGCAGAACGAGGCGGACAACCAGGAGAACGTTCTGTCGCAGGTAGGCGGCGGGCCCTGGCCACCCCCCACCCCGGGCCCGGGCGCTGGGGGGACCCCTGCGCCCCGTTAACGCGCGGGAGGGGCGTGCGCGGTGCCCTCCTCGGGGAAGGGACGGGGTCCTTCCGGCGTCCGCGGGGGTAACTTCAAGGTTACGGAATCGGGAGAAAGGAGAGGAGGGGACGACTCCACGCAGCGATCTGAAAAGAGGGATTTAGCAAATAATAATCCAGACCTTTATAGCTCGAAGGTTGCGCAAGTGTGGTCGTGTCGTGCCTGTGTGGCTGTTCGTGGGAATTGGAACGTGACAACAGGCGGGCACGCTGGGCGGGAGGCTGCCCCAGGCGCTTGACACGCCGGCGGGGGTGAGACACACCCCAGGGAGAAGCGGGTGAAGACAGGGCAGCGGCCCCAGGTGCGGCGCGTGGCAGGTGGCCCCGCACAGAGGGGCGGCCGACAAGACGCGGTGTATTGTGGTCGCAGGCTGGAAATGCAGACCCACTCACTTCTGGCCGGCGGTCCGCGGGGGTGGGGGGGTGGTGAGTGCCAGCTGATGGAGACCGGCTTCCTCAAGTGCCCCTTTACCAAATACTTGGCTTGTTCTATCTGACTCGATGGTCACACATCCAGGTGTCCCTTCTGTAGTCCAGGTGGGTAGAGCCGGGTCCTCTCACAGTCTGCAGCCCAGGCGACTGGAAGGGACGGGTCTCTGGAGCGTTCCGTTCGTGCTCTCCAGAGAGGGCCAGCACTGCGACGTGCGGTGGCTGTTGCCATCATCCTAAAGATGAGGGACGGCTGAGGGAGGGTGCCTTGACTGCATCCCTCAAAGCCTCTGCACTGCGCCCTGTCTCCTTCCCGGAGGAAGGTCAGCTCCCCTTCCTCGGGAAGTTATGCTGCTGTCTGTCCTAGAGCCACCTTGCACTGTCCCCTGAACCGAAAGCCCATTAAAGTCCTTCGTGTCGGGGCCCTGGAGGACCGGGCACAAGTGGCCCTGCAGCCGGACTCTCGGGAAGGAAGGGGTCCACCCAGGGCTCCGGGGGGGAGCCTCGGCCTAGTTTCAGCCACGATTTACTGTCAGCCCCTGCGGACCGGCCGCCTCAGCCACCCTGTGCTGCCGCTGCCTCGTCCGCGGGGCCCTTCTGTATTTGACAACAGCTCTAAAGCAAATATTAGTGCTAGAAGAAACCCAAGCTTTGCAAGAAAAACATTACGAGCCTTCTCCCCACCCTCTCCCACCCCCGACAGCATCCCGGGAACATTTCCACTGCAGCTAGGTCGGTGCCTGCCTGCCGAGCTTCATTAGTCAAGTGAAGGGAGCCCTTCTCTGTGCCTAGAAAGAGGGAGCTCCGTGGCTTTGGGGACGCAGGGTCTGCAGAGGAGCAGGGGAGGAAGGAGGCTCCCCCCCCCCCGCCAGCAAGTGCCCAAGGATGGTGGCTCTAGACAGCGTGTTTTCCAGCCCCGGGAGGCTGGCAGGGGCCGCTGCGCAGGAGGAAATGTTTGGCATTGTAGAAACAGCAGGCTCTGCCCATTTGCTCTCCTGGCTTTGGCCTAAGGTTTGGGTTCAGAAGCCGTTCTAGGAGCCAAATGAATCTCTGAGTAAGGTTTACTCAGCCTCTCTTTTTCCAAATCGAAGCCGTCCTTCGAGGGCCGGATCCGATACCGCTTCCTCCAGGAAGTCTCCTCTGATTATACGCCGGAGCTGCTCTTGCCAGGTTGAGACCCCCTCCGCGCCCCCCCCCACCCGCGCCGCAATGCCCCATGTCAGGGCACTTACCACCTTTTACCTGGCATGACTGTGCTCTGTGTGTCTCCTGCACGGAGAGCGCCTGCGATGGGCTCTCTGGCCCGTCAGCCCACATGCCAGAGCCCCGGATGGGCACTCAGTACGTGCTCACTGACTGAACAAGGATCGAAGCCAGTAGCCTTCAGGTTGGAATATCAGCTTTCCGATCCTCCCTTCGGCCCCCACTTTCTCCCTTTTTTTAAAAATCTCAACCTGGATGCTCGCTAAGGCAAGGGCTGTTGGAAGAATGAATGATGGGGCTCATTTGGGTTTTTTCCTTGAAACGATGAAAGGCGAAGGCCCCCTGAGAAGCGCACAGCTTTCCCAGACGAATGAGCTGGACTCCTAGCGCCTTCAAGGAAATTTCAGAGTCAGCAGATGGTGTTCCGATGACCACTTCTCTCCGCAGTTCAGAGCTGTCTGAGGTCTCGGGCCAGCGCGGGACGTTCGACCGGGTGGAGGGAGAGCCACCCTGGGGGCCGGGCTGCTGGGAGCCTGTGTTTGCACGCCCAGCGCTCTCTTGCTTTCTCTCTGCCTCTAGCTGCTGGGAGACTATGACAAGGTCAAGGCCGTGTCTGAGGGCTCGGACTGTCAGTGCAAGTGCGTGGTGAGACCGCTGGGCCGAGACGCCTGCCAGAGGGTCAACGAGGGGACCTCCAGGAAGGAAGACTTCTACACCGTGGAGACCATCACGACGGGCTCATCCTGCAAATGTGCCTGTGTCGCACCCCCGTCGGCCCTCAACCCCTGTGAGGGAGACTTCCGGCTCCAGAAGCTGCGGGCGGCGGACAGCCGGGACTTGAAGGTAGGACCCGGTGTGGGGCGAGGCCACGGGCGGGAGGCCACCTCGGGACCCAGGGCTCCGGCAGAAGCTGCTGCGGGGTGGGGAGGCCTTAGAGACCTGTCTTAGCCTGTGAAGGTCGGGCCCTGGCATCCTGAGTGCTGCATGTGTCCAAGGCTGATGATCTGACAGAGCCGTTGTCTGCAGTCCCGATGTCTAGGGGAGACGCGGGGACCGGAGTGCACCTGCCTCTCCCTGCAGAGCCCGGGAGGCTGGGCCTGGGAGCCGCTGCCAGGCCCAGGGGCCGGAAGAACTCTGTTCTTCTCCCGGAGAGCTGTTGCCACGATGTGCTGTGGGCCCAGCACGCGCCCTAAGGAGGCGAGGGACACAGAGGAGCGAGCCTGTGGGTCCTCAGCCCAGGGGCCGGGGTGACCCAGGGTCGGAGGGGCCTGGGGCCCGGGGCCCATGTAGGTGGGCATCAGACTGTGGTCCTGGCCCACGGGGTGGGGGAGCTCGGGCCTGCCTGAGGCTGCTGCCTGGGTTGCCTAAGGGCTTCCTCTGATCTCTGCCCTCCCTGTTTCATTTGCAGGGAGGGGGGCGGGGGTGGGCGGGGGAGGAGTAGTGGCACAGGCCTGGTTTTGCAGTCAGACAGAGGTTCGAACCATGGCTCCGCCTTTCTTTGCTGTGAAATCCTACCCGAGGTGCCTACCTACCTTGGCCGACCTTAGTCTTCTTGAGTAGCCAGTGGGGATAACCGCGTCCCCCTCGGGCGGTGTTTGGGGAACCAATGGGTGGCCGTGCCGAGGACTCAGCACAGTGCCTGATGCACAGTCAGGGTCCGTAGGCACTGTCCTGTTGGTGAATGACCAGCGTGAAGAGCTGCCGCCGTGCCCGGCACCTGGCACACACCCGGTAGCGGGCGGTCGTTGATGCCCTGCGCGGAGGTGGGTAGCCGCGCGAGGCTCTAGCACCTTGTCCTGGGGTCCGACGTGTCTTGGAGCTGCGGCCCCACCATCGCACGGCTTTCTGAACCACCCGGCTGCAGGATTGGACATCGGGGGCTTCTGGAACAACAGCAGGCAGAATTCTCTATTGGGAGCTGATGAGAAAATCATCACAGCACATGCCAACAACCCGTCTTTCTGTGGCTCTCGCCCACGATTTGGCTGCTTTCCTCTGGTGGGGAGGAAGGGGGGGGGGCTTCTGAACATGGGTGTCTCTTCTTCGGTGGAATTCGTCACCTACCAGCAAGGCTGGGAGACGGGTGGGGAGCAGAGACGGCCCAGGCGTGTCCAGCAGACCTTTCAGGGGCTGGTCCTCGGCAGGGAGGCTCGGTGTAAGCGTCTCTCGCCTGCCCCTTTGCCTGCGCTCTGGGTGACCTGGATACCCCCGGAGCCTCAGCCACCGTCCTCCCAGAGTGCTGGCGGGAAGGACAGCATTCAAAGCACTGAGAAGGCCCGTGCCCTAAGACGGCATGCCATCTCAGACAGGGGTCCTGGGGTCTCCTTTACCCCATAGTTAGTTTAGCTTTTAGCGCTAAGGGAACACCGTTAGTATCCTCCAGGGTGCACAGTGAAGTTGGGTGTTTCAGAAGCATCGAAGGCATCAAAGTTTATGAGCCGCTTTGTTGAGTACTTATAGATCACCCCTTGCGGGCCAGGTGCTGTGCGAGAGATCTTGGGGAAACACAGATGGGGCACCACTTGCAAGGAGCTGACAGCCTAATAGGAAAGACAGGCACACATACCGCTAGCAGGAGAAACGGGGTACAAGCGATTGGGTGAAGACGTGTGGACTTCAGTTTCACTTGTTTTTCTAGGACTCTGCCATTTTCTTATCTGAGCATTCCAGGAGGCGTGGCACTTCCACCGTTGTGTTTATGCGCCCCCCTCTGCGAGCACCGGTTTCCAAGGGCCCCCTCTCCGCGGCTGACCAGTGGCCGCCCTGTCGAGCCTCCAGCACTGGGGCCTGACGGGAGCCGTCTCCTCCTGGGCGCGTCACACCCCAGCCCTCGACTAACGCGCCGCTCCTGTCCCGCAGCTCTCTACCATTGTGGACATGCTGGAAGGAGCTTTCTACGGCCTGGACCTGCTGAAGCTACACTCCGTCACTACCAAACTGATTGGACGGGTGGACAAACTGGAAGAGGTAAGGAAGAGCCTGGGGCTCCGTATCTTTCTCCTGGTCCGGCCCGAAAGTGTGTCCAGCTTCCCACAGTCTGTTTTTTCTGAAAGCACGTGTCCTGACTAGACTTCACCCATCCTGTGCTTTGGGAAGAAAACAGCCGAATGGGGGCTGACAGAGAATCAATGAAATATAAATGTAAATATCTCCTGGGGCGCCTGGGTAGCTTAGTCGGTTAAGCGTCCGACTTTCGCTTAGGTCATGATCTCGCGGTTTGTGGGTTCGAGCCCCGCGTCGGGCTCTGTGCTGACTGCCTGCTCAGAGCCTGGAGCCTGTTTCAGTCTGTGTCTCCCTCTCTCTCTGACCCTTCCCTGCTCACGCTGTCTCTCTCTCTCTCTCTCTCTCTCTCCTAGAAGTAAATAAAAAATATTTTAAAAAAATGTAAATATCTCCTTTTTTTGTACACAGACCCACATAACTGAGGTATTTCTATTTTTTTAAAGTTTATTTATTTTGAGAGAGAAAGTGTGTATGTGTGCCTGCACGTGCTCAAGAGGGGGAGGGGCAGAGAGAGAGGGACAGAGAGAGAGAGAATCCCAAGGAGGCCCCTGAGCCGTGAGCACAGAGCCCCACACGCGGCTTGAACTCACAAACCATGAGTTCATGAGCTCATGACCTGAGCGCAAATCAAGAGCCAGATGCTTAACCCACTGAGCCCCCCAGGGGTCCCCAATGTATTTCTGTTTTTACCTTGGCTTCCAGGGAACTCAGAGCTACATGAAAAGTGAAAGTACAATTAGCATCTCACTTCCAGTTTTAAGATGGCGGCGTCTCCCTTCTGGGTGTATGGTTGTTCATTTCTTCTTCTGGTTTGGTTTGAACTGTCCTGCTCTCTGTCTCTATACATGTGTACGCGTTTGTGTGGTGACCCATTTCAGGTTCACGTTCAAGAAAGAAGACGTGGAAATGATTACCGATACATACTGTTCCCTGCCGGAAAACGGTCCGGGTCCTCACCCCCTGGAAGAACAGACTGATGGTGTAATTATCACACACATCACATGGTTATGACCAGGCTCCAGGGAGGTGTGTGCCTGGCACCGTGCTTTTCAGGGGGTGTTGTGGGGGGTGGGGGTGTGAGATAATAGACATCCTTCCCCACCGTCATAACCTTGACACTGTTCCGTTGCTACGATGCTTTAACACATAGATAAGTCATTTCACCGCCAGAAAGGGATGTTTGCCACTCAGCCTTCTTGGTCAGGAGCTTACGGATGTGCTGTTGACCGGCACCCAGGTCTTGAACTGATACATGAAACAGTGACTCAAAAAATTAGGTCTATTTAATCTTTAGAATGTTGCCGTAAATGGCAAGTTTAATAATGGAATGATTAATTGGACCTGTTGTCCTCATGAAAAAGTGGGCTTTGGCGGGGGGGCTGTCATGATGGAGCTGGGGTTCTGTGATGGCTAATTAGTAGCCTTAGGATGTGAGAGAGGGAAGGCTCTTCAGTTTGGCTGAAAGAGCGCTCCCTGGGCTGGGATGTGGCCGGAGTGGACCCTTCTCTGTTCTCTGCCCCCAAGCAGCTGTATCTCACCTTCTCCATCTGTAAAGTGGGAAAGCTGCCCCACATACCGTGTATGGTTGCTGAGGGCATAAAAAGTGAGCTGATCATTCTGGAAACACTTTGAAATGGTTAGATAAAACAAGGCGCTCAGGGTATGGCCAAGGATTGAGTGGGGGCAGTGTCTGCCTGCTGCTCTGTCGGGGTCGCTGGGACGCGGGTGATGAAGTGTCACCCTCGCCAAAATTGCTTTTGGACGCTTCCTTTCGCTCCAGACGGTGTTCCCGGAAAGCGAACACTTCCTTGTCCCCCTGTCTTTAGGCTTGACTCACCCCATGCAGTGATGGGCGTCTTCTGACAATGGCTGCCGGCTCTCGGAGGGTTGGTGGGTCCCCAGCCACTCAGTTACCAGGCCTGATGAGAAGGGCCGGGGCCCTGGAACGTGACCTTCACAGACAGTTCGAGGTGGTCAGCAGGACCACATCAGCCCACTCTCGCTGAGGACGCTTCCCGGGAGAAGCAGGCCTGATGTTCACTCTCTCTGTCCCCAGCGTGGGCGGCTGGAGTGGGGAGACTGGGAACCCTCACCACCCCCCTCCTACCGACGGGCCTCATGGGGGCTTGGGATCCTTTCTCTCTCTGAAAACGACTTTCTGATTCTTTCAAATGGGTTCAGAAGGAGTTAAACCAGGACCCGGGTCGTCCTTGGAAATGGGAAAGTTCTTTTTTTCCCCTTGGCATTCAGCACCATCCAAATGTGCAATGCCCCTCCTAAAAAAAGATTGCTTTTTTTTTTTTTTTTTAAATAGGAACAGGGCAGACAGCCACTTCCGCCTTCACCTGGGTTTCATTCTGTCTTCGGAAGAGCCTGGGAAAGGCAGCTCGGGGGCTGGAGCACAGTGCTCGGGAGGCCAGGGTCAGGCGCCGAGCCTCTGAGGGCTTCGTTCAAGGGCTGTAGTCTGTTTCCAGCCCGTTAGCAGTTGAGCCCTTACTGCCGGCAGAGGAGAGGAATGGATTCAGTGGGGGAATTTGATGCAGTCGCCCAATAACTAGATTTTTGCCAACATCGATCTTAGTTCTATCAATGAGAGTGATCTTTTTTTTTCCTTTTTCTTTTCTTTGTTTTGACAGTGATCTCTTTTAAAACCCATGGTACTTTTAGTAGCAAAAACTGGCTCTTTATATTAATAATCCCCTCTATTTATATAGCAATTATGGTTTTTAAACCACCCCGTATACATTCCGTACATTTATTCCTATGAGCTGGGCAGGACATGGGGCCTGTGGAAAGGGCAGGGAAATGCAGGCGGGAGCTCAGGGCTTCTGGCCCCTGGGCCAGGGCTCTTTCTAATCAGCCCTGTAAGTGGCTTTGAGTCATTGCTATCTGCCCAGGAAGCATCACTTTTTCCTAACCCGAGCTTAAAACAATAGCTCTTCCAAGGGAATTTCTAGGCAGAACTGTGGCTGTATCCCAGAAATCCTGTTAAATAGGATTAGCAGACGTCAGAGGTTCCCCACAGCAGCAGCCCAAGACTCCAGGGTGCCGCGGCATGGCACTTGTCACAGATGGGCCCGGGCCCCGGTCTCCCGGAGTGACACCCAGCCTCTGGTCTCCTGGCCCGTGCTGGCTGCTTCTTTCTGTCTGTCTGTCTGTCTGTCTGCACGCAGCAAAGAGGCACGGTGTTGGGTAAATGGAAAAAACACTCCTGCAGCCGGGCTCTGCAGGCGGAACGGAGGAGCAGTTCTGCTCTTGGTCTGTGGATATTCTGGAATCCCAAGGGGAGTGCTCTGGAGGTCAGACCAGACGGAGGGGTCAGATTGGAAGGGCATGTGGCCCAGAGGAGGATCAGAGCTTGGCGGTAGGGGTGGGCACAGGTGTGTAGGAAGGCGCGGAAATGGAAACTGCATTTGCAGATGACTGAGGAAGGAGAGAGAAATAGAATCTAAACTTTTTTTTTTGATGTTTATAACTGAGACAGAAACAGAGCATGAATGGGGGAGGGGCAGAGAGAGAGGGAGACACAGAATCTGAAGCAGGCTCCAGGCTCTGAGCTGTCAGCACAGAACCCAATGCAGGGCTCGAACCTACAAACCATGAGATCATGACCTAAGCTCAAGTCAGACGCTTAACCGACTGAGCCACCCAGGTGCCCCATAAACTGTTAGGGTCTCAAAATCAACTCTGAGAGCTCTGCTTCGCGGAGCAATTTTCATGAAGCTTTTGTTCTAAATGGTGAAAAACAACGCATGTGTAGAAAAGTACATACACCGTGAAAGTGCAGCTTAAATTATTACAAAGCAGGGGCGCCTGGGGCGTTCAGTCGGTTAAGTGTCCGACTTGATTTCAGCTCAGGTCATGATCTCACCGTTTGTGAGTTTGAGGCCCGCACTGTGGAACCTGCTTGGGATCCTCTCTCTTTCTCTCTCTGCCCCTCCTCAGCTTCCATTCTGTCTCTCTGTCTCTCTGTCAAAATAAGTAAACTTTAAAAGATACTACAAAGTAAATGCCCATGTAACGGCCACCTGGCTTAGGAAAGCTCAGCGCCCCCACGTGCCCTCTCCTCACCACCCCCCCCCCCCAGAGAACCTCTGTCCTGACTTTTACATCAGTCATCTTCCTTGCTTATTTTTTTTAAAAAACATTTTCATTACCTAAGGATGCATCTCTAAATATACTAGTTATGTCTGTTTTCCAACTCAATTAAGAGTCCTACAGGATGGTGTGTGTCAGTGTGTGTGTGTTGGGTTTCTTTCACTCATTTGTGTGTTTTTTTAAGATTTTATTATTTTTTTAACGTTTCTTTTTCTTATTTTTTTAATGTTTTTGAGAGAGAGAGGGAGAATGTGAGCGGGGGAGGGGCACTGAGCGAGGTGGGGGACAGAGGATCTGAAGCAGGTTCTACGCTGACAGCAGAGAGCCTGACACCGAGCTCCAACTGACAAACAATGAGATCATGACCTGATCCAAAGTCAGGCACCTAAGCGACCAAGCCAGCCAGGCATCCCTCAATTTTTTTTAATAGTTTTTTTTTTTTTTAATGTTTTATTTATTTCTAGGAGAGAGAGAGAGAGACAGCGTGAGCAGGGGCGGGTCAGAGAGAGAGGGAGTCACAGACTCTGAAACAGCCTCCAGGCTCTGAGCTGGCAGTCAGCACAGAGCCCGATGCGGGGCTCGAACCCACGAACCGCGAGATCATGACCCAAGCGAAAGTCAGACACTTAACCGACTAAGCCACCCAGGCGCCCCTGTTTTTAATAGTTTTTTTTTTTTTTTTTAATTTATTTCTAGGACAGAGAGAGAGACAGCGTGAGCAGGTCAGAGAGAGAGGGGGGCACGGACTGAAACAGGCTCCAGGCTCTGAGCTGGCCGTCAGCACAGAGCCCGACGCGGGGCTCGAACCCACGAACCGCGAGATCATGACCTAAGCGAAAGTCGGACGCTTAACCGACTAAGCCACCCAGGCGCCCCTTTAATAGTTTTTAAGTAAACTCCACGCCACACGTGGGGCTCGAACTCACAACCCACATATCAAGAGTTACACACTCTACCAACTGAGCCGGCCAGACACCCCCTTGTTTTTAATAGTTACCTACGTTGTTCTGTGTCCAGTAGTTCATTTGCTTTTATTGCCATGCAGTAGTCTATGGTGTGCCTGCACCACTGTGTGACCGTACCCCAGTGTACCGATCTGCTCTCCTGGTGATGGATGCCGGTGCGCTTTCAGTTTTGTAACTCACGGTAGCCCAGGAGTTTCCCTGGCCCTGCGCGTCCCCGGCTGTGTCCCTGGCCCACCCGCGTGGGCGCTTCTCCGTGGCGTGTGAGCAGGAAGGAAGCTACAGGGACGGTGGTTACGCTTCTCGCCATTGGTCGGGGGCATCGCCACGCTGTTTTCCCAAGCGGTAGTTCAAGTTTACGTTCCCTCCGGCAGGGAATGAAGGTGCCACGCCCATCCTCACCAACACCTGGTGCGGTCAGACTCTAGCTTTCGTCAGTTTGGAGAGAGCAGGGCCATTTCTCCATAACCCAGAAACCTCACCCCCAAACATCTTTTCTGTCCACCCTGTGGAGGCCTGAAGCCCCACGGACGTTCCTCGGGAACTGGTCCAAGGAGAAGTAACATCCAGAGTGGTCAGTGGCCCAGGGGCCTTTGCTGTGGCCAAGCAAGGCTGACCCTCTCCTGGGAGTGGCCAGGAAGGGGAAGGACATCCAGGGAGTGCGAGTTACATTAGAGTCGGGGGTGGGTGCCAGCAGGGACAGGAATCAGAAGTCTAGAAGGAAAATCTGTGGCTTCCAAAGGCAAACCTTGTTCACCGCATGGAGGCCTGGCGGTGGTTCGGATCCTGCAGAGAAGACTTTTACCCCCAGCTGTGAGTGGCCCGGGAGATCCCAAGCCCGGGGGTGGATTCTGAAGGCGGCGGGACAGAGTCATGGGGGCCTCCGCCCAGCACTGAGTACTGCTGCCCGGAGCAGATTGATTATCAAAGTGGAGAGGACAGAGGGACAGGTCATTAAAATAATGTCTTCTAGCATCAAGGTTTTAGTAGGATTCAGTCATTCCTAAAGAGATTGCAAATCTTTGTGAGAAGTGCCCCACCCCCACTGGGCAGCGGGACACCCGTCAGAGCACAAGTACTTGGACGTGCATGGGACTGTGTACGCGTGTGCCTGCATGGCTCTTAACTGAGCTGCATGCCTGCAGGCTTCCTGGAGCGTGCCTTCCGTTGCCGAGGCCGTGCACCTTCCGGCGAGGGTGACCCTTCCCTTTTTCTCACACCTGTCTGCCGGGCTTTGACCTTGTCTGTGAGTGCAGATGGTCACCGCAGAACCATGTGTGTCATCTGAAGCCGCTTCCCCTGATAGTTTTGTGTCCAAGTACAATTTAAAATCTATGATGCAAAAAAAAAAAAAAAAAAGGGACACCTGGGTGGCTCCGTCGGTTGAGCATCTGACTTTGGCTCAGGTCATGATCTCGCAGTTTGTGGGTTCAAGCCCCACGTTGGGCTCTGTGCTGGCAGCTCAGAGCCTGGAGCCTGCTTCGGATGCTGTGTCTCCCTTTCTTTCTGCCCCTCCCTTACTCACACTCTGTCTCTCTCTGTCTCTCAAAAATAAATAAACATTAAAAAAAAGTTTAAAAATCCATGATGTGGTTACCAGACTCAGAACCGGCCGGCACCCCAGAACGTGCCAGCCCAGGAAGCTTTGCTGCGGCTGCTTCCTCAGACCCAAGGATTTGGTGGCCTTTGTGCTTCTGGTCTGAAAGGCAAGATCAGAGGGGCCTGCCTGACTCGAGGGGGTCGATCTTTTCACCAACGGATAGGAGAATGTACTTTTCATCTGTGCAGGCCTGGCTGTGAGTCAGGGGAACTGCCCCTTTCCAGGCCTCCCCTCTCTGCCCGCCCTCCACGCCCTTCTGGACGCCCCCAGGATTCACTGTCCTTCCCGAGCAAGTCTGCTTGTGCGGCTGGTGACGCTCTGCCTCTGGTACTCAAGTACAGACAGAAGTGTCCCCACCCTGTCCGACCACCGTGTTGTCATCGGGAAAAAGGGTTGGAGGTTGTGTTTCTGAGATACATTTTGGCTTTAATGTCATTTAATCCAGTTAATCTGAGTATGGCTTCAGGCGAATGTGCTCCATCTCCCAGGCTTGTGTGTACTTCAGATCGCATTTGTCGCAGTGGAAAGAAAGGTTTTCTTTCCGGCTAACCAGACGGGAGGGGTGCGCGTCCGCCCTCCCTCTGCTGGCCCGGGAGCGGCTCGTGGCTGCCAGCACCTGAGCGAGCCCAGGGCTGTTTTGAAGGCGCGAAGTTGCTGGCAGAGGCCTGGGACTCCTGTCTTGCTGGGCTGACCCGCCTTCCAGGCTCTGGACTTTTGAGGGCACCCTGGGCCAGAGCCACTAATGTTTCCGGGTCCTGGGCCACCCCCGACGCGGGCTAGATGCGCAGCAGCTGTCTGGGGGGGTGGTGATTGAAGGCGGCAGCAGGTGGCCCCGCGCCCAGGCCAGCCTGCCCAGCTGCGTCCGCCATGGTCCGGGATCGCGCCGTGTCCTGGCAGCTGGAGCACCGGCTGTTTCTAGCTGCTCTCCCCCCGCACCCCTCCTCCCAGCTCTCTCACCAGGGGCTGGAGACAGCTGTCGGCTGGGATGGCTGTCCTCATGTCCTGGACAGCTCAGCGGGGGATGGGCAGGCAAGTTGCCGGGAACTGGGCCCTCCCCAATGGGATCCAGTCACCCCCACACTTACTTCACCCCCTCAGGAAAGGCCGTATCTGTGGCCGTCTGTATGGGGCCCTGTGCACTCCCAGCCGTCGGGCGATGGCGTCAGGTGGCCCCTTCCAATGTGGGGACACGTGCCTGCTGCATCACCTCGGTCCAGGCCTGGCCCGGCCGCAGGCCAGCTCACTCTCCTCCCGCAGGCGTCTGGTGCGTCTTTGCACAACACAGCAGCCTCGGGGTCGTCACCTTCCTCCTGCCTGACCCGCCAACCCTCGGCCCACTCGCCCTCTCCCACCTGCCTGTCTCCCGCTGGGGTCGCGGGGCTCCCACTCCAGCTCCTCCGGGCGCACCAGGTCCCAGCCCGCACCCGGCCCGGGGCAGGCAACACCCCCCCCCGCCCCCGTTCTTTCTCCGCGCTGGGCCTGCTGGGGGGGGCGGCGGCGTTGTCCTTCCCGGAGAGGAGACCCACCTTCCAGGGGCCGTGCTGAGGGAGCTGGTCCCCTGAGCCAGCACCTTCCCTCCTGGTAGCCCCGTCCCTGGCACTGGGGAGGGGGGGGGATGGTCTCTCCCTCAAGTCCCAGCGCTTTGTCTCACGCTCTTGCACGGTCTCCCCCAGGCACGCCCCCACTCGTCCAACAGCTGGATGGGGTCAGGACACAGTCGGTACCCGGGGAACAGCCTCCCCTCGGCCCCTGACCCCGTCCCTCCCCCCTGCACCAGACCCTCCATGGCCCTGGCCAGCTGCACCCCCAGCTCCGCCTACACCCAGCCCCTTGCCCGGGCCCTCGCTGGGTTTGCACACCTTCCTCCCTCTGGTACGTGCGCACCTGGCTGTGGTCAGCACGGGACGCTCGGCCCCTTCGCGCCGTGGGCTGGCTCGCAACCCCCCCCACGCCCAGTGCCCGACTGTGTGCCCCTTCAGCACGAGCCAGTGGCTCTTCCTCCCTCCTCCCCGCCCTCCTCCTCCTCATAGCATCGGGATCCTTGGGGGCGGCCGTGCGGTGTGCTGGCCCCTGCCAGGTAGGCACCCTGCCTGCCCCTTCACCCCATCGCCAGCGGTGCCGGTGAGCCCGCGGGCATCACGGCTCCTGCTGTCCCAGAGGGACGAGCCTGAGGGGTGAGGTCATGGGGTTCACTCTTCTGCCAGGGCAGAGTCTGAGGGCCCTGTGTGGGTGGCCTCCCCTGTACTTCCTGAGAAGGCCCCCACAGGGCAGCAAGACCCCCCGGGGGCTGGGGGGGGGCCTGCAGGGCCAGCACCCCTGGGGAGGGGGAGGGGGCCGGGCAGTGGGTGGCTGAGGAGGTAGAGCTGCTGTGCGGTCCTGGGGGACACCGGCTCAGGCCCGCGGGGCGATGTTGGCCGGTGTCGATTCAGGCGGTGCCTTTCCCGTGAGGTGCAAACTCTGTGGCTCCCGTGGGTGCTCAAGGCCGTGCCGCATCCACCCTTCTGTGCGGAGACCCCAAATAATGCTTCCTCGCTATAATCAGAAAGGGTACCAGGGCCTCACACGTAGGTGAGAAGAAAGCCCCTCCGGGGACCTACAGACCCCGGGATCTAGGGAGCAGATGAGCCCGGGGGCCGCCCCCTGCCTCCCCATGAGCACGCAGGCCAATGCTAAGTCCTGCCAGACACTCAGGAATCAGGCGGGACCTCGTTTCACTAGTGAGGCTCTGCGGACCCCGCCGTGGGTCCACCCAGAGTGGAGTCCGAGGGCCTCGGCCCCCACCTTGGAGACGGTGTCCTTGGCCTCGATGAGGGGTCAGGAGGTACATCCGTCACCTTGCCCTGACTTTCGCCTGTCACTAGTTTGTGCTTGCTTGTTCATTGCTTTCTTCCGCTCAGCGAAGGGTGGTCGTCAGAGCAGGATCCTGGGTGGGCCCAGCGCCAAGCCTGCATTAGTGAAGCAGTAACACCCCGAGCCGTTGAGGCCGCTGGGCGGTGTGGCCTCAGGACATTGTGAGTTAGTAGGGGAGGTGCCTGAACCCTGCTCTCAGCCGCACTCCTGGGTGTAGGGAAGGCGTGAATCCTGGGGTTGCCTGGCTGGCTCTGTTGGTAGAGCATGAGACCCTTCATCTCGGGGTTGTGAGCTCAGGCCCCATGCTGGGTACAGAGATGACTTAAAAATGGAGTCTTTAGGGGCGCCTGGGCGGCGCAGTCGGCTAAGCGTCCGATTTGGGCTCAGGGTCATGATCTCACAGCTTGTGAATTTGAGCCCCGCATCCAGCTGTGTGCTGACAGCTCGGAGCCTGGAGCTGCTTCGGATTCTGTGTCTCCCTCTCTCTCTGCCCCTCCCCTGCTCCCAGCCTGTCTCTGTCTCTCAAATATGAAAAAACATTAAAAAATAATTAAAAACAAAAACTCAGATGCTCATGCAGGCGAGGACGCAGGCCAGAGCGGGACAGCGTTGGATCTCAGTGCCGTAAGCCCCCCGCAGAATGACCGGGGGAGAAAGGGCACCTCTGAGGCTGTCGATAACCGTCCCTGGTTCAAATCCCGTGCAGCGTCACCGCCTCTGGGGCACTGCTTCTCGCCCAGTCCCTCCCTCCTCTGACCTCCTCGAACCTCACACTTGCCACCTGCGGCGCCCAGTGGTGCCTGGTCGCCTTCCTCCTGCCATGCAGACCTTTCTCGCAGTTACAGTTGGCATCTCCCTGGCACCCCCAGAGCAAGAACCCCAGGGCGTTGCGAGCCTTTGCTCCTTACGCAGGAGGTCCAGGAGGTACTTCCCAGGGGTGGTGACTGAGATGTACCTTCGGGCCCTTCCCGTGTGAACCAGGTCGGGAACGTGGTTCATTTGCCAGGTGGGAGTCATTTAGGGAAAGTGTTTTCATGGGTAAACAGGAACGTTTAAAATCAGCCTGTGGGTTTTCCCGTAAATGATGCTTTCAAAGTGCTGGGGGATGGTTTGCGTTCATTAGAAATGCAGATTAAGTAGACTCTTTGGCCACCTCCTCTAAAATTGCTTTAAAAACCCTTCTTTCGTTCATTGAGCTGCTGGCTCACATGGATGGGGCGCAAGTGAGCGGAATTCTTTGTAATGTTAGTGGCCCACGGGTAAGGACGCGCTGTGCGCAGATGACAGCAACGGGGCCAGGTGTCCTGGGAATGTCATTATTAGGAAAGCTACGGGTGGTTGGCGTAGCATTTCCGGCAGTGGGACACCCCGAGCCACGCTGCCCCGGAAATCCTGCCTGGGATCTGGCCCTGAGCACGGGGCTGGACCTCTCTGGAGCCCCTGTCCCTTCCTGGCCGATTTCTCAGCCTGCTTCTGCGTCTCTGGCTCTGAGCTGAATGAAGATGGTTACCAGCTGCCTTCCGCTCAGCCTCAGAGCACTTTCCTGGATCTTCTTCTTTTTTTTTTTTTTTTTTAACTGTTTTTGGCATTTATGGATTTTTGAAGGAGAGACTGAGCGGGGGAGGGGCAGAGAGTGAGGGAGACACAGAATCTGAAGCAGGCTCCAGGCTCTGAGCCGTCAGCCTAGAACCGACATGGGGCTCGATCTCACGAACCTCGAGATCACGACCTGAGCCAAAGTCAGAGGCGTAACCGACTGATCCACCCAGGCGCCCCATGATGGATTTTCTTTTAAAGCTTTTTCCTTTCTCAGGAAGTTTCCAAAAACCTCACCAAGGAAAATGAGCAGATCAAGGAAGACGTGGAAGAAATCCGGACGGAGATGAACAAGAGGGGGAAGAACTGCTCCACGAGCCTCCTGGGAAGCGTGCCCGACGTCCGCTCGGCCTTGCAGAGGGACGCGGCGGCCGCCTACACGCACCCCGAGGTACGGCTCCCTGGAAGCACGCGCCAGGTGCTCACGTGAGCGCAGAGCTTTGCAGGGTGTGACTCTCTCACGGTCACGGCCTCGTTTTATCTCAGTGGCGGCTCTGCAGGGTTGATGGGGCCGGGCTGACCCCACGGTACGTGAAGCCCACGGGGCCCCGTGAGTAAGGGTTGAAGCCCCAGGACTCTTGAATCCCCAGCCCTGCTCTTTTCATTGTACCCCGTCAGCCTCAGTGAGCCTCCCTGGCACTAAGGAAGGAGGGCTATGCAGGTGGTTCCCTCCGCCGTGCGGCCTCCACGCGTGCGGAACACACCGAGGCATGCTCGAGGCAGGCCCTGCTCCAACAGGAGGTGGTGGCGGGGGGCTCGGGCCCCTGTCTGCTCCCACCTAGTCGCATCCCGGCGCGAAGTCACCGAGGCACGAAACGCAGGGCCGTCTCACACTGTCTGCAGTGACGCCAGAGGACCTGCTTGCTTAAAAAGGCCCCCATTTTAAAAAAAACGCCCCCCCTCGGTGCTGGTTTCTTTCGGCTTGAGCTAGTAACTTGTGCTGCACGTGGCCCCGCGCCGTCCCGTGGCTGCGTGTGTTAGCACTTCACGTGCTGGCGGTCCCCGAGGTGGAGGCCCAAGAAGCAGTATCCGTTTGGGAGCCACCCCAGGAGAGCAGAAGAGGAAACGGGTACATTTCAGTGGCAGGATTTGAAGGGCGTGGGATGCAGTGAATGAGCAGGTCTGGTAAGAGGGTCCCTGGCAGCCAGGGCGGACGGCAGAGCCTGCATTCCAGGGGTGCCGCTGTGGTGTCCCCAGGGCCCGGGCGGCGGGCCGGGTGTGAGGGAGGGGGCAGGGCCTTGGACGCTCAGAGCCCCGAGCTGCTCTCCCCTGCAACGTGGAGAAGGGCCGGGCATTCCCACATAGGACCCCGTGGTCCGGGCCACTAGGACCTGACCAAGTGGGGGACGTCTGCCGGTGCTCGGGACGCCGGAAACCCGTGAAAGAGACGCCAGGCGGGCCGCCACTGTGGGCCAGGGGAGTCCCAGGCCCGTGTGCTCGGAAGGCAGGGCAGCGGGCCGATTAGGACCGTGGGGGGCAGAAACCCCGAAGACCGAATGGTGCTTGCACCCTGCCTGAGATGTGGCTGAAAGTAAAGCCAGTTCCAAAGCAGACAATGAGTATCAGGAAGGCCAAGAATTTTCTGGCTTTGCCCATGATGACTACTTTGATGATTTTTTTGGAAATACCATATTTCTTAAGCAATCATTTATATTCTCATTTTTAGTTGTCCCCAACGCGCGAATTGCTGAGCATATATTTAGTCAGCGTCGTGGGTCATCCTTGAACAAGTCCGAGCTTATAAAACTTTTTTAATGTTTATTTTTGAGAGAGAGAGAGAGAAAGAGAGAGACAAAGCACAAGTGGGGGAGGGGCAGAGAGAGAGGGAGACACAGAATCCGAGGCAGGCTCCAGGCTCTGAGCTGTCAGCACAGAGCCCGACGCGGGGCTTGAACTGATCTGAAGTTGGACGCTTAACCGACTGAGCCGCCAAATCTTTGATTATAAACCAAAAAGCTGAGGACTTGTAGGCTGGAGGGGAACATGGAGGTGCCCTTTCCCCACACCTGGGACCCTGCAGCCCCTGTCTCGGCCCGTCTGGCATCTCCCGCTAGCCTGGCGCCCGGCGGAGTCGGGCACCCCCTGCCCTCTCTGGCTCCCAGACTCCCAGCCGGCTGAGCCTGAGAACTCGTCTGTTGTCTTGATGATACATTACGTGGGATGTTCAGCCACTCGGCTCATATTTCCTGAGGGCAAACACTAAACCAAATCAAACACACCAAACCCGTTTTCTCCTTGCTCAGCAAAGCCCTTTCCCCTCCTGAAATCCCCATTCAGCACGCTGCTGAAGTGAGCACAATCCGCCCATACCAGGGAGGTGGGGGTAGAGCCGGGGCCAGGGAGGGGCAGGAAGGGGGGAGCCCAAGGCTAGGATCTTCCGGCCCCCCCCTTCATCTTTGTCTCTGTAGCGAGCCCCGTGCTGCCAAAGGGGGCCAGTGGGGTGCCGGGTTTGGTTGTTATTTTCAGGGTTCTTGTAGGTGAGGTTGGGGTTTCTCCGAGTGCTGAAGGGCCATTTGTTGGAGGCCTCTCTCCAAGAAGGTCCTTGCCTGGAGGCTTGGCAAGGGGCTCTGGGGGCCGGGTTGGGAGTGAGGACACAGGGACGCCAGGAGTTGAAGTCATACCGACAGGCTCTTGGATTCACAGAGAGGAAATCAAAGCATGGTGGGGGCAGCTGCCACCCAGCGCAGCCTGTCGCCAGCGAATCCAAGGAAATTATATGTTCTCTGGCAGCGGCTGCCGGGGCCTTGCTCCATCTCCTTGGCTGGGAGAGGGCTCTGCAGCTCCTGCCTGTCCCGGACAGCCTGGAATTAAAGGCAGTTCCTGGGGTTTACCATGAAGAAATGACAACCTGCTTCTGCAATGCAGAGGGAGGCCAGGGGCCAGCAATTAGCCGGCCCACAGCGGCTGAGTCAAGCGCCTGGGGCCTCTTCTCAGCCCCCCAGCCTCCCTCCCCAGTGGGAAGTGAGGGATCCCCAAGTCTGCTGGGCACCAGCCAGACCACGGCCCTGTGGGTTCGGGGATGTAGACGAGTTTTTGGAGCGCAGGGAAGTCAGTCCCACGGTCAGTGCCGTGGGCAGCGCGGCTCAGTGTCGGGAAGCGCGTTGGCTCTAGACAGCGGCCCTGGGCCTAGTTCGGAAGCGCCCCCCTCAGCCGCTTCAGGATGGACCGTCAGCAGAATTGCTAGATGGCCCTGGGCTCCTGTTTCCTTATTTGTAGACTGTGGGTCATGCTGTCCCCCTTGCCTCATTGTTGTAAGGGCTAAAAAATAACATAAAGGGACGCGTTTGGTCACAGTGGGAGCCTGCTAAAATTCGTCACCACGGGCCACGTATCCCTCCATCTCTTGTCAAGCTCAGCTCACCAGCAAGAAACGGGAATGGGGGAGGGGCCACGTGGCAGGAGTGGGGGCTCCCCCCGCCACATGCCTGCCCCTTTTCTAGAGAGCTCCCTGGCCCCGGCCCGGGGCGGCTGGCAGAGAGGTGCCTTGCGGAAGTCGGTCCCCACAGGATGCCCGGAGCACGGAGCTGCCGTGTCTGCCCGTCACCTGGTTCGGCTCTTTTGTCCCGGGAAAGCCAGTGCGGCCCTGGGGGGCGTGGTCGGGAAGGACTCCAGGTTTTCTCCAGGCGAGATTTTTAAGGTCAGAACAAGCGCCTGGTTTGCTGCTTCTTACGCAGAGTGAGAAAGTTGGCCATTCCGCCTGGGTTCCCTCCAGCTCCGGTTCTGTGACCCTGAAGGCCCTGCCCGGCCTCTCGGGACCCTGGGGCTCTGGGGATGGAGGTTCTGTTTCTCCGTGGGCTCTGCTGCTCTGGGTAGAGTTCCCTGGGGACAAAGGAGCAGGTTTAGGGGAGCTTGCCCATGGCTTAGGGGGCGACAGGAAGCCCCCCCTCCGGTATTCAGCCCCTGGAGTCCTCCCGGGGGCAGGTCAGAGCCACAGCCCTCGGGAACTGTGGGTGGTCCTGGCTTCGAACTCAGTTCCCAGGAACCTGTGCCCAAAGTCCGTTGTTTTCAGTGGTGGGTGATTGTGAGCCTGGGTTGGGGGCGGGCACGTGACTAGATGGGCCAAGGCAGGACCCAGAGAGCATGCCACGCCGGGGACACCAGAGGGCATTCCCTGGGCGGCTCCGTGGAGGACAGGGTGGTTCTTCTGTGTGACCAGAACCGTCACGGCGGTGTCCTTGTGATGCCCTCAGGATGCCCAGGTCCGGGTGCCCGGCTGGCTCAGTCGGAGGAGTGTGCGACTCGGGATCTCAGGGTCATGAGTCCAAGCCCCACGTTAGGTGTGGAGATTACTTAAATAAATGGAACTTAAAAAAAAAAGATGCCCGGGGCATGGGCTGACTACTTTAAAGCATCCCAGTGCCAGTCACATATGTAGGCCGTTCCTTTAGATTTGTTCTGATTAAAAAATCCAGCGTAACAGATGCCTGGGTGGTTCCATCAGTAGAGCAAGCGACTCTCGATTTGGGGGTCGTGGGTTCGAGCCCCATGTTGGGCACAGAGATTACTTAAAAGAAATTCAAAGTTGGGGCGCCTGAATGGCTCAGTCAATTAAGCGTCCAACTTCAGCTCAGGTCATGATCTCATGGTTCATGGGTTCGAGCCCTGCGTCGGGCTTTGTGCTGACATCTCAGAGCCTGGAGCCTGCTTCGGATTCTGTGTCTCCCTCTCTCTCTGACCCTCCCCTGCTCGCTCGCTCGCTCGCTCTCTCTCTCTCAGAAATAAATAAAAAACATTTAAAAAAAAAAGAAATTCAAAGTAAACATTACGGAACACCCGCTCAGGAGAATCCAAAATGAGCAAGAGGTGATTGCTATCTTTCTAGTTCCTTATAGTCTACAGAGACAAATTATTATTTTTTAATTTTTAATGGTTATTCATTTTTCTTCTTTTTTTAAAATATTTTTTTAATGTTTTGTTTATTTCTGAGAGAGAGAGAGAGAGAGAGAGAGAGAGAGAGACAGCGTGAGCAGGGGAGGGTCAAAGAGAGAGGGAGACACAGAATCCGAAGACAAGCTCCAGGCTCTGAGCTGTCAGCACAGACCCCGACGCAGGGCTCGAATCCCGAACCGTGAGATCATGACCTAAGCTGCAGTCGGATGCTTAACCGACTGAGCCACCCAGGCGCCCCTAATGGTTATTCATTTTTGAGAGTGAGAGGGAGGGGCAGAGAGAGAGAGAGAGAGAGAGAGAGGGAGACAGACTCTGAAGCAGGCTCCAGGCTCTGAGCTGTCAGCACAGACCCCGATGCGGGGCTCAAACTCATGAACCTTGAGACCATGACCTGAGCCGAAGTCGGACGCTTAACAGACTGAGCCCCCCAGGTGCCCCCACAGAGACAAATTCTTAATGCCCACGGAAGGCAGGCTGGGAGAGGGGCTGTGATCGAAGTATAGACTTGGGCCCATTAGAAGGCCTGCGTCTGCTGTTGGTTCACGTAGGAGGGTCCCGGAGGCAGGCAGAGCTTGGCCGGGCGGCTGACGACATGAGGCCCTCGGTGATGCCTGTCCCCACAACCCTCGTGGTACAAGGTGGTTTCAAGCCAGACCAGTTAGGAGGAGCAGAAAGATGCCTTCCAGCCGGCCCAGCCTCCCTTTCAAGGAGCTTTTTTCCAAAAGCTCTTTCCGTCGACTTCCACTTACGCCCCACCGGCCGGAGCTTCGTCCCGTGGCCGCTCCCACAGAGCCAGCTTCCGCTCAGAAAGGAACGAGGAGGCGGGATTTACGGGGTCAGCTAGAAGCCTCTGCCACCAGGTGCAGGGTGAGAATTGGGAAAGAAAGGTGAATTATGAACAGAAGGGCTGGGACTGTTTTCCTGAGGATGTGAGATGTTAGCCAGGCCTTGAGAAATGGGTAAATTATGACAAGTAGCTGGAGGGGGAAGTGAGGGGCCTTCCAGACGGAGAAAATGGCCGAAGCACAGGCCCAGCAGCTCAGGAGAGCCGAGAGTTGGAGGAGTGAACCCGGCCGGGCACTTAGGACTTTATTCTGGGGCCACCAGGGAGGGCGTGGGGCAGTTCCTTCTGATGGAGGAAGGTGAGGCTTCACCCCGAGGGGTGCATCTCGGTTCTCGGGGCTCATGTCCAGCCTGGGCACGTTGCCCCCGCACGGACCTCCCCGGAAACAACTGAGACGGGACCTTAGTCGTGCACAAGGGACACACAGGCGTGGAGGTTACAGAGACGCGTTCTGGAGCCACACGGTCAGGGTTCACATCTTGCTGGTACCACTTACCTGCTGTGGGACCTTGGGCAATTTCCATAACCTCTCTGTGCCTCAGATTCCTCATCTGTGAGTGATAAAGAGACTCAGGGGAAGGTCCCCTGGCGTAGGCAGAGCGCGCAGGGCAGTGCGGGGCCGCAGCGTTGCCTCCGCCGCCCGGCTCACCGGTGACCTGGCCTCCCCCTGTGTCCCCTCTGAGCAGTACGAGGAGCGCTTTCTGCAGGAGGAGACCGTGTCCCGGCAGATCAACTCCATCGAGCTGCTGCACGCGCGGCCCCTGGCCCCGCCCGAGGTGGGGAGGCCCCAGCAGCCCCTGCGCCGGCAGGTCCACGTGCGGGGCCGGCCCGCCTCCCGGCCCACCGTCATCCGGGGCGTCACCTACTACAAGGCCAAGGTCCCCGAGGAGGAGAACGACATCGAAGAGCAGCGTGAGTTGGGGTCAGCAGGGCCACCCCAGAGGCGGGCTGGGGAGGGCATCACCGTTGGACCCCGTGGAGCTGCCTGAACTCTGAGCCGCACGCCCCTTTTGGGGCCCGAGTACCACGGTGGCCTCTCGGGGCCAGCTGGGCGGTGGGACAATTGCCTGCAGTTGCTAATCACCCAGAGCTCCTGCCGCACCGTCTCACGGTTTGCTGAGCAGCTTTGGGCAAGTCACTTGACCTCTCTGGGCTTGCAGAGGATCACACAGCAGAGCTGTAAGGGACTTCTGTGCCCCCCAGGCCTGCTCTCCCAGTTTGCAGATGAGGACACTGAGGTTTGGAGGTGGAATGATGTACTCAGACCAGCACCCCCCACCCCTGCAGTGCTGGGGCTTCTACCTGTCCCTGCCTCCCCTGGGCCTCTCCCTTGTCCCTTCTCATAGTTTAAGACCACCTAGCTGTTGGTGTAGTCACTTTCCCCATTAAAAAAAAATTTTTTTAATGTTTATTTCTGAGAGAGAGAGAGACAGAGCACAATAGAGGAGAGACAGGGAAACAGAGAACCCCAAAGAGGCTCCAGGCTCTGAATTGTCAGCACAGAGCCCGACGTCGGGCTTGAACCCACGAACCATGAGATCATGACCGGAGCCGAAGTCAGACGCTCAACTGACTGAGCCACCCAGGCGCCCCTTGCCCATTTTTAACCATGTTTGTTGTCTTTTTAAATTAGTGACTTATGGGATTTTTTTTGTTTTACATACTCTGGAATAAGTCGTTTGTTAATTGTACGCACTGCAAGCGTTTTTGCCCTGCCCGTGGCTTCAGTTCCTTAATGGTGGTTTTAACAAACAGATGGAATGCGGTTCACTCTTTATTTCATCTGTGGTTAGACTCCGTGTCCTAAGAGAGCTTTGCTGCCTCATATTCGTTGTCTGCTCAGAACCCCGCACAGTCCCGTCATGCACAAAAACTCCAGTCCAAACGGCACCCAAACCCCATGTGACGTGGCTCCTGTGTCCTCTCTGAGGTCGCTTGTTACCCTCCCCACACACCCCCACCCCTCCCACGCTGGCCTCTGTTGCTCCCCAGCCTCCGCAGGCAGGTTCTGGCCTCAGGGCCTTTGCACTGCCGCTGTTCTCCCCAGAATACTCTTCCTCTGCTGGCTGCTTGGCCAAGTCTGTCACCTCCTTTGGGACTCTGCTCATGTCTGATCCGACCACTTGTCCACTACTGCCAGTCTCCTCTCCCCTCCCCTCTGCCTGGAGGTGCCACGCCCCACTCCCCTTTCTCCCCCAAGCTGGTGGAGCGTGCTGTCTGCCGAGTGCCTGCACCGCTGGACAGAAGCCCGTGAAGGGGAAGGATGTCTGTGCTGCTCACTTTGTTGCATATGCCCCATACGTGTCTGCAGGGGGAAGGGACGGGAGGGGGGGCTTCCTCCCACGCGGTCGAGGCTGCATGTCCTTCCAGTGCCCTGGGGACGGGGCGGACCTTGGAGGCAGCCTGTTCTGAGACTGCGGGAGACGCGGATCCCCCCCCCCGGCCCCGCCTTTGCTGCTCCCCACCTTCCTCTTCTGAAACCCCAGCCGCTCCGTCCCTGAGTCAGGCTGTCGTGTTGAGGAAAGAAACCGGGTACCAGTCCCGCCGGATGCCACCCGCCCTTGGTGCTCTTGTCCCCAAGTCACAGATGACCCTGTGCTTATTTCCCAGAAGATGAGTTTTTCAGCGGTGAAAACGGAGTGGACCTGCTGATTGAAGATCAGCTTCTGAGACACACCGACCAGCCCACCAGCGCCACCCGGAGGCCGCTGGCCACCCACGGGGGCCCCACTGGGATGAGCGACACGCAGACCTCAGCCCCGGCCTTGTCCTCAGACCCCGGCACCCCCGAGCCCACCCTGTCCCCCTCAGCGGGGCAGCTCCCACAACCACTCCAGACCTCCTCTGTGCCCCCCGGTGCCACGGCGGAGGCAGGTCTGGAACCTTCCACTCAGGTACCGGCCACCACCGTGGCCCACACAGCCACCCAGCAGCCCCCGACCTCCGCCTCCGTGCCAGGGGCCTCCGGGGACGCATCCACCGAGGCGCCACACGCAGTCCTGGTGCCTCCCACCACGGTCCACACAGACTCGCCGGGGAGAGATGCCAGCACGGGGCGGAACGGGGCCTCCGCCAGCCCCACGCTGAGCCCGGAAGAGGAGTATGACATCCGGAATGTCATAGGTGAGTGCCTTCTGCTGGCTCCCCGCGTCCTGCCCGGCGCCGTGGCAGCGAGCCTGGGGGGCTGAACGGAGAGGGAGGAGCCAGGTGGTCAGACCTCTCTGGAAAGGAAAGCGAGTGGAGCTAGGCTTCCAGCCAGTGATGAATGTTAACATCTCGGGTTTGTGGGCCCAAAGTGAGCCGGCGAGCCGAGTGGGAAGCTCGTTTCCAAAGCAAATAGAGATCCGCGGAGCCGGGGCCCTACGGCGTCGGGCGGCCCCATGAACCCCTGCGGTGTGCTCTCCTGGCGTGGGGACCGGGTGCTTGGCAAGGACCAAGTGAAGTTTTCTGCAGAAGCTTTACCAGGCCACGAAATATCAAGGGGTTCTTATTTGTGGGGCCGGGGGGGGGACCCCAGAGTAACGGAAACGAGGGGGCAGGGGAATAACTAGTACCACGGGCCCCAGGGCCCAGTCTCATGAACGGCGGCCCTGGACACAGAGGGACGTCGCCGCCCCATGTGGTAAAAGCTCTCACAGAGGCGGACGGAGAGGGGAGCACCAGCGTGGCCCGATGCCAGGAAGGCCGGGGAAGCTTCCCTGAGGAGGTGTCATTGAGCTGGGTTTTGATGGATGAACAGGAGTTTCCTAGACAGAGAAGGGAAGCGTTCTGACTGTTGGGCCTGAAGGAGCAGAGGATGTTCCAGAAGCACGGAGAGGGCAGCTCTATTCTGTGCCCCGTTCTGGGGGCTCGGCGGCCACACGGGGACTCCGGGAACCACGGAACGTGGGGTGGGGGCAAGTCACCAACAGAAGGAGCTGGGAGCTCCGGGTGTTTCTCCCAAAGAGAACTACACCCGACGCTAGTTAAGTCACCACTGGTAGTGAGTGAAAGGACTGTTGAATCATAGTTTCGTCAAAATGCTTGTTGAAAACCGCACGAGCTTTGCAGAAGACGTGGGTTGCCTTCTGCCCGTGTCTTCCTTCTTCCGGCTTCCTCCTCACAACAAGGTGCCCGTGGCTACCCTCAGTCCAGGTGGACGGCGCACCTGCTGGGAGCAGACACCTGGGTCACAGCCGGCTTGGCCGCTGACCGCTGTGTGACCTTGGCCAAATCCCTGCCTTGCTATAGGCCTCAAGTGAAATTAGAAATTTGCTAAAGACCGTTTCCTCCATGAAATCCTGTGGGTTTTTTGTTTTTGTTTGTGTGGCAGGTTTATCAGGCCATGATAGGTGAGAGGTTCTTACTGGGGGAAAGTCCCAGAATAATGGTAGAGTGGGAGCCGGGAAATAAAGGAGAAACAGACGCCAGGACAAAATCTCGTGAACCTTGAGAGGGCGGCAGTTCTTGGGCCACAGAGGCTGGGTGGGAGAGGAGAGAATGCTTTTTCACTTCCTTTCCCTTCCATGGTGGAAGCAAGCTGGCCACAGTGTGGGCGGCGGCCCCTTCCTGCCCGGCAATTCCCTCCTCAAGCCGCAGGCCCTGCTCGATTTTTGTGGATCGTCCTGGGGTGTGAGCTCCACTCTCTTGCTTCCACACTGGCTCGGGGCAGCCTTGACCATGCTCGGGGGAGATCAGCGCTGTCTCGCCACGGGAGTGAGCTCCCTGGTGCCCCCGAGCCCCCACCGCGTCCCCCTGGGGTGGGACGGACAGTTCGTCTGGAAACGTAGAGTCGCCCCGCCACAGGTGGCTCAAACAGTGGAGGTGAAGACAGGCCGCAGGTGGGCCTCACACCCGCACGCCCTCAGCGATGCTGTGTGTGCCCCCCCCACCCGTGCCTTCCTAGCCAGGAGTGGGGCCCTCTGCTGTGCCCCAGTGTGACTGCCAACATGTGCCTTTCGGGGGCTCTTAGGACTCTGCCCCGCCCCCAGTAGCCTGTCTGAGAGGCTGAGGCCCAGACGGGAGAAACTGGTGGCCATTCACCTGGTGGGGGCAGCCATTTTCTCCCGCTGTTGGGCGCGCTATGTAACCGAAGTGACCTCGGATTACGTCCATCAGAGGAAATAAGGTTCTGCTTGAAGACCAGCCCGGAGGGTTTCTCAGAAGAAACCCCTTGCCTCTGGGGTCTGCTGCAGAGAAAACCCAGGGATGCGGGGTTTTCCTCAAACTCCGAGGGGTGAAGAGAGAGGGTGGCAGAGAGAGAGGAGTGCTCGGTGTCTCGGGTGGCGTGGCCTTGGCTGGCTTCGTTTGGGGGAACCATTTTTAATCGATTAGCGCTCTCAAGTGGCTCCTGTCAGTGTGGTTGGGATTTCCTTTCCGGAAGCTTCTCTGCAGCCCCCTGATTATCTGTGCCTGGCCGGGTTAGACAGGGTTGCGCCGCGCGTCCTACGCGGAGGGAAATACACAGCATTGGGCTGAAACCGACACAGGCCTCCGGTTCGCTGCTCGCGGAGGCTGTTGGCTGTTTAACGAGTCTGGCAGTTTGGGCCCTGAGCTGTTTGAGATGTGGTTTCGTTAAGCGGGGCTGCTTTTAAAAGGAACGTCCAGTGCCATCTGTGCCAAATCTGGTTTTGTGCTGTCCTGAAACGTCTACCGTGAGCCTCAGGGGAATTGTAAACCTTTCAGAAAAACTCCAAAAGCAAGTAAATTAGAATTAAACTTTGGGTCATGGAAACAGGCATTTGGCTAAAGGGTAGCCAGTGTAGGGCCAGGAAAGGAAGGTTGCTGTCAGTGATGGGGGGGCTAGCTTTCCAGGGAGGGTCAGCCGCCGTCCCGGGGCCCGGGGAAGGCTGCTCAGGCTCCTGCAGAGGAAGAAGAGCCTACGCCACGTGGGCCAGGCTCCACTCAGCCCCAGACTTCAACAGCTGCAGCTCCTGATTCTCGAGATTTTCCACGGGGCTGGTTTGGGGCAGGGATGGAGGGGGAGGAGCAGACACGGGGACTGTGGGGGACAGAGCCGGTCTCCTCGTTGAATCCAGGAAACCCGATCTGTGAAGACTGGTCTCCCCCCCCACCCAGTCCCCAAGGCCTGGCGGCCCTCTGGTTGTGGGTGGGGGTGGCCAGCCCGGCCTGCCACGTGTCAGGGTGCTGGGGGAGGGGGAGCTGCATGAAGCAGGTGCGGAGCTGGCGGGAGCTGTCCCAGGTGTCCCCGCCCCCACATGCACTCTGCACTGAGTTACTCTGTCCCCAGTCACCTAACCAGCCCCCTGAAGCCACCAAGAACTTCAGTCATAAGCAGGGGGTCTGGGCCTGGAAGCAGGAATGCCAGGTGGAGGCTTCCTTGGAAGGGGCTCGGGTCAGGCCCTCCCGTCTCTGCAAGGAGAGGGCTCGTTGGGAGCCAGAAAGTAGGGAGCTGTTTTCACTTCCCAGGGGACTAAGCGGGGACAGGCGGCTAGCGGGGCCTGAGGGAGCCGTGCAGGCCGGATGTCCTCCGCCCAGCCAAGGCCAACGGCAGTTCTGACTGTGGACCCCCCTCTCTGGGTGTGGCTGTGTGGGCTCCTGGGGCTGGAGGTGGGGAAGAGCGACCCCCAGGCAGGGGCACATGCTGGGGGGGGGGGGGGTCCAGGGACAAGGGCCTCAAGTCCGAAAGAGGTAGGGCGGCGTTGAGGCGGGACCTGAGGCTCCCCGGGGGGGGGGGGTAGGTGCTCGGAGGGCCGGCGGCTGGTGCAGGAGGCGTTCGCGGCTCAGGCAGGCGAGGCAGTGTCCCCGCTCGTGTTTGAGGCCCATAATCGTCATTCCAGGTCTGGCAGAGGGATGCGTGGGGCGCTTTGGGTCCAAGGGACTCTCTTCTGGAAGGAGAGCTGACGCGGCCGTCCTGGAGGAGGAGGAACCAGCCAGGCCGAGCAGGACCGGGCCGCCCCGAACGAGAGCGTGGGGGGGACATCATGAGAGGCAGTGAATGGAAGCTTTTCCCTGTCTTCTGTGCGCAGTCTCCCTCTCTCCCTCTCTCTCTCTCTCTTTCTCTCATTTTGCTGTTTTTTTGCTATTTCGTGCCAGTGTAAGTGAAGAAATACTAAAAATCCAAATTATTCGCATGAGTTTTACCATTCACATTTACATTGTGAAACGTCAGTTTCAAATGCAAATGTAAGATCTTTTAAGTGCTTCGTGGAAGTCTCCAGAATGACCCAGTTCCTCCGTCGCAGCTCCTTCGTGCACGTGGAGTCTGTTCTTAGCAGAACGGCGAGAGGCCCCACGGAGCCAGCTCGGCTGTTTTGTCTTACTTCTCGATAAGCGCACGCGTTGGCAACACTACCTTCCGCCCGCGGAGTGAGGGGAAGGCTAAAAAGACAGGCTGTTAGTTGTTGGCTGATCCCAGGAAGTAACACAGCAGTAATACAGGGCTCTTCACTCGGTTTTTCACGTTTCTGAAAGCGCCACTCTCTTCTACGTTCAGATAAGTTGTGGCTCTGGGAGAAAGTGTGGCCTCTGGGGCCGTGGGTCCCCTTTGCTCCGCTGCGAGGCAACACGCTCCCCTGAGTCTGGCTGAACTCCCCCCCCTGCCGGGCACAGTGGGTCCCCCCAGAACCCTGTGTCCGTCAGGCCTCGCCAATGCCGTATGCAAACAGGTGACGAGGCAGGCAGACACATGTTTGTCGCGTGCTCCTGTGCACACTCATGCACTCCCCGGTCCTGTCAGACCTCGCTTCTAGAACACCGGGTCATGGGTCACATCATTGAGAGCGTCAGGATGGGGCCGGCAGAGCATTAAACCCCGGGCAGCCCCTTCCTAGTGAGGGCCCTCGGTGATGGCACAGAGGTCACAGGCCCCGAAGGCGCCCCGGGCAGGCACCCGGGCACACAGGCCGCTAGTATGGGCCAGAGCCCTCGAACCGGCGGCCTGCAGGCCGAGTTCATCAGGCTGTTTTCATAGTTGCGTCAGGTCAGCCGCCACGGCCTCTGTTGCTGCCTGTCGTCCCACAGCCCCTGCGTCACCTGTTTCCGTCCCCGCCTGGTCCCTGGAGCCACCTGAGTTTAGGAACTCCGAGTGGGGGGTGGGGTGGGCCGCAGGAGGACCCATGTGCCAGGACAGGGGCTGACCTGCTTCCCACGGTGGCTGGTGATGGCGGAGTTTTGGGTTTAAGCAGAAAACAGCTCATGACCACAGGGCAGGGGGAGGTGGAAGGGGGCAGAGAGGCCTGCGGGGTAACTGGAGTGACTCCAGAAAGAGGCAGTGAGGTCTGAACTCAGCCGGGGTGGGGGGGGGAGGCGGGGAGGGGAAGGCGGGGACAGGAGAGGTGGGAGACAGCCACCTGCGGCTGGGGGAGGGGGGACAGCAGGGACCAGAGACCCTGGTGTGCGACCTGGTGGTGTGTCCGTGCCTTCCTGTGGGGTGCGAAGTGCGAGCGCCGCAGGCTGTCCCCTGACGCAGATGGATTCCCGTCAGTCTGGTGAGGCCTGTGGAGCTGGGAAGAGGCACAGGGGGCGGATGTCCAGTGCGCATTTGGATGTGCTCAGAAACGAGCCCCGGGCCGGGTCCCCGGGCGGAGCTGAGGTTTGCCCGGGGGCCGCAGGACGTGCAGGGGGGGGCTCAGAGTGCCACACTGAGGATAAAAGTGCAGGGCGGGCAGGGGGAGGCCAGCCTGGGAGCTGGGGAGGTTGGACCGGGGTAGGGGTGGGGGGCAGGGGGAGGCCAGCCTGGGAGCTGGGGGTGCAGGACCGGGGCAGGGGTGTGGGGGCGGCCAGCCCGGGAGCCGGGGAAGCAGGACGGGGGGGGGCAGGAGAGAGCACGGGGAGAGCCAGCAGGGAGGGCGCTGGCCACCGGGGTCCGGGGTGTCGGGGATGCCCCCACGCCCCTGTGGGGACCCTGCCCCGTGAGCACCAGGGCTGAGAGCCTGGCGGGGGGGAGGGGGTTCTCTGCAGATTCAGGATGGAGAGGTTACGGGCGGGTTTCCGTGCTGAGGGGGAGAAGCGCCTCCTTTTCAGACCCTGGGCCCCGAGCAGTAGAGCCAGCGGACTGGCAGAGGTTCAAGGGCTGACGCCTGCGGAGTGCTTCGGACACGTTCGCTGTCCCTGAGCGCGGGGGACCCTTGTGACGTGAGTCACGGACAGCCCGCCTTCTCTGTGGCTCCCCTGAACTACCTCCCAGCTTTCTCTCCTCGTCCTTGAAGAGAGTGAACACGAGTGTCTTATCTCCAAGGCCGACAGGGGCCGCCAAGGGCAGGCGCGTCTGAACGGCCCCGACTCTCGGGCCGCGGTCATGGGTCCGGGCTCGTGGTTTTACTGACCTTGAACCTGTTTTCAAGGACTCTGAAACCACGCACGTCTGCCCGCTGTTTCTGCCCTCCTGCTGCCCAGGGTCGCTCTCTCTGAGGTCTAACTATCTCTCTGAGGTCTAACCCCCGTCTAACTATCCACGAGGGAGGCTGGCCTCCAGAGCCAACTCCATGTGCCTCAGTGTCCCTCGTCTCCTCTAACAAATTACCACAAACCCAGCGGCTTAAACAACGAAAGTGTACTCTCTGGCCGTTCTAGAGGCAAGAAGTCTGACATGAGTCTTACCAGGGCTAAAATCAAGGTAACGGAGCGCTGGGAGGCTTCAGGGAGGACCCACATCTCTCCTTTCCGGGTCCGGGAAGCTGCTGGAGTTCCCCGCCTTGCGGCCGCATCCCTCTTGCTTCCTCTCGGCAAATCTCCCACCTCCCTGTTATAAGGGGACTTGCTGTGCCCATTGAGGGCTCGCCCCGGCATCCGCCATCTCCGGATCTTTGATGTAATCACACCTGCACTGTCCCTTTTGCCATATTGGGTCTCCTTCACTGGTTCCGGGGACTAGGACCCGGGCATCTCTGGGGCCACCATCGGAGTGGATTCTCCGAGCACCTTTGTGAAGTAGGCAGAGCATGTGTGATGCTCGCTATTCTGCAGAAGACATTAAAGCTGTGACATTCTGGAGGTAACACAGACTTTGGGGTCAGGAGCAGGGCCAAGACCAAGGCCAGACCTCTGGCTCCAAACCTGGGGCAGATTCTAAGCCCCCCACCCCCAGCCCCAGCCCCACCCCTGCCCCGGGAGCTGCTGCCGAGCCTCCCGACTGAGACAGGGCCTGTAGGGATTTAGGGGGCTGCCCAGGGCACCTAGTGTTTCAAGACTCAGAGGAGTCCTGGCTCCTGGGGGCTCATGGGCAGTTTCAGAGAGGCGTCACAGCCCCGGCAGCCCCTTGACAGAAACCCCTGACCCCCCGGCCCCCTGCAGCCCAATCAGTGGGTTCTGGGATGGGGGAGGGGCTGCCCTGCCTCTGAGACAGGGAGTCAGAGTCCTCGCCGGGCTTTGCCAGGGGGAAGGGGGCACATGGAACGCCCCTCCCGGGGGATGGCCCCCGAGGACGTGCCCCCGCACAGAGGAAGGCGGCCTCCCCACCTATCAGCCTGCTCAGCGCCAGGGGAGGAGATGTTTTCCATCGGACACTCGGCCAGAGCTTTCTGGTTTATTGTCTCGAACAGACCGAGCTCAGACGGGGGGGGGGGGGTGACGCGTGGCCGACGGAGACCGAGTCCCTCCCCGCTCTGTCAGATCAGGACCTAACGAACCCCACACGGGGCAGCCTGAAGCCTGCCTCCCGCCGCCCCAGGCCCAGAGCCAAGGGCACCATGCCTGCTGGGGCCTGCCAGCCTGAGCGCCTTCCTCTCTCAGGGAGGCACCGGGTGGGACGGACCCGAACAGTTTGGAAATGGGGGCGGCCTGGAACCGAGAGGACTTGGTTTTGGTCGCAGGCGAACGTCAGGGACCGATTATTCCTATCACCGTCGCCGCGCACGCCAGTCTTGATGGAAGGTGGGGGTGTTCTGGTCCCAGCTGCGGGGAGGAGCAGGGTGGGGGTGGTGTGAGGGCTGGGTTCCCCCTCCCACCCCCTCCCCAACCCGCCGGGGCGGGGCAGAAAGGGCACGTGTCCTCAGCGGCCGCCCGTCGTCATGGTGTCTGGGAGGCCACACTCACCGCACGATGTACCTAGTAAGCATGGCAGGCTCCCTACTCGGTCTAGAACAGCGTGGCTCCGGTGACCTTCTAGGGCCCCTCCTGGGCACGAGGTGGCTCCAAAGAGCCCGTCAGGAGTACGTGCTGAGCTCCTGTCCCACGAAGGCAGACTTGGCTTAGAAGGGGCGCCGATGCCCAGAGCAGCTCCTTACATGGAGCTTGGTCCCCTGTCCTCCCACTTCGCCACAAGGGGACCCTGACATCTTGCCCACCATGGCGACAGGGGCATGGGCTTGAGGACAGCTCTCCAGGCCCCAGCGGGTGGGCCTCAGGGGGACCGGCCTGGCCCCAGACAGCCGGGGCCAAACCCCTCGGGCAGCGCAGCGGCCGGTGGGCCCTGAGTTCCTGTCACAGACGGCAGGGGCTCAGCTCTGGTCCGGCTTCCCCGGCCGCCGGGTGTCCGCCCAGACGCTGCACCCCAAGGACCGCGGAGGAGGAGTGCGCCCCAGCCCGCCTCCCTCCGAGCACGGGTTCCACGTGGGGGTGACCTGGAGAGCGGAGGGGGAGGCACCAGGGTCCCGGGAGGGGCTCGTTCACGGCACGGTGGGAACAGATGGAATGCGGTGGAAGTAGAGAGGTTTCCCCAGGAGGGTGTGGTGTCAGAAGGGAGCGCTGGAGCCTGGATCCTTGAGGGAGGGGTGTGTAGGGCTGCCGCCTGCAGCCGGGGGGGGGCGGGGGGGACACGCAGCCGCAGCCGGTGGCTCCGTGTGAGGAGTGAGTAGAGCGCCGGACCAACGGGCGGAGGTGTGGACGATGTCCAGGCGTCCAGACTCCAGGCAGCCAGGCCGCTGAGGCCCGCACGGGGTCACACCCGGGTGGCAGGGGCCACCGGCGTCAGGTCCTCCTTCATCCCTGCCCCTCGTCCCTCTGTCCCCCGTCAGGAAGGTGCAAGGACACCCTGTCCACCATCACGGGGCCGACCACCCAGAACACATACGGGCGGAACGAAGGGGCCTGGATGAAGGACCCGCTGGCCAAAGACGAGCGGATTTACGTCACCAACTATTACTACGGCAACACCCTGGTGGAGTTCCGGAACCTGGAGAACTTCAAACAAGGTAGGGGTCGTGGGGCCCCTCGCGGTGCCTTCCCCGCCCCGGCTTCCGTCGCGGCCAGATCGCCTCCTCGGGAAGGGGGGGTGGCAGACGAGAAGGGCCACACCACCTTGCGATGGTGAGAGGTCCTTCCTGGTCGCGGGAGGGTCCACTTCTGTGCGCCCTGCGTTCCCTGCCCCCGGCTCCTGGGTCGTGGACTGGGGGTGGGGCGGTGGCAGGAGGCCAGCGGTGACAGGCCCTCCTCCTCCCCGAGCAGGGGACAGTGCGGGGGCTGGGCTCCCGTGGGTTGGCGCCCTGGGTCTGGACACCGCCGGGCGAGGGGAGTGGGCGTCCTCTCCGGGCGGGCGGAGGCTCAGGAAGGTGAAGCCGTTTGCTCCACGAAACCAGAAAGCGGCAGAGCGGAGACACAGCCCCAGGGTCCGCACCCCTAGCCGGTCCCGTCACACTGCCCGCCCCCCGCCCCCCTGCAGGTCGCTGGAGCAATTCCTACAAGCTGCCCTACAGCTGGATTGGCACGGGCCACGTGGTGTACGACGGCGCCTTCTACTACAACCGCGCCTTCACCCGCAACATCATCAAGTACGACCTGAAGCAGCGCTTCGTGGCCGCCTGGGCCATGCTCCACGACGTGGCCTACGAGGAGGCCACGCCCTGGCGGTGGCAGGGCCACTCGGACGTGGACTTCGCCGTGGACGAGAACGGCCTGTGGCTCATCTACCCGGCCCTGGATGAGGAGGGCTTCAGCCAGGAGGTGATCGTCCTGAGCAAGCTCAATGCCGTGGACCTGAGCACGCAGAAGGAGACCACGTGGCGCACGGGGCTGCGGCGGAACCTGTACGGCAACTGCTTCGTCATCTGCGGGGTGCTGTACGCCGTGGACAGCCACGACCAGCGCAACGCCAACATCTCGTACGCCTTCGACACGCACACCAACACGCAGATCGTGCCGCGGCTGCTGTTCGAGAACGAGTACTCGTACACCACCCAGATCGACTACAACCCCAAGGACCGCCAGCTGTACGCCTGGGACAACGGCCACCAGGTCACCTACCACGTCATCTTTGCCTACTGACGCCCGGCCCGCGTGCGGAGTGTGTGCGTGCGCGCGCGTGTGTGGATGGCTGCGTGTGGTTTAAGAAATCTATATTATTTTGTATGATGTTGCGGGTGTAAAAGGACAGTTTGGGTCTATTTTTTTGTTTTGTTTTGTTTAAAGTGGATTGTAGAGCAATCCACACGTGTATGTGCTGGTCTCACCCTCCACCGTTTAGATTTTCGCGCAAATGAACTTCTCCTGACCAGGAACCACCTTCCTTCCAGCCCTCAGCCCCTCCGGCTCCGGGATGGTAGCCATCGGGGTCTTGCCGGCCGACGGCCCTCCCGGAGCAGGGGTGAAGGAGGCGAGAAAGAAGTGTTAAGGGGCGGGAAAATTTTTATGTATTGGAGAAGTTTTAAAAACCCAGAAAAATGCTTTTTTTTTAAATAAAGAGGAAACGTAAAACCACCCCCTGCCCCCCAACGTGTTTTTGTTCAGCATGGCTGTGCCCTGCAGGGTGGATCCTGTCGCTGGGAACAGAGCCCCCTCCCCTGCTCAGTCCGCCTCCCCCTCCTCATCCTCGTGGTGAAGGTTCACCCTTCCCCTCGGGAGACAGCCGGCTCTGAAAGCAGCACCCCTGCAGGGAAGTGGGGGGGGCCAGGCCCCTGTTGGGGGAGCAGCGGCCTGGAGGGTCCTTCCCAGAGACCTCCGGCACCTCCTCCGCACCCACATGCGGCCCGGGCCCCAGCCCTGCACTGCCATCGCCCCCACCCGCCCTCAGCGCCCTCCACTTCCACCCTTTCCAGAGTGACTTCTCTCTGTCCTGGGCCGTCTGGGTCAAGTTCCCTCAGCAAGTGTAAGTGATCGTCAGGTCTGGGGGCAGCAGGAGGGTCAGAGAGAGATAGGTGGGGTGGCCAGGGCTCGAACAGATGGCGGATGGTGCCCGTGTCCACAGCCCCATTTGGCCAGGGGAGGGGACAGGTGTCTGGCCACGCCCACTCGGCCAGGGGAGGGGGACAGGTGAGACCGCCCCAGAGACTGAAGCCCCAGCAGGGCGGCCCTGGGGGCTCAGGGTGGCGGAAACTCTTATCCGTCCGTCCAGGTAAAGTGATGTGGTGACAGCTGCGGGCCTGCTGGACCAGGACTTGTCCCACCTCCCACTCCTCCCGGCGGCCACTCCTCCCACCGCCCACGCCTCTGGTGGCCGGGCCACAGCGGGACATTTGCCCCCCCCCAGCTGTGCCTCGCCCTCGGCTCCTTGCTGCGTCCTCAGGCGCCAGGGCTTCCGGGACGGCCTCCTCCCCGGGCCTCGGTGCTAACCTGAACGCTGGCCCGCCCTGGTCCCCGCTTCCTGGCCAGGGTGGCCTCCGGGGCTGAGCGCGGGGACCAGCACCCAGGGGCAGTCGGAAGTGGTCGGGGCTCAGTCGGGGCCCAGCTGTGGTGCAGAAGCAGTAGCTCTGAGGGGCCCAGCTCACAAGGTGTGGGCGCAGGGTCTCGGGACACAGGTCGCGCCCTGGCAAAGCCGGGCCAGCCCAAGAGGCCTCCGGGTGGCAGTGGGCGGCGGCCCCGCCTGGGCAGGGGGTGGCTGCCCTGACTGGCCACGCTGGGTCTGGGGGCCCCGGGGGGAGGTGGTCAGCTGAGGGGGGGGAAGGGCCGGTCCCCATCCCCTCGCTGACTCTGGGAAACACCTGGCCACGCACCCTAGGGTCCCCCCAGCCGGGGCTCCTGAGAGCCCCGTCCCGACCCCTCAGTGGGGCGTCCCCACCCGCTGAGCTTCCAGGACACCGGCCCCTGGGACACCAGCTGCAGCTCATGTGTGTGAGCTCATCACCCTCGGGCCAGCCGCCCACTCGGGCCAGGTGAGCCGCTGCCCACAGGCCGCAGGGAGGGAGAAGGGGAAGGGGCGGTGGGCCGTGGGCGGAGTGACCGCAGCTCCGAGGCCGGTGGTCGGAAGCCGCTTCCCTGAGCGCAGGCAGGACTCCCCAGGCCACTTCCTCATCCCAAGATCCAACTTCGGAAATACGAAGAATCAGAGGGTGAGTTTCTCAGACAGTTCAGGAGGCCGAGGAACGGCTGGTAAGTTCCGACCTTGGGCTTGCCCTCAGCTGCAGGAGAGGGGGGCCCTCGGCCTTCAGACCTGCTGACTAGTCTCCTCTGAGCTCTGCAACCCCTTACAGTGACAAAGACAGATTTACACTTGACCCTCCAACAGCACGGACCCCCCCACCCCCATACAGTTGAGAGTCCACGCGTAACTATTGACTCCCTCAAAACGTAGCTATTAATAGCCTACCAGTAACACAAGCAGTTGATTAACACCTATTTGCTGTGTTGTGTGTATTATGTTGTTACAGTCACGGAAGCCAGAGAAGAGAACACGTTAAGGAAACGTAGGGAAAGTAGACTGACGGTGCTGGACTGTAGCGGAAAAAAATACACTCGCTGAGTTCAAACCCGTGTTGTTTGAGGGTCAAGTGTACTTTTCTCCCTATTACAGTACTTCCGAACAGCGTAATTTTCTAAAGTAGAGAAAGAAATGACCATCCCTGTTTTTACATTCACTTATTCATGTATGTGCATGTTTTCCTTCAACAAATGTTCACGGAGCCTCCGTTGGAGGTCCCGAGGCCCAGGGCGAAGTCCTGACTTCAGGGTGCTTCTGTTCTAGAGCAGAAGAGAGAGGAAATGCGTTTCTGTGGGAGGTGATGGCCATAGTCTCTAGCAGGGAAAGGATCCAGAGAAAAATGGGAGAAGGGGAGGGCGTGGCGGCTCAGAGAAAGTCTGTGCGATGAGGGGACGTTTGGGCAGAAGCAGGAGATGGGGGGTGCCCAGCCTGCAGACCTCCGGAGGCTGGCAGCGCGGGGGAGGGCGGAGGGGAGCGGGGGAGGGGGCGGGGTCCCCAGGGTCCCCAGGCACTCAGTGAAGCCACCGCACCTGCAGCCTCCCCAGCACCGCGGGTGGGAGCTTCCTTGTGCCGCCACCTCATGCGCCAACACCCCTGAGCGTAATTGGGTGACGGTGGCCTGTTTCCCACCTGCTACTGCGCGCAGTGAGGCCAGAGGGAACCGTGCCCCGTGCCTGGCGTGAGTCCTGACTCCCGGGTTTGGCACTCGTGTGACCTGGAGTCAGGCTCTCGGAGCCTGGCTGGCATCTGTCAAAAGGAGCACATTCTGCGCACATGGGGAGTACGTTCACGGAAGATTCAGGTAAGGCAGTGCAAGGAGCATACATGAAAAATACTGGCCATTATCACCCCCCAAAGCTAACATCCTTGATTCCTCAAGTCTGCTCTTCCTTTGGGCTTCCCTTGATGGTCCCCTGGCCCCCTGGGACATACCTTGAGGACCCTTTTTTTAAAAAAAAAATGTTTATTTTTAGATCGAGAGTGAGCAGGAGCAGGGGAGAGGTGGAGAGAAAGAATCCCCAGCAGGCTCTGAGCTGTCTGCACAGAGCCCAACACGGGGGCTTGAACTCACAAACCCTGAGATCATGACCTGAGCTGCCCCGCTGTGAACTATTGTTAAATCTCTTTGAGTCTAGAATAGTTCCCTGCTGCTCTGCCCCTTTTCATTCATGCCATTGATTTGCTGAAGAAACAATGCTGGTTTTTTGGCAGAATATCCCTTGCTGACATCACCTGATTGCTTCCTTCAACTATTTCCTTTGTTCCTCTCTCTCCTGTTTTTCCTTTAAACAAGAAGTTAGAGCTGTGAGTTTGACCTCCAGGTTCAGTATTTTTGGCAAAAAGGCCTTCAATGGTGATGCCGTGCAGTGGGTACTTGGTATTTTCTGTATTTGCCCTACGATTGCTGTTGACCTTCTCCAGCCTCCCCACCCTTCGATGGAGTTTCACACCCTATATCAGCCCACCTGCCTCCTGGGTCCCCTCCCACAAGTCTGTCGAGCCCACTGCTGACAGATGGATCTTGCGTTGATGATGTCCCTGTGACCGTCAGGCTGATCAGGAATGCCTCAGGGGGCTATAATCATTAAGCAACTTTTTTTTTTTTTTTTTTTTTGCCCTTGACCGGAGGAAAGCATCTCCATGCTGCCTGGTTCCCCTCCCCTGCTTAAAATCTCTTCCCTCTAAACTGGACCCAAGAGACCCCACGTGTGGCCACTTGGATTGGAGCTAAGAGACTCCACATGTGGCCACTTGGATCGGACATAAGAGACCCCACGTGTGGCCAAATCTGGTCCGCAGACAACCTCCACACATTATTTATCCTGAAAGTGGTGGCCCCCACTAAGTTGTCTTTGCTGAAAAGTAACAGCCAGCCTACCTCCCCTGCTTCCCAGCCTGTCCCAAACCCTGAGTTAGTCACTCATCCGCCGTGACCTCCAAACTATAAGGAACGTGGATTAAGTGACTCAGTGGGTCCGCTTAAAGCTCTCCTCGCTTAACCTTGAGGAGACCAGCAGGCTCGCCCCGCCCCAGGGGAAGAGTAGGGATCCAAGAAGCTCTCTCCAAAGGAATCCTCTTCAAACATCCTCTTTAAAAAACATCCAACTCCATTTTTTATTTTGCACTTTTAATGTGGGTGAAGAGTTTAAAAGTCCCTACCCAGTTCCGGACATCACCTCGGCGAACACAAGGCACCATCCGGCCCCTTCTCTGGAACATGAGGTCCAGTGTCTCAGGGGGCGGGGGGCTGAAAGCTACCCACTTCCTGTAACCCCGCCAGGCTCCGCCCTCCAAGAACACCTTCCCCACCCCACCCCCACACTTAGACTGTCTTCAGAGCTGCCCCCCCACCAAGGCGGTCTCCTCAATCCCCCAGACAGGGCAGCAGGAGCCCGTAGCCCGGGACGCTGCGCAGGGCACATGGAGGGTCTTGGATTGTGACTTTCTAAGACTGCAACTCAAGATGAACATTTGCTTTCTGAGAACGTTCTCCCCTTCCGCACGAATTCCTTAGCACCCATATCTTTAGGAGTTGTGGCTTGTTAGCAACAGGAAGACTTTCGTTAGCGTAAACTAAAGAGATTTTATTGGAAAGAATCTGGCAAGTTCACAGACCCCAGGAAAACCTGGGAACTCAAGATCTGGGAAAGAAAGAACTAGGTCACGTCTGGGGCTCTGGGTCGCTGGACATGGGGAGTCGTCTGGAGGTACGACCGACTCTCCTGTAGCTGCCCCCCCCCCCCGCCCCAGTGTCTCCATTTCCAGTTGCAGACTTCCAGGAGAGGGACAGTCCACAGCCTGCCTCCCTAAGGAGGCGGGGATTCTGTGCTTGACAGCTCCGCTGACGGTCACACCAAGTGAGGAAGGGCCACACCCCTAGGTGAAGGGCCACCCAGCAGACAAAGGCAAAAAACAAAACCAGAAGTTGGCTACAAAGATCTTCCCATGCGGCGCCTGGCGTCTGGGGGGCTCAGTCAGTTAAACATCTGACCTCGGCTCAGGTCATGATCTCACGGTTTGTGGGTTGGAGCCCCACTTCCGGTTCTGTGCTGACAGCTCAGAGTCTGTCTCCCTCTCTCTCCGCCCCTCCCCTGCTCATGCTCTGTCTCTCAAAAAATTAATAAACATTTAAAAAAAAAAAAACAAAGATCTTCTTGAATAGTAACCTCCACTAATGTATTTGAAATGGGACTCAGTTTCCCAAAGCTCAGTGTATACATGACACTTTGTGTAAGGAATCAAACTTCTGTTTGTGCTAGCTGCTGGGGAGTTTAAGGCCACATCGTGTCTTACCCCCAGCGAGCCCATTGGAGTTTATGGTGTCCGTGCTGTCTTTGCCCCTCTCCTCATTCTGTTTTATATATTTTTAATGACATTTTTCACTCCAGTATAGTTAACATACAGTGTTATGTTAGTTTCAAGTGTACAATACAGCGATTCAACACTTCTGTACAATCACCCTGTGCTCATCGGCATAAATGTGCTCTTTATCCCCTTCACCTGTTTCCCCAGTCTCCCCACCATCAGCCTGATGTAAGAGTCTGTCTCTTGGTTTCTCCCTCTCTTTATTTATTCCTTTGTTTGTTTCGTTTCTTAGATTCCACATATGAGTGAAATCATATGGTGTTTCTCTTCCTCTTATTTCATTCAGCACATAATACACTCTAGCTCCAGCCACGTTGTCTCAAATGGCAAGATTGCATTCCTTTTTATGGCTGCGTAATATTCCCTTGCATGTATCTGGATGTCTGTATGTGTGTATATATACATCAAGCCTTTATCCAGTCATCCCTCGATGGACACCTGGGCTGTTTCCATAGTGTTTGAAGAAAATGCTGCTAGAAACCTAAGGGAGCACGTACCCCCTTTGAGTTAGTGCTCTTGTACCCTTTGGGTAAATACCTAGTAGTGCAATTGCCGGATCATAGGGTAGTTCGATTTTTAATTTTTTGAGGAACCTCTGTAATGTTTTCCTGAGTCTCTGCACCAGCTTGCATTCCCACCAGCTGTGCAAGGGGGTTCCCCTTTCTCCGCGGCCTCGCCAACACTTGTTTCTTGTGTTGCTGATTTGAGCCGTTCTGACAGGTGTGACACAACCTCGCGTTGTGTTGATTGATCTGCATGTCCTCGGTGATGAGTGATGTTGAGCATCTTCTTCCGTTTTCTGTTTTTAATGTCCCTTTTTCTGACTCGCCGTCTACATGTTTGCTGTGGTTTTGGGTTTTGTTTTCCTGGAATAAGGCAGAGTAGAAACGAGTAGATGATCTGTGACCCTTCAGGAATGTGTTATGGTGCAAAGTGAGGTTCCTCTGCCCCGCGAGCTTTCCCACTGGAAGGAGGGGCCTGCGGTCCGGGGGCCGCGGTTACAGAGACCTCGGGGCACAGCGTCCCTGGCGCTGCGAACTTGTGACTTGTGATGCTTTCCCAGAGTCACTAGATGCAAACAATTGTGTTCAACGTTAACTGCACAGCAGCCCTATGTTTAGGGGCATGGATGTGACCTGTGGGGAAGCAGGCTGGGTTTCCTTGGAGGGAGGGAGAGGAGAGGAGAGGGAGAGGGAAGGAGGGAGGGAGAGCACAGGGAAATCAGCTGCAGCAGCTCGGAGCTGGGCTCTCCTCCGGGGTTATTTTCCATGTGACCTCAGCTGAGCTCTCTCTCTGGAGGAGGTTGCCTGGCCCGGGAGCACCAAGGACAATTTGGCAGCGCCTGGGGGGTTAGAGTGCAGCCAACAGCAGCAGGTGCCAGGAACGGGCTGGAAAACTCTGGTGAACTTCCCAGAGTCACAGCGCAGCCTCACTCCAGGGCTGGAGAGGAAGCCGGGACGTGCGCCTGCTGCCCTCAGAAGGACCCCTGCTCTTCCCTCCTCCCTCCCCCTCCTCCCTCCTCGACAAGCTGGCTTTTCCTGCCTGAGCTCAGAGGCCCGGAGGGGAGGGGGTTCTCATCAGGGATCTCCAGCTTGTAGGCGCTCAAATGGGGGACAGTGGTTGTGAGGACCCAGCAGGTGCCCCGTAGGTCCTGGGGGGGGGAGGTACCCCAACTGTCTCCGGACCGAGACGGAGAATATTCAGGACTGTCCATCATCTGCTCACTCCTCTTGTACATGCCCCTCCCTCCCTCCACCGCGGCCTCAACTGCACAGGAAGCCTCGGCGAGAGCCCTGAGCTCGAGTGCCCCCTGTTTCCTGTGTCCTCTCGCTCAGGCTCCTTGGCTCGCCCGCTCCCCTCCCCTCGTCCGCTCGCCTGGCTGGGAAGAAGGTTCCCATCGCCGTTAACTCCACTCGCCTTGTCAAGGGGCCCCTGAGAAGACCCTCAAGACCTTCAGGGTCCAGAAGGGCTCTTGTCAAAAGTGCTGTTCCTGGGGCGCCTGGGGGGCTCAGTCAGTTGAGCGTCCGACTTTGGCTCAGGTCATGATCTCATGGTTCGTGGGTCCGAGCCCCGCATCGGGCTCTGTGCTGACAGCTTAGAGCCTGGAGCTGCTTCCGATTCTGTGTCTCCCTCTATCTCTGACCCTCCCCTCCTCACGCTGTCTCTCTCTCTGTCTCAGAAAAAAGAAAAAAAAAAGTGCCGTGGAGCATCCTGGGAGCCCCAGGCCGCTGGGCCCAGGGACTCTGAGGACCGCGTGGCAGGTCCCGGTTGCTCGGGGACAGTGATACTCTTGACTTGAGGGAAACACAACCTCCCTTTTTGCAGGATGACCCTTGTAACTTTCTAGGAAACTCCTCAGAGTATGGCTTTCTTGAGATAGAGCCATCCAAGTTCAAGGGACCGTTTGGGGTTATTCGAAACCAGTCTCTGCGTCAGAGTGCCGCTCAGGTCCAGGAAGTCACGTACCAGCCGAATTTGCTCCCCTGGGCACCATGGGCCTCTGATGCGGGGGCTGCGCTGGCTGGAGCTCGCCTTTCCTGCCTCTGCTCAGGCCGTTCCCTCCCCCTGTGAGGCCCCAGCAGGTGATCCCCGCCCCCTGCCACCCCCCCCCCCGCCCCCAGCAGCCACTACCTGAGTGAATTCTTCAAGAACTCCCCTTATGGCCTTACCCCAAAGCCACCTCCCTCAGGAAGGCCTCCCAGCTCACCTGGCACGCCGCCTACCCTCTCCTCCCTCTTCACCCGTGTCCGAACCCCCGCCACATCTGGCCGCCATCCCAGTCGCTGGGGCCTGCAGGTGTGTGTCCCCGCCCAGCCTGTTGGAGGGTGTCTCCGGGTCCCCGTCCCAGCTTGGCCAGGGCCTGGCTCAGGGTGGCGTCCCTGGGGACTGCTGATGCCAGAGAGTTCCATCCGGATCGCACAGAAGGGCCTTTGACCCTGAGGCTGCGGTCGCCCTTAGCCAGCTGACCCTTCCCGCCGCTCCGTCACCGATGGAATGTCCCCCTCCCTAAAGACCCTGGCCCGTTCTGGCGCCTTTGTGTCTTCTGTTACGGAGGCCATTGCCATCTGTGCCGCATTTCCAGAAAAGACGGCCTCATGGGGGCTGTGGTTCTGGCATTCCTGCAGGACAGACTCTCCAGCCACGGCCGCTTTGCAGGAGACAGGCTCCTGACCCCGGGGTCCCCGGAGGCTCCCCGTCTCTCCCCTCCCCACCCCTGAACAATTGGGGCCAGTGGCGGCCGCAGCTCCCCGGCTCCCTGGGGAAGCCGGTCCACTCTCTGTCCCTCTGTGAGCCCAGGCCGGCGGTCAGGGTGGGCGGGGGGCAGGGGGGGGTTCTTCCAGCACGTGGGGCGCCCAGGCCCCGGCCTCTCTCCCACAGGGAACCGCTGGCTGGGGGCCCCGAGGGGCTCCGAGGTGGTTGTGTGGGTCCCAGGGCAGCTGGGAGCTGGCCGGCGGGATGCTGGGGGCGGGGGGGGGGGCGGCGTGGGCAGAGGGGCCGGGGGCGTGCGGCCTGGCGAGGCTGTGCCCGGGGAGGAGGAGGGGAGGACACTCAGCATCTTGAAGCACTTAATGTTGAGATTCGTCTCCAATAACCCCAAACGGCTCCGGGAGCTCCAGCAGCGTCTCTGTTGACGCCTTCCGCAAGGGGCCAGGTGGGGAGAGTGCGACCCCCCGAATGGGGTGGTGGGGTCTCTGTGCCCGCTCCTCCTGGCCGTCACACTAGCAGGAGGGGACCTGCCCGCCCCGCACCTCAGGACTCGCCCATGGGCACATCGCAGGGGCCTCGTCATATCACGCGGCCCAGTTCGTACGTTTACTTGGCAGACGGCTCATCATGGGCACGTGAGTCACAGTCACGGTCACGTGGGTCACGGTCACGGTCACGCTGGGGCTCAGAAGTCTCCTGACTGTATGCAGAGTAGGTAGAAAGGCTTTCACCTGGGAATTTAAGAGCCTGTGTAATTTGGTTTTATCCACAAGGCTTTTTTTTTCTGTGTGACTTAATATGTGGATGCCCCCCACCCCCCAGAGGGAAGGGGGGGATCTAAGAACGAGGGGAAGCACTCCGACACCGCAGCCAGACGCCTGTGCCAGGACTCGCCCACCTGCCTTGGGAGACTCCCCGGGGGAAGGGCCTGGCTTCCCGGTGGCCTTGGCCTTGGGCCCGACGCCCTCCTAAGGGGTGCACTGCCCTCTGCTGTATCTCACCCCTTCCTGAGGGGCTGCAGCCGCGAGAAGCCTTCTGCCCAGCCTTGTCCCGGGGGCCCTCGTGCGGCCCGGAGCTGGGTGCGCTTTTTTTTGTTTTTAATGTTTATTCATTTTTGAGAGAAAGAGAGCTTGAGCAGGGGAGGGGCAGAGAGAGAGAGGGAGACCCAGAATCCCAAGCAGGCTCCAGGCGCCGAGCTGTCAGCACAGAGCCCGATGTGGGGCTCGAACTCGGGAACAGTGAGACCATGACCTGAGCCAAAGTCGGACGCTTAACCGACCGAGCCTCCCCAGGTGCCCCTACATCTGTGTGTTTTCTTTTCTTAGCAGTGAGTCCGTCTCCCCCTCCTGGCTTCTTTCCTCTGGGCCTTCAGGCTCCTCTGGGTCAGCAGCTGTCCTGCTCTGTCCCTCAGGCCAGCGACACAAACCGCCTCCTTATTTTCCCACCGCCTTCAGAGGCCGGAGGCCGGGGAGCCAGTCTCCCTCCGGCGCCCTCTCTGGCCTGGCCCTTCCCCTCCCCTCCCCTCCCCGCTCCCGCTCCTTCCAAGAATGTGCCATTTCACAGAAAGCCCCATTTTCACAGCCATGGTTATTTTCACGCGTTTCCCCAGTTCTAACATCACGGAGGAATGTCTGACCTCATCTCCGCAAGTGACTCCAACGCTCACCAGCCCCCCTCCCCTCCCCTCTGTTCTTTACCAGCTCTTTGCTAAGTCTCGCCTCCGGCTGGTGACGCACACACATTTATCCCTTGTCCCCGGGACCCCGCTCCAGCCTCCGGCTCCAGGACACTGGAGCGCGAGCAGGTCTTGGCCTTGCAATGCGCCTTCGTGGTTCCCAGACTCGGCTGCACGGAAGGGTCGCCTCGGGCTGGGTCACACCCTGTGGCCATGAAGTCACAACGTCCGTTCGGGGGTGGGAGCCGGTGGCGGCCGTTTTTAAAGATCCCAGGTGATTCCAACGTGCAGAGTTCGAGAAGCAGGAACACAGGGCTGTACTAAGGGGTCAGAGCCCCGGGCAGCCCCGCGGGACGTGCGCACAGACAGACCTGGTCTCCAGAGCGGCGACGGATGGGGACGAGGGGGCACATCCCATGTCCCCGGAAGGGCCAGGGGCACCCCAGGGCATTCTTTCTGGGGTGCCCAGAATTTGTTCCTGCCCCGGGAGTGCTGCCAGTGGTCTGGGAGCCTTGTCCCTTCCAGGCGGGGACTCCGCAGGGCCCGGTCTCCAGGGGAGCCTCTGATCTGCAGGGAAGGGGCGGCCTGAGCCCTGCGCGAGCCGACGGGCTGGGCGCACGCTCGCGACTAGGGGCCCCTGTGCGCAGCCCCGATGCGCACCCCGCGGTCACCAGCAGGAGTGTGGGCGGGAGGGGGTGCACAGGAGATGCAACCGGGGGTGAGAGGCCAGGGATGTTCAAACTGTGACCCCTGTGGACTTTCAGAAAGGGAGTGACAACAGTAAATTCTTTCCCGGTGTTGCCACAAAGCCCCAGCGATGGCGGCCCGGGAAGGTTCGGCTCTGGTGGGAGCCCAGGCCTCTCCCTCCTCCGGCCTCTCCGACAGGCATCTCCTTGGGTGGTTCTCCGGCTCCTATCAGAATCCTCCGGAGGGCTTGTTAAAGCACAGATTGCTGGGCCCAGCCTCCGAGTCTGACTCAGTAGGTCTGGGCTGGGGCCAGAGAGGTTGCAATTCTAGCACATTCCAAAGTGCTGCCTCTGCTGTAGGATGGAGGCCGTGCTTGCAGACCTGCAGCCTCTTGTTCACTTCCGGGGGGCCGCGGCCTGACACCGGACATCAGAGAGGGAAGGGGAAGCTACCGCCCCACCTGCCGAGGGAAGGCAGGCCCTACGCGACCCTTGCGGTCCGGCCTCCGCACCAGGCAGCATGTGTCCTGCGTTTCGCAGGCTCCGTGAACCCCTGCCCAGGGTGACGTAGCTGGGGTGTGCCAACTCAAGTGACAAATGCCAGTCTGTCCTGGACCCTCCAGGAAAGACTAGGTCTCTCTGTGGCTTTCTAAATACTCAGTACCTCAAACTCAACACAAAAGTACTGATTTAGCCTAAAATGCCTGCAGGGGTGACGGGCACACTCACAAGCCATTGCAGAGGTGAGTTTGGAAGGAGAAGGACAAGATGCTGCTACGAGGAGCCCCCCACCCCCCATCCGTCTTTTCTAAGTGCAGACTTTCCCCCTGCTTGGACTGTTCATGCTTTGCTGACTCGTACCAGGTTCCAAATCTGGGGGAGACGGAGTCAGCACCCAACGCGCCTCTAGTTGTGTTCACCTGAGTGGTGACCGCAGAGGTTCAATGTTCCAGCATCTTCCCTGCTCATACTGTTCAAATTAAGAGGAGTTTCCAGCTCGTCTCGTGCTGAGGATCCGATGGAAGCAGCCAGGCTGGCGGCGTGGGGGCTGCTGGGAGTCTGTGTTCCGTGGGGCTGCCAGGCCGGAGGGGGCAGGGTCGGCTGCGAACAAGGCACTTAGCGGAGGAGGCTCCCAGCGCCGCCAGGAAATCAGAGACCGTGCGGAGAAGTGCATGATTTTGGTCTGAGGACCAGCAGCCAAGTGGGTGGGTGAGGCCTGCGGACTGTAACTGAACCGGCTGCCCAGAAACCTTTCCTCTTCTGGAAGTTCTCCGCGCTCCCCCGTGGGAAGGGCAGGGCGACCACACAGCCCCGCAGGAGAGACCTCATGCACATGCCTTTGAGGACAAGGGGGATCGTCTGGGTCATCTGGACACTTTCCCACAGACCCATGGTCCATCTGGCCCAAGCCTTCGAGTCTGCGGCACATTCTCAGTTCTGGGGTCGCTACCTCTCGCCCACTGTCTGTGCAGAAACGCAGCCCGCGAATGCGAGTCCCCCCGGGAGCCCAGGCGGCCCGGATAAGCCGGGCGGCTGTGGAAGTCAGGCAGGATGCCCAAGGAGCGGGGCTGGCTCTGGGGGCTCCCACCCCGCGGGGCTGTGCCCGGTGACAACCGGAAGTGCCTTCCGGAATGTTCTGGCTGTTGGCCTCGCCAGGTCCCCAGTGACCCGTGCACAGCTGTCAGGAGTGAGTGCTACCGAGAGTTCCCCTTACAAGATGGCCCATTTCTTTTTATTTTAAATTGTTTTAATGTTTGTTTATTTTTGAGAGACAGAGACAGAGCCTGAGCGGGGGAGGGGCAGAGAGAGAGAGACAGAGTCTGAAACAGGCTCCAGGCTCCGAGCGGTCAGCACAGAGCCCGACGCGGGGCTTCAACCCACGGACTGTGAGATCATGACCTGAGCCGAAGACAGACGCTGAACCAACCGAGCCCCCCAGGCGCCCCCATTTCTGAACATGGACATGTTGCGTCTTCTAGATATGTCCTTTGCTTCCCGGGCAAAAACACTTCAGTTTGGGGCCTGGAGGTCAGTGGTCTCGTACAGAAGCATCCTTCACCACCTCAGGGTCACGCTAGAAGTCACTCCTGCAGGGAAAACGTGGTAAAGACAGAACCTGTGATCCAAAGAGCAGGCACTGGCCGCACCCTGGGGACAGGGCTCAGGGCACTGCCCACGGGGCTCTTGGACACGAGCAGGGTGGGAAGGTCAGCTGAGCCAGGGGCTTTCGGGTACGGGAGCACCCCGCTGGCCTTCACCCCCCTGGGTAACTCTTCTGGGGTGAAGACCACGGGGATTGAGGTGCAGGAGAAGCAGGGTGGTAATCCCCCCCCCCCCCCCGCTGTGCGCTCTACACGCAACCAGCGTAGAGCGTGTGGCCTCGGAGGGAAGCGGCTCGTGGGAAACCTGCCGGCATTGTTGGAGCTCACGGCCCCTTAGCTGTTCTCCCGCTTTCCAGAACCTGCCTCAAGCCCTCGTTGCCCGGGATCTGAGGCTTGGTTTCTTCCTACTTCGCCTGTTGCATCCTTTGTGGCTTAAAAGGGTGAGTGGCAACGTGGCCCAGCAGAAGGAATATAGTTTTAAAATGGAGAGAGGTTTCGTTTCAAACCCCAGCTCTGGTGTGTGCTCGTTGTGAGATCTTGGGCAAGTTCCTTAATCTTCTGTGCGGGTTTCTTTATCGGGAACGCGTGGCTGGTGTGCGTGTCACAGGGGCCGCGAAGCCTATGGAGCTAGAGCTGGTACAGGCCAAGGTGACGGCGTCCGAGCGCGGCAGCTGTTGGGAACCGAGGGCCGGATTCCCTTCCGGCATCTGGGTGCCGATCACACCGATCACACCGAACGGGGGCGATGGAGCGAAGCCGGCTGGACCTCTGCCAGGGCAAGCACGACCCGGAAGTGGTCTCTCTAACGAGGCGAACAGTCAGAGAAATTGCAGGCAACGTGCGAGAAGAGCCCTGTTTACGGCACCGTGTTGTGCAATGCAAACGCCGGCTGTGGTTATCCCCTGGGACCCAAGACTTGGCTGGAACCCGCATCCCATACGTGGGAGGCCCCAGGGGACGATCCCTCAGGGATCTGGTGGCGGAGGGGCGAGTCCTGGTTCCCTGGTCTCCTCTGCGGCCTCGCTGGCTCCTCGGTTTTGAATCCTCTGCGGTACTGTGTACACTCCGTTGTCACTAGTCACACCACGCCAAGCCCTTTTACGTCACTCCCCAAACCACACTGACACAGCGCTGTGTGCACCGCAGGCTTTGCTGAAGGTTCAGGGGGAAAGGAGCCCTTCCTCCCTCCTGTTCCTTCCCTCCCTCCCTCCTTCCCACCTTCCTTTTTAGTGTTTATTTTTGAGAGAGGGACACAGGATCCAAAGCGGGTTCTGCACTGAAAGCACAGGGCCTGACGCAGGGCTCAAGCCCACGAACCGTGAGATCATGACCTGAGCGAAAGTTGGACTCTCAAGCGACTGAGCCCCCCAGGCGCCCCCAAGAGCATTTACATTTTAGTGCATTTTGTAAAAGCTCTTTGGACCTCCTGCCACCAGGGAGCCCTCTGGGGACCCCTCTCCTGGGGCTCCAGCGCCCAGACACCACGCCATGCGGCTCCATCCCGCTTTTCTACTACTCAGCCTGTCCTCTGGCGTCTGCTTTCTCGGCAGAAGAGGGGACTTGGGGGTCTCACTTTCCCAGGGGGTCTGTTCAAGTGTTGTTGGAGCCACATGGCGAGCTCTGACGTCACTGTGCATTTCGGTCTCTGCTCCGCAGGCCAACCGTGAGCCCTCTCGGGGCAGGGCCTGTATGGGATCTGTGTCCCCCGAGGTGGAACAGGACAGTGGCCGGGAATCCGCGTGCTGCAGCCAAGCTGCCTGGGTCCAAACCCTGCCCACACGGCTTCCTGGTCACATGGCCGTGCTGGGGACTGGGCTGTTGGGAGGACTGAGATGGGACAGCGGGACGGGGGCGCTTCAGGGGCGTGTGAGGCATGTGCTGGGCGCTCAGCAAGCCCCTGCGCTAACCACCCCCGATGGACCCTTTGCCGTCGGTCTGCAGGGACCAGCTCCGTGCCGGGGGACACTTGTCACTCTAAGCAGGGGAAGAAGCCTTTGCTGGGACGGAGTCACCCAGTTTCCTGATGTAGCAGGACGAAGCCTGAGTTCTTCTAGGAGTTTTTTCCCTTCGTGAGATTGCAGTTGAAATATTTGGACACAACAAAGGAAACTTTTATTTAACCAGGCTGGGGGGGGGGGGGAAGGAGTGGAAAAGGTTCTATTGTTTCCATGGCAACAGTAACAGGCTCCAGAACCTTTAGGTTTCCCTGCTCATTACTAACCCTTAACATTGAAGATTCCTTGTGGGCATTTTTTTTCTGTCTTCACACAACAAACTAAGGCAGGTTTAAAAATTCTTTATTTGAATCTTAGACAAAGAACATGTGGAGCTTTATAAAGACCTGCTGAGAAGCGCATAAATCTGGTGTCGTTTGCGCATCGTGAACCTGCGTGACTATCACTGGAGACGATGGCGGCCTCGTTGCTCCTCCTCCGTCACCCGTTCTTACTTGGGCACAACCGTGGGGGGGGAAGCTGCTGACACGACTCGAGCACGCGCTCCTTGCGCCCTAACGGTTCCCCACCACACTTGTCAACGTGACGCGAAATAAGGAACAGGTGAAGTTCTGTGTCCCCCCTCGTCACTTACCCGGGTGGCCGGCCCGGAAATTAGGGCCGAGCGTGAGGGGAACGGTCCAATCTGCATTTCCTGGAAAGTCAACCTGCTGACCTCTGTCTGGGGTTCCCGTCTGGGGGTCATCTCGCGGCCCTGGGTTTAATTCCCGGTCAGCAACTGCACCGGGCGCAAACAGCAGCACAGTGTGCCATGTGTTGACCTTGGCAGGTGACAGACTAGGATTTATTTACTCCTCGGTTCCCCAATCTAATATAATGCAGTCTTTTAACCAGCTGCACCTTTAATGCTTAAAGTGAGCAAACCATTAAGTTGAGGCTGGGGTCCGCTGTTCGCCAGCAGCCAGCCACCGCACGATTCTCATACGGGACCTACTTTCCCGATCAAGATGCCTCAGTCCACCTTTTTATCCCTTCTGACAGCCCAGCAGGTGACACGGCTATTTAGAACAAGCTGCTCAAAGTCCTAGACTTATCCAAAATAGACTTTGTTTTCAGCTTCGTCACTAAAAATAGAAATTAACAGGATACATTCTGATGTCTGCTTTCAGGGGAGAGAAAACTGCATTTGTTACGTGCATAGTTCCACCTGGACTCCAGCCACGTCCTTCTGGATGGTCCAGTATCCTGTTTTCCTAGAAAATGGAAAATTAGCCACAGCCCCTAGGAGTGGAGGACACACAGAAACTGTCCACCTCCCCAAATGTTACTAGCGGTAGGAACGGACGTTTCTCACATTTCCTTTCTTCAGGCTTTATTCTGGTTTTTAACGTGTGTAGTGTTCGTATTAGCAGCAAGGATGCTAATTTCCGTAAGTCAGAATGACTCAGGATGGGAAGACTAGCACTCGGGTTAGGGGTGTGGGGTGCACAGGTGGTGATGAGCATCTGCGATTCTGGCGTCGACGGTCGTACTGGAGAGGTCGGTTCGTACAGAACAGCGGCTGGTAGCAAAGGCTTCACTGGAGCTTCCGTTCCCGCGGGTCTGTGGCCGGAGGCCGGAGTCGGCCCATCGGTGCGCAGTGGAGACTGGACTTTCCTGGGTGGGCAGCTTGTAGGTGGTTGGACCGGAGGGGACGGGGTCTCACTCTCGCTCGTCAGTAAAGAGGGGCCACTTCTCCTAACAGGTAGGTGAAGTGGGAGTTGCTTTGAAAGTTCTGTGTCACGAAGTCGAACACGGGTTTCTCCCTGTGCTATTTTTCTGCCAAGTTTCACAACCTGAGCTTTATTAACACGGCAAGGATCGGACGGTGCAGAAGTCGCAGGCGCTGCACAGCTGTCCTGTGACTGGGACTCAGTGCCACAGTGGCGTTGTCGGGGTCCTGCCCGGCGGGAAGGGTCCAGCCAGACAGGCTTAGTCGGGCAGCGTCTCTTTAAAGATATAGAAAAATCAGTTTGAATTCCAAGCTGCTTGTCTGTTTCTAAGTAACGTTTGTTCAGAACACTCGAGAATGACTCACAGAACGCCGCTGCTTTCAAATAGCTCCGTGTCTCCTCCTCGCTAACGACGAAAGGCAAGGCCATGCCAGCGTGGTGATGGAGGCCACAGTCACTTAGAAAAAAGTTAGCTTATTTTTGTTTTTACTTATGAAAAGACAAAGCCCGCTCAATAATCTACTGTAAAGCTTCTAAACTACAAGCCTGGCAAGTACTGGATTCAAGATGGCCCTTTTATAACCCTCACCTCGCGGAGAGGCCGTCTACACTACCACGGTGACGCAGCTGTATCCGTTCCCAGCGAGCTGAGCCCCGGGGGAAGGAGCCTCTACACCTGACTCAGAAGTTCGCCCGGGGAAACATCCACTTCCACGAAAAGCCTAAAAATGTGGGATGTGCCACAAGGTGGAGGGACCATTCCTGGCCGCCCCCCCCCTCACCTCCCAAGACAGCAGCGGGGGCGGCCCTGGGGGATCAGGGCCCTGAGCCTCTCAGGCAGACTTGCCTGCTCTGGTCACCAAGGGTCCCACAAGCTGGCAAAACCCCCACTTAAAACTGAATAAATTAAAATGATATATACACATAAATATTCTGGGGGACAGAATTCCTAGCTGCAACCCCCAAAAGGCAATTTCACCAAAACACTAAAGCCTTACACGCGTTAGATCAGATCCACTGTGGGCCTGGGGACTGGCTAATGCCCTTGACGGCAACTCGGAAGGCGGAATACTTCTTGACAGGGGTCTGCTGCCCTTCGCTCACGTCCCGAAACCGCGCCCTGAGAAGCCTGCTCCCTCATCTCCACACGTCAAGTAAAGGACAGGCAGCCACGATGAGCCAGCGGGAAGGGCAGCGCGGCCCCCACGGCTGACGGTCACGCCTGCGCACTGTCCTCACCTGCGCAGCCACCCGGGGGTGGGGGAGGCCCTTGGGGCCGACGGCACAACGCCGCCTGCAGGTCTTCTCCGCATGGCCCTCTTGTCCTGGGCGGAAGACGGTCCCCACAGGGACGTGGCCCAGACTCTGGGAGGCTTGTGCTTGCAGCAGAGCGAGGCTCATTACCACGGCCAAAACTCCAGACTGCCGGGTACCTGGGCAGCAGAACGCGCCCCCCACCCCCCTCCCGGTACGAGAGGTAAACCGATTTCCTCGGAGAGCATCTGAGCAGCTCTGGCAGAGGCCGTCGCTGTCTGGATTTGGGAGCGTGAGCGAGTCTTCCCATCCTGGACCAGCCCTGGCTGTGTGGGCAGATGTCGCCCCGACCACACGGCCCCTGGGGACAGGAAGAGCATGGACGCGAAGGGCAGAGCTCCGACTGAGGCCAGTCGCTTAGGGTAAGCAGCAGTGTTTGCGAAGTTTCCTAGGATGAGAATAAGGAAGACGCACTGAAGGCGGAACATCAGAGAAGGCAGTCGACGTACAAGAAGATATAAAGGGAACACAGTAGGGCTATTTCTTTTTTTTTTTTAAACATGGAGGACAAATAAGTTAATTCCTTCAAGATCTTTTCCCTGGAGAAAGTTATTGCTGCATTACGGGAAGCACTCGCCGAGCAGGAACCCAAGCTCAATTCTCAAGAGAAGAAAATGTGTTTGCTTCACGTCACGTGGGCGGATCCCACATCCTAGTGGCAGAAGGTGGGCAGTGGGGGGGGGGCGGGGGGCGGGGGAGTTTGTGGCGAAAGTGAAGCCTCTGTCCTGGGCCCTCGAGGAACCCGCCCCGGGCCGGTAAGGGGGACAGACAGGGGCACATGCTGCCGCTCTGCGGCCTCAGGATGCATGGCTGCCGTGCCTTAATCCTGAACTCCAGTCACATCAAAACCTGCCGTGTTTTAAACAAGTGTGTTAGCAGCGCTGGCCCCCCCGGCCCCCCCTTCTCTTCCATCTCACGCTCTCTGACCTGCCACCCCCCCCACCCCCAGGTGTCCAACACAGTTACTCACATTCAGTGTCACCTGTCAACAACTCCAAGCTAAAGATCAAATTTTTTTCCTCTTTTGCCTAAAGCTCCAAACTGTTTTGACCTTTTTGGAGGTGTTGTTGGCTGTTCTGTCTGAAATCTGTTTTCCAATCAGCACAACGGCCACAACGGAGCAGCAGGAAGCTAAGAACGCTGCTCCGTGGAACACCGCTGTGCTGTGCAGCCGGAACCAAAATCGCTGTATCAGGAGGTGAAACGGCAGAGGCAGAGGCAGGGAGCCTACTGCAAAGATGGCTACTTAAACACGACAGAAACACGGAAGAAAAAGCAACTCAGGACGTCCAGCCAGCAGCCCGCCCGCGCACCAGCTGCCCTTGGAGATGCCATTTCCCCGGGGTCTGGGTTTCAGTGCTTCCCAAGTGGCCGGGCAGACGGTGGACAACGGCTTTCCTTGCGCCCTTGAACCCCGCCGCGAGGCAGCTCGCCGCAGAGAAGGCGGGCAGGGGCGTGTGTCTCTCCGCTCTCGGTCCGGCAGAGTCCCGCTGCTGTCCCCCGTGGCCCCAGAGGGCTACTGTAGCGACTCCGGGATGGCGTGGACGACGTGGGCTGCCTCTGTGGCCGCCGCGGGGGAGCCGAAGAAGGTGCTGGTCTGATTCCTCTGCTGGTCCCGGAGGTAAGGAGGAACGGACGAGCTCTTGATGTGCAGAATCCGGGTGTCCATCACCTGACAGTCAATCTGCATCATCACTTCGTAATCCTGCCCGTTGATCACGTTCTCTGTGGGGAGGAACGCACGTAAGGAATACATATCAACATTCAACCGGGCGCGCAGCCCTGCCATCAGCCTCGGTCCCAGGAAGACATCAATAAGCTTTAACGGCTACGAACTGTCAATAGGCTTTCGAGGGAAGGGAGGGACCCCATCAGCCACCAGGCAAAGCCCTACTGGGCTAGGCGCTGGGATGGCCCGTCCTCCGTTCCGGCTCCCAAACCACCTCGGTTCAGTAAGGTCTTGGAGCTGGGGCCGAGCCAAGGCCAGAGCACCTGTCTGCAGACCAGCCAGGAAGACTCAGTGGTGGCAGAGGGAAGAATGCATCTGCGCTCCCTTCCCCCTCAATAGTGTGGATGAATCATCGTCAAAAGAACCAACCGATCCTGTGCATGGCAGGGAAACTTTGGCCGAGACTGCTCACCTGCTACTCATCATCAGTCATGTTTCTGAATTCACTAAGATGCCCGGCTCCGAGCTGAAAGGCCTGCCTGGGCAGCATACAGTGAAGACCGGCAACAAGCTGTCCCCATCGCTCCCCTTCCAGGGTTCTTGATTCCTGGTACAGGAGGGAGTGCATTTCCCATTTGGGATCAGCGGCAGTGCCAGAGGACTTGCAGGTAAACCAGGGGCTGTGCGAGGTGGAAACCGGAAAACCACACAGAGCCACGCCTGCGTAACATGTGCCAGGGAATTCATCGTGAGCTTAACATACACAGCCACGTGCTCTTACTTCCTAAGAGGATGAAAAGTCTTTATTTTAGGGAGAGAGCCACATGATTTCCTGGTTTGTAATTCTGGGTACTCGCTTTCCAACTTGTAGTTAATGAAATTTGGGCATAAAACTGATGAGGGGATTATAAGCAGAGAGTCTTTGCAAGGCCAGCTGGACATTCACAGCAACGCGGTTAGAAGGTGTGAGTGTGGACTAACGCCTGAGTCTCCGTTAGCATCTCCCCTGTGAGCCTGGAGGAGGGAGGGGGGCCGGGCCAGGGCCGAGCTCACTACCTGTTTATGAAGATGATACTCAGCCCACCAGTGACTTTTAAAATTAAACACTGGGCTTCTTTAGGACCAGGAATTGAACTTAAAAGTAGAATTTTGTTTTGTTTTGTTTTGTTTTGTTTTGTTTTGTTTTACTTCCACACAGTGCATGCCAAGTACTATAAATCTAGAGGAAGAAAATCCAAAGTCTGACATGTGATCTTCAGATTCCACTGTTATGTCTGGGAACTCTGAGCCATGGAGGGTGCTACAAGTTAGGGTTTACAGAAATGCTCTAATCCAGGGGGTTGTAGATTAGGGTCTAATGCATAGACTTCGGGAGTCCATACGTTCCCTCAAATTGCATGCCAAGTTTTGCGTGCTCATTTTCCTGGACAGGGACCCCAATCACATTCTCAACGGGATCTATGAAAACGATCAGACCTAATTACCTAACAGTTTCCAGTTCCTTGAGCAGATGTTATAGTCTATTTTAAAGCTAATGGAAGACACCACTCCTCTACTTCTAGTGGTTGGTTATCTGCCATAATTTTTTTAAATAGTCTCCATTGATGATTAATTTCTCATTACAAGTCTTGCAAATGTCTTCTATTACACCTGAAGCTGACTTCCTTCTTTCCCACTTTACTAGGGAGGAAGGACTGTGAGTAGCTCTTAGGCACTGACTAACCCTTAACCTTTAAGAAAGGTTGCTATGGACACCTCAATGTTAGGAGTCCTGCCATGATGCAGTGACAGCTAAGTAATCTGCTTAGCTTTAAAAAACAAAACAAAAGTGAGGTATAATGGACATAAAATACTAGTTTCAGGTGTACAACTTGGTGATTCGACATTTATATACACTGCAAAATGACCACCACAGTACATCTCGTTATCACGTCTCACCGAAGCTAATAGAATAGTATTGACTGCATTCCCCTTGCTGATTAAAGCCACACGACTTGTTTTATAACCACAAGTTTGTACTTCCAGATCCCTTTACTATTTTGCTCCCCTCTCCAACCCACCTCCCCCTCGGGCAAACACCAGTCTGTTCTCTGTCTAGAAGTCTCTGTTTGGTTTTGTTTCTCTTTTAGATTCCACATATAAGTGGAATAGGTCTTTTTGTGTCTGTTTATTTAACTTAGCATAACATTTGCTTAGTCCATCCATGTTGTTGGCAAAAAAGCAAGATTTCATTTTTGTTATGGCCGAGTGCTATTCCGTCATACATATAAATACATATACATCTTTTTTTTTTTTTAAAGTTTCCTTTTGAGAGAGCAAGAAAAAGAGAGCAGGGAAGGGGCAGAGAGGGAGAAACAGAATCCCAAGCAGGCTCTATGCTGTCAGTGAGGAGCCCAACGCGTGGCTCAAACCCACGAACCGTGAGATCATGACCTGAGCTGAGCTCAAGAGTCAGACGCTTAACTGACTGAGCCCCCATGCAACTCCCCCCTCCCCCACTTGCTTATTTTTGCTTTTATTTCTCTTGCCTTTAGAGCTAGATTAAAAAAAAAAAAATCACTGAGATCGATGTCATGGAGTTTACCACTTAGGTTTTCTTCTAGCTTTATGGTTTCAGGTCTTCAAGTCTTTAATCCACATTGAGTTAATTTTTGTATAAGGTATAAAATAATGGTTCTGTTTCATTCTTGGGCATGTAGCTGTCCAGTTTTCCCAGCGCCATTTACTGAAGAGCCTGTCTTTTCCCCATTGTATATTCTTGCTTCCTTCGTAAAAAATTAATGGACCATATATAGGAGGGTTCATATCTGTGCTCTTCCTTCTATTCCAGAGCCACGTGTTTTTGTGCCAGTACCACACTGTTTGGATTACTATTGCTTTGCAGTATAGTTTAAAATAAGGGGGCACGATACCTCTGGCTTTGGGCTTTCTCAAGATTGCTTTGAGTATTCAGGGTTTTCTGCGGTTCCACACAAATTGAAGAACTGTTCTAGTTCTGTGAAAAATGACATTGGTACTTTGATAGGAAGGGCACTGAATCTGTGGATCGCTTAGGTTAGCATGGAGAGTTAATAATATTAATTCTTCTAATCCATAAGTATGAAATATCTTTCCAGATAAATGGATAATGAAATGAAATATATTCAAAGACATTCTGAAATGTCTTACAGTTTTCGGTGTAAGGTACTTCACCTCCTCGGAGGTATTCTTCTTGACATAACTGTAATTGGGGTTATCTTCTTGATTTCTCTGATGGTTTGTTATTCACACATAGAAACACAACAGATTTTTGTTTATTCACTGTGTATCCTACAACTTCACTGACTTTGTTAATTCTAATACTTTACTGTGGAGTCTTGAGAGTTTTCCATGCCCGGTATTATGTCATCTGCGAACAGTGACAGTTCTATTTCTTTCTTTTCAACTTGCAGGCCTTTTATTTCTTGCCTAATTGCAGTGTGAGGACGTTCAAAGTGTTGAGAGTGGGCATCCTTGTCCGGTTCTTGGTCTTCGAGGAAAAGCTTTCAGCTTTTCACCACTGAGTGGGATGCTGGCTGTAGGTTTGTTGTGTATGGCCTTTATCATGTGGAAGTATGCTCTTTCTATACCTACTTTGTTTAGAACTTTTACAAGTGGATGTTAAATTAAAAAAAATTCTTTTATAGTTTATTTTTGAGACAGAGAGAGACAGAGTATGAGTGGGAGAGGGGCAGAAGAGAGAGGGAGACACAGAATCTGAAACAGGCTCCAGGCTCTGGGCTGTCAGCACAGAGCCTGATGTGGGGCTTGAACCCATGAACCGTGAGATATGACCTGAGCTGAAGTTGGATGCTTAACTGAGCCACCCAGGCGCCCCATGGATGTTTAATTTTGTCCAGTGCTTTTTACTGCACCTTTTGAGATGATCGTATGATTTTTACCTTTCATTTTGTTAATGTGGTGTTCTCATGTTGAGTAATGTGGATGTTGAACCATCTTTGCATCCCTGGAATAAATCCCACCTGACTGTGGTGTAGGATCATTTTAATGTATTTACTGAATTTGGTTTGCTAATATTTCGTTCAAGATTTTTGCATCTGTGTTCAGCAGGGATGTTGTCTTATAATTTTCTTGTAGTCCTTGTCTGGCTTGGTTATCAGGGTAATGCTGGCCTCATAAAATGAATTTAAAGCATTCCCTCCTCCTCACTTTTTGGAAGTTTGAGAAAGGATAGATTTTAAATATTTGTTTGTTTGTATAGTTTAGTTTATTGTCAAGTTGGTTTCCATGTAACCCCCAGTGCTCATCCCAACAAGTGCTCTCCTCCATGCCCATCACCCCCACTTCCCCACTTCCCCACCCCCCATCAACCGTCAGTTTGTTCTCAGTATTTAAGAGTCTTTTATGGTTTGCCTCCCTCCCTCCCCTTAACTATTTTTCCCCCTTCCCCTCCCCTATGGTCCTCTGTTAAGTTTCTCCTGTTCCACATATGATTGAAAACATATGGTATATAAATGGAATACTACATGGCAATGAGAAAGAATGAAATCTGGCCATTTGTAGCAATGTGGATGGAACTCGAGGGTATTATGCTAAGTGAAATAAGTCAGGCAGAGCAAGACAGATCTTAAATCTTTAAATGTTTGGTAAAATTCACCAGTGAAGACATATGGCCCCAGACTTTTGTTTGTTTGGAAGTTTTTGATTAGTGATTCAATCTTAATAATTGGTCTATTCAGATTTTCTATTTCTTTATGGTTGGCTCCGTTTTGGAAAATTGTGTTTCTATAAATTTATTCATTTCTCCTAGATTATGCAACTTGTTGGCTTATAACTGTTTATATTTTCTTATGATCCTTTGTATTTTTGTGGTATCAGTTTAAGCTTCATTTCTGAAATTATTTGAGCCCTTTTTTCTGGTGAGTCTAGCTAAGGTTTTGTTTATCTTTTCAAAGAACTTGCTCTTAGTTTCATGTATCTTTCCCATTATTCTTTTAGTCTCTATTTTGGCTCTGACCTTCACCTTCTTCCTTGTACCAACTTTGGGTTTCGTTTGTTCTTTTTCTAGTTTGTTTAGGTGCAAAGTTAAATTGTTTGAGAGGCGTCTTGTTTCCCGAGGTGAGCCTGTATCATTATGAATTTCTCACCTTTGCTCATCTCACAGATTTGAGTTTTTGTGTTTGTTTTCATTTGTTTCTAAGTATTTTCACCTTTTGACCTTCTTCTGTGACCCAGCAGCTGTTCTGTAATGTGTTGTTTAATCTCCATGTACCTGTAGTTTTTCTTGTTTTCTTATAACTGATTTCTAATTCCATACTACTGTGGTCAGAGAAGATGTCTGAAATGATTTCAACCTTCTTGACTTTAATGAGATCTGGTTTGTGGCCCAATATGTGATCTATCCTGGAGAATGTTCTGGGTGTACTGGATAAGAATGTTTATTCTGCTGCTTTTGGACATATGTCCCGTATATATTAAGCCCATCTGATCTGGTGTGTCATTTAAGGCTGATGTTTCTTTACTGATTTTCTGTCTAGATGATCTGCCCATTAATGTAAGTACTGCTATCAACTTCTCCCTTTAGGTTGGTTAACAGCTGCTTTATATATTTGGGTGCACTTCCTGGGTGCATATATATTTATAAATGTTGTATCTTCTTGCTAGACTGACCCAGCATGATGCTGTATCTTCTTGTATCTTCTGCTGGACTATGGAGTTCCCCTCTTTGACTTTTACTACAGTCTTTGTTTTTAAAGTCTATTTTGTCTGAAGAACAGAGCTATGCCAGCTTTTTGTTTCCATTTGCATGAAATAGATCTTTCCATCCCTTCACTTCCAGTGTGTGTCTTTATTTCTGAAATAAGTATGTGACAGGCAGTCTCTAGATGTCTTTTTAAAAATGTATTCAGCCACTCTATGTCTTTTGATTGGAGAATGTATAGTCTGTTTACAGCTAAAGTAATTGTTGATATGTACTTACTGCCATTTTGTTAACTGTTTTCTGGCTCTGTAGTTCAATGTTTCTTCATTTTCTCACTTTCTCTGTGGTTTAATGACTTTCTTTAGTGTTATGCTTACTTCCTTTCTCACTTTCTTTTGTGTGTTTACTATAAGTTTTTTTTGTGGTTACCATAAGGCTCATATATTATCCTATGTATATAACAGTTTACTTTGATAGGAACCTAAATGTGAACATATTTCAAAATTCTACATTTTTAACCTCTGCCCCTCACATTCTGCTTCTGATGTTACATTTTACATCTTTTATTGTTTTACATTATTTTACAACTATTGTACTTTTAGTTGATTTTACTGATTTTTAATTTTTTTTTTTTTTTTTTACTGATTTTTAATTTTTTAAATGTTTACCAGTTTTTGAGAAAGAGAGACCATTAGTAGGGGAGGGGCAGAGAGAGAGAGGGAGACACAGAATCTGAGGCAGGCTCCAGGGTCCAAACTGTCAGCACAGAGCCCAACGCAGGGCTCGAACCCACGAACTGTGAGACCATGACCCGAGCCAAAGTCAGATGTTTAACTGACTGAGCCACCCAGGCACCCCTGACTTTACTAATTTTGTGTTTTAACCTCCATACTAGCTTCGTAAGTGAACAAATCTATTTTTACTATCAATTTAGCTTTTCTTGTGAGATTTTTACTTTCACAGGTTTTCTTGTTATTAATCAGTGCCATTTCTAACATTTCTTGAAAGGCTGGTTTAGTAGTGATGAATGCTTTAGCTTTTGTCTGGAAAACTCTTTATCTCTCCTTCAATTCTGAATGATAACCTTGCTGGGTACATCATTTGTGGTTGGAAGTTTTTTCCTTCCAGCGCTTTGAATATGTCCTACCAGTCTCTTCTGGTGTGCAAGGCTTCTGCTCGAAAATCTGATAGCTTTATGGAGTTCCCCTTGCATGTAACAACTTATTTTTCCCTTGCTGCTTTGAAGATTCTGTCTTTAACGTTTAACATTTTAATTATAGCATGTCTGGGTATGGATCTCTTTGGGTTCATCTTGCTTGGGACTCCTGGATCTGGAGGTCTGCTTCCCTCCACAGGTTAGGGCAATTTTCTGCTCCCCTCTTTCTTCTTCTGGAAACCCTATCATGTGAATGTAATTCTACTTGATGTCTTTTTGGTCCTTAAGGTATCTTCATTTTTAAAAATTCTCTTTTGGCTTCTCTGCCTGGATGAGTTCCACTGCCCTGTCTTCCAGCTCATTGAGTCTTTTAATGTGTCACTTAGCCTGCTGTTGCACCCCTGTAGCACATTTCCGTTACTTTTCTCTTCAGGTCTGCGACTTCTGTTTGGTCCTTTCTTATATTTTCTCTCTCTCTGCTGAAGTTCTCACTGCATTTATCCATTTTTCCTTTGAGTCCGGCAATCATCTTTATATTTGCCATTATTTTAAATTCTTTATCAGTAGACTTACAAACTTCTGAATCACTAAAGTCTTCTTCTGAGGTTCTGTCTGTCTTGTTCTTTCATCTGGAACATATTTGTCTCATTTTGCTTGATTCTCTGTGTGTTTCTAGGTGTTAGATGAAGCAGTTCCCTGTCTCAGTCTTGAAGGACTGGCCCGTGAAGAAGATGAAGCTTCTCATTCAACCTTGCTTGATTCATGGTTCTCTCTTGAAACTTGGGGAGTGTCTAAACCACCTGATTTGTTCTTGGCGTGTCCCTGTTGTTGAGAGTGCACCGACCTGTCCGTGTTCCAAGGGGAGGAATCTCATTTAGCACTGAGTTCAGGCAATTAAAAGTGAAATTCCTCAGGCCAAGAGCTTTTAAAATCTGCGGCTCAGTCGGCTGAGTGCCCAACTCTTTTTTTTTTTCTTTTAATGTCTTATTTATATCTGAGAGACAGCATGAGAGCAGGGGAGGGTCAGAGAGAGAGGGAGATACAGAATCTGAAACAGGCTCCAGGCTCTGAGTTGGCTGTCAGCACAGAGCCTGACGTGGGGCTCGAACCCAACAAATCATGACATCATGACCTGAGCCAAAGTCGGACGTTTAACCGACTGAGCTATCCAGGTGCCCCCCAACTCTTGATTTCATTCAAGTCATGATCTCACGACTGTGGGCTCAGGCCCAGCATCAGTGTAGAGCCTGCTTAGGATCTTCTCTCTGCCCCTCTCCTCCTTCTCTCTCTCTTAAAAAAAAAAAAAAAGAAGGAAAGGAAGGAAAGGGATGGAAGGAAGGAAGGAAGGAAGGAAGGAAGGCAGGCAGGCAGGCAGGGAGGGAGGAAGGAAGGGAGGGTCTGCAAAGAGATACAGGTGGCTGGGCAACAGTTAGAATAATTGGGGCTCCAGATGAACATATAAGCTCCTTTCTGGGGGCCCCTGCCGATCTGTAGTGAGGCCAGGGTCACCTGGGAGCAACTCATCAGCCTCTACCTGCGTGGGCAACAGGAAGCCTATTGCTCAGGAGGGAGATCCAGGCTAGCGGGCCTCTTCCCCAGAGACTGGCTGCTGTCTGTGCAGTGCTTTGGGGGCGGTGGCCTGCCAGGAACTCTATTCTCAGTTGTCACCTTCCCACGGAGCTCAGGAACACCAGCCTCCTTGGCACTAAGGCCGGGCCATCAAGGGCACCCCCCTCCATGTGTGTACCTGCTGGCTTTAACCAGGTGGGGGGAGAGCGTATGGGGTGGGGCATACTCGCTGGCCTCAGAAAGGCTCAGAAGACGAGCCCGCCTGTGGGTGTCAGGACCTCCTGTGGGCATCAGGACCACAGCAGAAGGGCACGGGCTGAGGGGCGGGACAGCGCTGCGGCTCACGGCTGGGAGAGGGGAGTGCGGCACCAGTCCGCAGGCACTTTCTGGCTGCAGCAAGGCAGCAGGATGGTCCCCTCCCTGCGAGCTGCTGGCAGGGCACAAAACTGGCCTCACCAGTGCCTCTCCTCCAGGGGAGTTTCAACTGTTCCCCCTCCAGTTGGTGCTCTGAGATCAGCAAGTGAACTTCCTTCTCATCTGGTCTAAGCACCTGTCAAACCGCCGTCTGTGCACGGGGTCGGAGTGAGTGAGGCTGCCAGCCAGCTCTCTGAAAGGTGATCTCGGTTTTGACAGCATTTTGGGTTCTTGGGATATCAGCCCCGTTCACTTCCCAATCAGCAGGATGTCTGCGCCTGTGTCTCCAGCGCCGATCCCGGGGCTCACGGTGCCTGATATGGGGCACCAACCCCTTGTTCCCCAGGGAGGGGCCGCTGGCTGGTGAGCTCCTTCCCTGCTGTGCATTGCGGAGATGGGGCTTTGGCACCCCTGCACCTCTGCCTCTCACCCGTGTGGATGTGGTCTTTCTGCCCTTTGTTGTGGAGAAGCAGAGGGAAACTTCCAGATGCAGCTGTAGGTGTCTGTGGGAGGAGGGGAGTTCGGGATCTTCCCTTATTCCCACCCCGTGGAAGTCACTTGCTCATCTTCGGAGAATTAAATCTGATGCCTGTACTCAGCCAATGCTTCCTGTCAGTGTTTTCCTTCCCTGCGTCTCAGGCAGGGGCAGCTCTCCGGAAGCAAGACAACCTGCTAATGTATTTGGAGCCATTTCATTTAGAACATGAGACTGGGCTCAGATTTCAAGGTGCCACAGCAACCATTTCCTTTTGGAACCACAGCTATTCCGTTTTAGAAAAACTGAAAGCCTGTGCGGGGGGGGGGGGGGGGGGAGACAGTGCAGGAATGCCCCCCCCTTCCACGCTGGGGCACATGTGACCAGATAATGGATAGCACAGGTAGCAGACACATGTAATATACATTATTAGGTTTTACTACTTCTCTGGATTAATCTGGAATCCAGATGACAGGTTAAGATCAATACGAGGCTCCTTTGTATGCAGCCCAAGCCACCTGCAAAGTCATTACAGGCCATGTGCCTGTGGTTCAAACCGGTTACTGACGTTCCTTGATACCTTAAGTGCTGGGAAGAAGCAAGAGCTGGGGACTTAAGCTTAGGTGCTTTGAGGGAAAACCAAAGCTGTGGCCTGACCCTCAAACCTGGGAACCCCCAGCCGTGGCTGAAACTTAAAGCCCAATCAGGAGACTCAGACGAAGGATCGTCTTGGTGGCCAGGAAAACGGGTCTATTCTTCGCTCCCTTCTGAAGGCAGCAACTTCTGGGGCAAAGACACAATCGACATTACCAGAGGGGATGTGAACGCCTTCAGCTGAGTTCAGGAAGCCCCTTCTGAGTGCCAAGCTGGGTACTTCCGACGTGAAGCCCCTGCCGTGAGGACCCCCAGGCTCCCCGAGCCTCTGCACAGCAGTCCGGGTCAACGGCAGTAACCTTCCGCCCCTCCGGGGGCCCTGGGTACAGAGCTCTCGGGTGTTTCCGGACCCGCCCCCTCAGATGGCCAGTGAGGCCATCTCACTGCTACTGGTGAGCTTCTGAGATTTTAATTAAAGGAGGACAGACTGGTAAACAGCTTATGATGACCCAGGACCCCTCCCCTGGGCCGTCAGGGTGTGGTCACACGGTGCACTCGCAGGAGGAGGGGCTCGGAAACTCCTCTCAAGAGGGCCAGTGAGGCTCGGGCTACCCTTTACTCTAAGGCGGGGAGGGTGGCTGATAACCGATCGCCCCTGGAAAGGCCAGCGTTTTCTATTCTTGCCATCAGTCGTGCCTCAGTGTAACAGGCTGTGCACTTGCACTGCCGGCCGGGTCTCCGCTGTCCCTGCGCGGCGCCCTCTTCCCAGGAGCGTCAGGGGGCAGCAGCTTTCTGGCGGGACAGTGAGAGCCGGGCTGAGACAGGACGTGGGGCGGTTACGCTGTTTTTGTGTACCGGGGCGCCTGGGGAGCTCAGGCAGTGAAGCGTCCGACTTCGGCTCAGGTCATGATCTCAAGGTCCGTGGGTTCGAGCCCCATGTCGGGCGCTGTGCTGACAGCTCAGAGCCTGGAGCCCCTTCGGGTTCTGCGTCTCCTTCTCTCTCTGCTCCTCCCCCCCCCCCCCCCACACTCTGTCTCTCTTGCTCTCTCAAAAGTAAATAAATGTTAAAAAAAGAAAAAAAAGAAGAAGAAGGAAGAAAAGGCCTTGACTGCTAGGGAAAAGCTGACCCAAAAGGAGCGGCATGGAACGAGAGGTTAACGGCTCGCTCTCCCTCATGTATCAGCAAACACGTGGTTGCTGCACCGGGGAGGTCAGCAACCTTCCGATCCGGGCCTTCTGAAGCAAGCAGCAGAATGAGATCAAACACTGATTTGAGTCAGGAAAACGGTGTAAAAAGATGAATAATGAATACTTCAAATACAAAAGTCATCAGACATGTAAAAAGGAAGAGGAATGACGGGCTTCAGATACGAGCACTAAAATGTGGTTGGGAATGTGCGGCGGGGCTGAGGAAGCACATGGTGTGCCTGGACCCTGGACGTGGAAAGCTCTAAGCCACGTGGAATTCTGAGCAGCCTGTAAACGCACAATAGCAGAGAACGGCCTGCAGGAGACTGTTAGCTGGGAGGCGGCCAGAGCACGTGCCAAAACCTTGACCATGTACAGAATTAAAGCTCCAAGCATTTCACAGTAAGCTTAATTTTAAAAAGTCACAAGACTTAAATGCTTTGTGGAGAAGCACATATGATCAAACAGATTTCTATCTGAAATCAGACACTAATCCTAACAAGAGGTAGTTTGCGTACACCAGGCTGGTGACAGACAGTGACAGGCTGGCGGTAACTGCCCGAACCCAGTGGGGCTTGGGGCGGGGGGCGGTGCAGGGAGCATGGACAGCTGATAAAAATCCACCAATTCACAGATCACAAGAGATACCTTCAACCAAAAGAAACAAAAGGAAAGACAAGGAAAGAAGGCCAAAAGGGGAGACCCAGCAGCGGGAAGGAAGGAAGGTGGGGCTACAGTAGTGGTACAAGGTCACTGTATGGCAGCTTTCAGGAACTCCTGTAAGCTGGCTCCACGGCACCTAGTCCACCCTATCGCGAATTTCCAACCCGAGCCCTGGTTTTGACCATCCCAACACATCACACTTCGTCTTGCTGTTGGTATTTTTTCCTCTATTTGGAAAAACAGCCCTTTCTGCTCTTCTTCACCCAAATTCTCTCTCCAGTCAACTCCTATTAATCCCTTAAGGTCCATTTCAAGTCCCACTTGTAAGAAACCTTCCATGAGAACTCCGACATTGACCTTTTTCTTTATAACCAATATATAAATACTCTACTTCATTGAACTATGTCAAAAAACTTACAGAAAAGAGTTTTAGCTCCTTTAAGAAACGTCTGGCATTTTTGAAGCTAGGGCAAGGGGGCGAATGCAGAACTAGACCCTCTCCCCCCTCAGCTGGAAAGAACCCTAACAGTCATGCTGCGGACGGAAACACAGTAGGTGCTTCAGACGTGAAGAGTCTTTCTGGAGACGTAAGGAACACGAGCAGGCACAGAGCACTCCTGCAACTCTGTGTCTGCCCTCTGTCTGAAGACACTAAAAGCAGTGTCTCAAGGGGCACCTGGGTGGCTCAGTCAGTTGAGCATTTGACTTCAACTCAGGTCATGATCTCATGGTTCTGTGAGTTCGAGCCCCGCATTGGGCTCTGTGCTGACAGCACAGAGCCTTCTTGGGATTCTCTCTCTCTCTCTCTCTCTCTCTCTCTCTCTCTCTCTCTCTCTCCCCCCACCGTGCCCCACCCCACTTGCACACATGCACGCTCCCTCTCTCTTAAAATAAACATTTAAAAAAAGAAGGATGAGCGTGAAGGAAAAGGGGAGATCTGCGGTTTCATCACATTACAGAGAGTACCTGTAACTGAGAAACCAAACTCCATTTGTAACCTACATCAATCCATTCATTCCTTCACCAGTATCTGAGCACTGATTACAGGCCAGGCACTGTTACAGACTCATAAACATTAGATCCCAGACCATAATTAGCCCATACCCAACTAGACCTAGGGGCCCATTTTCTAAAGGAAAATGGATACCATACGATGGGTTACAAAACTGTTAACATTTACTGAGTGCTTTAAACTGTGAGGGATTACAGAAGACACGGAGGCTCTTTCCCTTACACAGCTTACTGGAGTGTTGCAAAAGCAGAATTGAAAATATTCAAAATATTGTCAGTCCAAGATGGTGGCCTGGAAGACCCTGAACTCAGCGTCCTCTCATGGACACACCAAGTCTACATCTACATGTAGAGCAATTCCTTCTAAGGAAGAGCTGACTGAACAGCTTCTGCCCAACAAATGACAGAAGGACCACACAGAGACTGGCAGGAAAGGACGACATGGTTGGAGGCGCCAGCCAGCACCATTTTTTACATCACCCCCCCCCCCCATCAAATCATAATAGGTCGGGTGAGAACAGGGCCACCCCAGCTGTCCATTCCCCCGAGGTAACCCCAGCATGGCACCCCCGGGGACACGTGGCCTGTGCCTGTCCAGCTGCCAGTAGCAGTAGGGGACTTTAATATCCTACGTATAACAACAGATCATCCAGACAGAAAATCAATGAAAAAGCATTGGCCTTAAGTGACATACTAAACCAGATGGACTTAAAACTTAATACACATTTTCTTTCTTTCTTCTTCTTTTTTTAAGAATAAACATTTACAAGGGATGCCTCGGTAGCTCAGTTGGTTAAGTGTCTGACTTTGGCTCAGGTCATGATCTTGTGGTTCGTGAGTTCAAGCCCTGCACTGGGCTCTGTGCTGACAGCTCAGAGCATGGAGCCTGCTTTGGATTCTGTGTCTGCCCCTCCCCCACCTGCTCTGTCTCTCTCTCAAATATACAAACACATTTTAAAAAAACTAAAAAATGACCACCTGGGTGGCTCAGTCAGTTAAGCAACCGACTTTGGCTCCGGTCATGATCTCACAGTTCATTAGTTTGAGCCTTGTGTTGGGGTCTGGGCTGATAGCTCAGAGCCTGGAGCCTACTTCTGATTCTGTGTCTCCCTCTCTCTCTCTGTGCCCCTCCCCCACTAGTGCTCTCTGTTTCTCAAAAATGAATAAACGTTAAAAAAAATTTTTTTTAATTTTTTTTAAGAAAAGAATAAGCATTTTCAAGTGTACACTGATTATTCTCCAAGACAGGTCACATGTTTGGCCTCAAAACAAGTCTCAATAAATTCAAGAAGATTGAAATCTTATCAAGCAAGCATATTTTCTGGCCACAACAGTATGAAACTAGAAATCAATTACAATTAAAACGACAACAAAAAACAACCACGAATAAGTGTAGACTAAATATGCTACTAAACATTCAATAAATCAATGAAGTTATCAAAGAGAAAAATTTTACAAATACCTTGAGACACTGGGCAACAGAAACACAACTTTCCAACATCTATGGGATGGAGCAAAGGCAATTCTAAGAGGGAAGTTCATAGCAATATGGGCGTACCTCAAGAAACAAGAAAAATCCCAAATAAACAATCTAACTTCATACCTAAGGAACTAGAAAAGAACAAAGACCGAAGTTAGTAGAAGGAAGGAAAGATGAGAGAGGAAATAAATGAAGTAGAGATTTAAAAAAATTACAGAATGAAACTGAAAGTTTTTTTGAAATTGATAAACCTCTAGTCAAACTCATCAAGAAAAAAAGATGGCCCAAATAAAATCAGAAATGAAAGAAATTAACAGCACAGAAATACAGAGAATCCTAAGAAACTACTATGAAGAATTATACACCAACAAATTGGAAAATCTAGAAGAAATAATTCCAGAAATGCAAAACCTTTCTTCAAGACTGAATCGTGAAGATTTAGAAAATCTACTTTTGAGTTCGGGATGCCTGGGTGGCTCAGTTGGTTAATTATCTGACTCTTGTCTTCAGCTCAGCTCATGATCTCACAGTCATGAGATGAAGCCCCATGTCAGGTCTGCACTGAGTGTGGAGCCTGCTTAAAATTCTCCGTCCCCCATCCCCTCTCTCTTCCTGCCCCTCCCTTGCTCAGTGCTCTCTCTCAAAATAAAGAAATAAAATAAAATAAACAAATCTGAATAGAACAATTACAAGTAATGCAACTGAATCAACAACTTATTAAAAACTCCCCCCAAACAAAAATGCAGCATGAGACTGCTTCACAGGTGAATTCTATCAAACACTGAAGAAAGCGTACTTATCCTTCTCAAATTACTCCAAAATACCGAAGAGGGAGAAACGTTTCTACACTCACTTTGTGAGGCCAGCATTACCTTGATGCCAAAAACCAGACAAAAGCAACATAAAAAAGAATATTACAGGTCAATATCTCTGGTGAACACTGATGTAAAAATTTTCAACAGAATATTAGCAACCTGAATCCAATAATGTGTTAAAGTGAGCACATAGCACAATCAAGTGGGATTCATTCCAGGGATGCAAGGATGGTTCAACATCCACGAATCAATCAACAAGATACACCACATTAACACAATGAAAGATAAAAATCATATCACAATAGATGCAGAAAAAGCATTTGACAAAATTCAACACCCATTTATGATAAACACTCAACAATGAAACTAAACACTCAACAAAGTATAGAAAGAGCATACCTCAATATAATAAAGGTCCTATACGACACACCCACAGCGAGCATCATACTCAATGTTGAAAAGCTAAAGCTTTTCCTCAAAGATCAGGAACAAGACAGGGAAGCCCACTCTCACCACTTTTATTCAACATAGTGTTGGAAGTCCTCACCACAGCAATCAGGCAAGGAAAGGAAATAAAAGGCTTCTTTCTAATCTAAGATGGAAAGAAGCAGAAATGTCACTATTTGCAGATGACAATATTACATATACAAAACTCTAAAGACTCTACCAAAAACCTATTAGAATTAATTCAGTAAAGTTGAGGGCCCTCAAAATTACCATAAATTGGTTGCATTTCTGTATACTAATGATAAACAGAAAAAAATTAAGAAAACAGTCCCATTTACAATTACATCAAGAAGAATAAAACACCTAGGAATAAATGTAACTAAGGAGGTAACACCCTGTACTCTGAAAACTATGGAACGTGGACTAAAGAAAAATAAAAACAAATAAATGGGAAGATATACTGTGCTCATGGATGGGAAGAATAGTTATAATGTCCATACTGAGTAAAGCAATCTACAGATTCAATGCAATCGCCATTAAAATACCAATGGCATTTTTCGAAGGACCAGAACAGAGAATCTAAAGATTTGTATAAAACCATTAAAGACCCCAAATAGCCAAGGCAATCTTGAGAAAGAAGAACAAAGCTGGATGTATCATGCTGCCTGATTTTGAACTTTACTACAAAGCTACAGTAATCAAAACAGTATGGTACTGGTGTAACACAGACACACAGATCAATGGAATAGAATAGAGAGCCCAGAAATAAATCCATGGATAAATGGTCAATTAATCTACGATAAAGAAGCCAAGAATATACAATGGCAAAAAGACAGTCTCTTCGATAAATAGCATTAGGAAAACTGGATAGAGCATGCAAAAAAATAAAATTGGACGTCTAACAGCATGCACAAAAATAAATTCAAATGGCTTAAAGACTTGAATGTAGTATCTGCAGCCATAAACCCCCGACACCACAGGCAGTAAGCTCTCTGATGTGGTCTTGGGAATATTTTGGGGGACCAGTCTCCTCAGGCAAGGGCAATAAAAGTTAAATAAACAGATGAGATGACATCAAACTAAAAAAGCTTTTGCACAGGGTCACCTGGGTGGGTCAGTTGGTTAAGCGTCCGACTTCAGCTCACATCATGATCTCACAGTTCATGGGTTCGAGGCCCGTGTCGGGCTCTGTGCTGACAGCTAGCTCAGAGCCTGGAGCCTGTTTGAGATTCTGTGTCTCCCTCTCTCTCTGACCCTCCCCTGCTCATGTGGTCTCTCTCTCTCTCTCAGAAATAAAAACATTAAAAATAAATAAATAAAAAAGCTTTTGCACAAGGAAGGAAACCACTGGCAAAACGAAAAGGCAACCTACTGAGTGGGAAAAAATACTTTCAAATCATACACCTGATAAGGGGTTAATATCCACAACATATAAAAAAAAATATAAAAAAATAAACTTATTAAAAAGATGGGCAGAGGACTTGAACAGACATCTTTTCCAAAGAAGACACACAGAAGTCCAACAGGCACGTGCAAAGATGCTCAACATCACGAATCACCAGGGAAATGCAAATCAAAACCACAATGAGATACCACCTCCTGCTTGTCAGGCTGGCTACTATCAAAACGACAAAACATAACAATTTTTGGTAAGGATATGAAGAAAAGGGCATCTTTATACGCTGTTGATGGGAATGTAAATTGGTGCAGCCACTATGGAAAACAGTACAGAGGTCCTTCAAAGAATTAAAAATAGAACTGTCATATGATCCAGCAATTCCATTTTTGAGTATCTGAAGAAAACAAAAACATGAACCCATATGTTCACTGCAACATTACTGGCAAAGGCCAAGCTATGGAAGCAACGTAAGTGTAAACGGATAACAAAGACATGGGGTCTAGATACAACGAAGTATTACTCAGCCATAAAAAAGTATGGACTCTTGCCATCTGACACAAGGTGGGTGGACTTTGAGGGGACTGTGGTTAGTGAAATAAGACAGAGAAAGACAAATACTGTAGGATCGCACTTATGTGTGGAATCTAAAAAAACACATGAACAAAGGACAAAGAAAATGAAACAGAAAAAGACTCACAGATAATACTAAACAAACTGTTGGTGTGTTTGTAAATGTTGGTTAACAAAAGGGACGGGGATTCGGGGGGGCTGGCCAGGCAAAATAGGTGAAGGGGGAATAAGAGGCACAAACTTACACTCATTAAATAAGTCAAGATATAATGTACAGCATAAGGAATATAGCCAACGATACTGTAAGTAACTCTGTGGGATCATTTTGTAATGTATAAAAATATCAAATCACTATGATGTACACCTGAAATGAATAGGGTATTGTATGCCAGTTATCCTTCAATAAAAAAATATACTGGATAAAACATCACGCAAGTGAATTTCCTCCAAAAGGCCTTTTCTTACTACGCAAACTCAAGAAACATCCCAAGTCATGTCAGCCCTTTTCCTTCCAAGCACTGTCACGTGTATCATCCAACACCGGCCTGTAAACTTGCCTTCTGATGTATGTCTTCCCTACCAGATCATCGGCTCCATGGAGTCGGGAGTCATGTCTGTCTCACTCACCACTGCTCGTGCACAGAGCTAGCACAGTGCCTGGCACCCCGCAGATGATGGAAAGTACAGAACATGACGGTGGTGTTAAGAAGGCTGACCTCTCCACCCGGCTAGTGATGTTATCATGTAATACTTTGCTTTCTGAGAATTCCACCATTTTTGGCTCCAACCTGGAAAGTGCCTTCCCAGAAATGTTCCAGCAAGGGTGCTGGGGCAAAGGATTTCTAATGTCCTCAAACACAAAAATCGTCCCGCTAAGACCTCATCTCTGAAACACAGTCACTTCTCTTCCTCCTCTAGTTTATATATTGAATTCCTAACCATCCACAATGATTCATATTATTATTATTACTGAAATATAGCTGACATATAATAACAAGGACACTCTTAAAGGTGACAGAGGAGATTTATCCCCTGTGAGATTCTGAGGCCTCTGCTACAGAGGTTGAAGCTATCATTTGGGCAAGTTCCTACTTCTTCTCAAGTTCAGCTCCTCTAGGACTTGATAGTCTCCTAGGAGAATTTCAGGAAATCTGGCTAATTTCATAATTGTTCGGAGATGGATGGTATTAGATTTGCTTCTCTCTGGGCCTGCCTGCTCTTTCCTTGAGAATTCTGCCCATGAAAAAGGGTGGCTTTTTCTTTTTTTTTTTTTTTAATTTTTTTTTTTTTAATGTTTTATTTATTTCTAGGAGAGAGAGACAGAGACAGCGTGAGCAGGGGAGGGTCAGAGAGAGAGGGAGTCACAGATTGAAACAGGCTCCAGGCTCTGAGCCGGCAGTCAGCACAGAGCCCGACGCGGGGCTCGAACCCACGAACCGCGAGATCATGACCTAAGCGAAAGTCGGACACTTAACCGACTAAGCCACCCAGGCGCCCCGAGGGTGGCTTTTTCATGAGATGGTAGTTTTCCGTCTCACTGATCTGAAACAGCTCCTGAACGGTCATTAAAAAGGGTATGATTAACAAAGTTATTACTCATTTCTTCAAACTGAGTTCCTGAACTACCAGATGGACATCTGCTTGTGCAATTTTAATCACTGCCTCAAAAACTGGACACAAGTGAACTTCAGGTAGGGGACCTGTTACAAGACTGGGTTGGGGTTAAATTCATCCCGAAAGCTGAGGGAGCTGGACCAAGGTGTAGTTTGCAGTGTAGTTTGGGATCTGGGGCCCGACTCTGGGGGTGCCCAGGAACTGTCTTGCTTGTCATAATTAAATCACTGGCACCAAGTCCTTGAAGACTGCTTTACGGTGTCACCACCTGAAATTTGAGACCCACAAACACTGAAGCAACGTTCAAAAACACCTCCCTCCACAATCCAGCACCCAGGAACAAGCACCCTGTAGGCAGACTACAGACCAAACCTCTGCCTTGGCTGCTACTTGGGTCAGAAAGTACTCTTCCCTCTAAAACACCATGGCTCTTGAATCACACTTAAAATCAAGGTCTGGCAATTACACATTCTTCTCGGGACACTGAGGTAGCCTTCTCTGCAATATTATTTCTGCAGTAATTCTGTGCCCATCGTGTTGGTCAGATTCAGGTTCTAAAGGAAATCCCTGAAGAAGCATTTTAGAGCATACAGGAACCTTAAAAAGATAATGAGGTCTGATACTACCAGATGCCTCCCAGCCTATTAAAAGCCTAGCTTACTTTTTGTTCATCAAATGGGCTCCCATCTGATGGGTCTAGATTCAGAGGAGGAGTCCTTCCCCCTAAACAAACAGCAGGAGTGGAGGCAGGAGGGGCAGAGAGTAAGCTCACAGGTCGGCGTCCAGAACATTATTTGCCATTTTGGGTGTCATTTTCTCCACAGAAATGTCAGTAGTTCTCAGTCGGCATTGAACCTGGCTGCCTTTCAGTCACATAACTGAAAAAAAGTCCAGGCATCTGAGAACATTCATGTGTTCACCCCCTCGGTCACTTACAACGGAGAGCCCTTTGGGCACACAAGTGACAGCAAGGGAACAGTCTTCATAAAGGTGTCCGGATTTACACATGGTTTCACCGCCCTGTTTAAGCTCCGCACCACGCAGCCCAGCTCTCAGGCAAGTGTGTTAACAACTGGCGAGTCTGCGTACATGCGGACAATATGAGGCTGCTGATTCGACCGCATTCTTAGCTGGAACCTGGGTGTTGAGTCATTTAAGATTTTACTTTTTCAAAGATTAGAAAAAAATTGCCTTTCAGACACAGGTCCTTGATAACAAGCAAGATTTTGAGAAGCCTCAGTGAAGAGACTAAGGCAGACACCACTGATAGGAACTACTGGTCCCAGGAGAGAAGTAACCACGGACTCCTGACAAGTGGCTGCTGCTCACTTGGGCGTTTTCAACGTCCGCTTTACCCTTGCAGATGGAGTAATGAGAGAATATTCTGGAAAAGATGGAAGGAAGGACGCTCCCTTTTGCTAGGGTGGAAAACCAATCCAGAGAAGTCGTCTAAGAAGCAAGGAAGGAGCTCTACATTATCGAGAGATGTTCTGGAGGCTTTGCACCTGAGAGCTGGGAAGGTCACCACCAAGAACAGGTAAGGCTCTGCTCTGCTGTGAACCTACCCCCCCAGCCGCACGAGCGAGGAAGGCACGGGCTGTTACCCTTCTTCAGATACTCAAAAGAAATGGCTTAACGACTGTGAATATTTGACTTCCACAACACAAAGTCATTTGGAATATATTACTCTACACATGGAGTGGTTTTTCCATTCAGTGGATTCTGACACCACCACCACGTGCGCCCAAGAGCAGCGTTGAGGAATCTCAGCACAACGGCACCTTCTCCAAGAATTTACCATGATTGTGAATTATGATAAAGTGAGACACAGACAAGCCATCGCTTGCCGTGGTTACACGATTACTGTCTGAGCCATAAAAAGTCACTTTTCTTTTTAGCAGGGAAGGCATTTTTTCCTCTCTCTCTGCAGCTTCTATTCTTTCGGAAAAGGGCAGCAGTCGTGTTTACAAGGCTCCTGAATAATCCTGGTACTATAGCTCTGCAGGCACAAAGCCAGATGGCATTTTGGAAAATTTAAAGGTGAATTAGCCATAAAATACTCTGGTTAGTAAACGTCAGCCGACTAACAAGTAGGGGCAGAGGGTGAGGGATGAAACCCAGGGGTGAAGGCTAGTGGAGACGGACCTTCCTCTCATGTGTTTTATAAACTAAGCTCACAAATCAAAGAAGGTGTTTGTTTTTTTACCTAAGAGCTGCCACAGGGAAAATGGTCAATACTGAGTGAGAAATGGGCACAACTGACTAAATGTCACATTCCAGTGTTCCGTTCAGATGTGAAGACAACAAGGCGGGCTGGAAACTCAAACCTAAGCCGGCTCCATCCCCCAAGGCCCCTGTGGAATGTATGCAACACATGCTCTGAGAACAGCTTCGAGGCCAAATTCCCAGAGATTCCTGGTCTTAATTCCAACACTCAAATCAGAAGGAGATTCTTTATCAAGGATGTCATTTTGGTGTTTTGAACTCCAAAGGATTTCTCATGCTCTCTCATGGAACAGTTCCTAATAGGTGTCACAGACCCAGCCAAAACATCGTCTTTTTAGAGGACCCGAGTCGTCTCACAGAAGTGTTGATGCCAGGGTTAAAATGACAGGTTCTTCCCAGCGGTGTCCCGGGTGATAAGGGCTGTAGGTGTGAAGGCAGCCCCCCTGTATAAGGGTATGTAAATACCTGGGTGGGAGACCCAGGACACCTGCTCATAAAAGCAAGTGGCTGAGGGCTCGACAGACCCCGAGTGCACTCGGGGCAGGAACTGCTTTCGCTGGGATGTCTGTCTAACCAAGTTCCCAGGTACCTGGCATCATTCGCAGAGCTGGCAGGGGTTCTGTGCCAAATGATTTCATAACAGTTTCTATGTCTAAGTAGTTTTCTATGTTTAACAGTTCAGGAAACAGGTCTAAAAAAATATACAAAACAAGGTAACAACGTGCCCACGTGTGACTGAGATTAACAAAGGGTAAATCTGCCCTATGTGTAATTCTGTTATAATTTCTCCCAGTGAAAAGTCATTCAAGAATAAATAAATGGTGTTTTGGAAACTGCAATACTTATTTGTGAAATGCAGACACTAGCGGGCACAGTGACCAGTGTAACGTTATAATCAATGAAAGAAACGTCAGTTCGAGGAAAGAAATGAATAGAGCTGCCTTTAACCAAGCGCAGGTACAGAGGTGCTCAGGGCGACGAAGGAAGAGAGAAAGTCCTTTTGGAGCAAAGGGAGTAAGTAAGAGAAAGGTGACTGAAGATGTGGGCGTGTTCTTTTATTTTGTTTTCCAACTGAAGTTTTGGTCCAATTACAGACCAAATCCCAAGTTCAGTAATTAACCCACCATTCTCGCTTCCTCAAACTTTCTCTGACCTGTTCTATCCCACCACAGCGAGGCGGCTCATTTTGTTCTAAACCACTGTGCGGCGTATAACAGGAAGTGAGACATGCCAGCCTCCCTCAAATTGTGCATTTTAATAACTAATATTTGCGGAGGCGCCTGGAAAGCTCACTCCGGCTCACAGGATATGGACACCGCTTCCAAAGACCTGTAATTTGCTCTCGCATTTAACCCTCTCTGCCAGAACTGTTCTACACAGCTGGACAACCACATCCCGACGTACTGCACTTCTTTTCAGGCCTGACAGCGGTGTGCACGTCCCTAATTCAGAATGGTGGGGGCGGGGCTCTGGCACAGACATGAGTCCTTTCCTGACCCACGTGCCACTGTTCCTGACTTCGTCCCCTGGCCTAACGTGGCCCTGCCTTCTGCTCTGTTCGCCTCTTGGGAAACGCTGAGGAGGCACCAGATGACCCCACGACGCAACACAGTGAGATGAAAAGGCTACATTTTGCACAAACACAGACACCGAGCACCTGGGTGTGGATCATCTCTGAGAAAAGAGGAGGTGCTGGAAGGCACAAGCCCAGGTCCCGTCCAGGACAAACTGTGCATGCCCTGTGTGCACAGAATGGAGATCAAGAGAAAATGGTATTTCGTCCATTTCTGTGACTGATTCAACGTAAGTCAGAGCTGCGTGGGATTCCGAAATGACACAGCTCATCACTGTAGAGGCTCAGACTCAGAAGGCCCAGAAATACGTACTGAGGTCCTGTGACTTCCTTTTTCCTGCTGCCTGGAGACCATCGTCCAAAGGAAGACTGGTCTACACCCCAGCCTTAGTGATAGCGATGCACTAACTGATGAAACAATTATTTAAAAACATTATGTAAAAAGTGTTGATAATTAACTGGGTTTTCTTTATAACACTACTTATGACTTTTCCTCAATTTTGGCCTCACTGGGCTCTACACTGAAAAGCACAGACTGTGTGGGTCAGGAGACCAGTGTCACTTTAAACTCTGACACTTCTGGGGCCACATCATTTTCTGGGGGGAAAAATTTACCTTGAAAAAAAATAATTTTACCTCTCTGATCCTTCATTTTTTTTTTCCAAAAATTTATTTATTTAAGTAACTCTACAACCACTGTGGGTCTCGAACTCACAACCCTGAGATCAAGAGTCACACGACCCTCCGACTGAGTCAACCAGGTGCCCCTGATCTTTCATTTGCTAATCTGTTTTCATTCACCAACTATGTACCAAGTGGCTACCGCATGCCTACCAGCTTCTGCAGCTGAGAAGTGAACTGTACAGACAGGGCATTTCCGTGCCAGGGGGCAGGGGGCAGATGATAAACAAGACAAGTACATAGAATGCTTGAAAATGGCCAAGACCAAGAGCAAAAATAGAGCCTGGTCCAGGAACAAGAGACCAGAAAGGTGACGTTTGGTGAAAAGAGAACTTTCTGGTCACGCCCGGACAGAACCGAGGTAGCGAGTCCTGCGGGCGTCTGGGGTAAGGGCGCCGCAGGCGCAGGGAACAGCGGGCATAAAGGCCCGAGTATCTGCGGGCCAGCGAGGAGGCCGCGTGCCTGGGCAGAGACTGTGGAGGGAGAGGAGGAACCGGGGGACCAGGCGCCTTCCAGGCCACACACAGTTTGGGCCTTCACTCTAGTCAGAGGAGCCGCGACTGGGGGGTCCGAGTGAGTGCCGGGAATCGACAGTTTTAACGAGAGCACCGTGTCCAGAGTCCTGTCTGCCGCAAAAGGTATGAAAACCGCTCATATTTCCAAAGTTCGTTAAGGGTGGAAGATGAGGCTGTGTGAGGAGGACTTTCGGGCTACCGAGTGATGGCAGATGTGACGCACTGTTGCCATGGGGTCAGCGTGGCACATGGCGAGATGCCGGGCTTTGGGACCACTGACAGGGGTCTGGAGCCAGCAGAGGAGAAGCTGCAAGCTCTTGTGACTCATCAGGAGCGGGAAGAGCAACACCCGGCCTGTACGGTGGCTGGGAGAGCAGAAGTTAGGCCACGCGCCTCACGCGGCAGGTGACTCGCGCCTCTCCCGGTAGCAAGAACCGAAAGGTCCAGAGTACAGAATGGCCCTGGCAATCAGCGACCCCGGGGTCTAGCCTTGACCTCCTGCTACTTCTCGGCCTTATCTTCTCCATCTCTGCCATGGCTGGAGGGGACAGTGGCTGCGGGGGGGGGGGGGGGGGGGGCCGGGAGGAGTGCTGGTTAAGGACTTAATGCTTGTGACGCCGCCGTGTGAAGGATCTGCTGTGGCCCGTTTCCACTGTTAACACAGGTGTGACAAAGACTTACACTAAGGAGACAGTGAAACAATCCAGAGGAAGCTGCTGCACTGGAAACAACGCAGGATTTATCTGTTAATCTTGAAAACATTATCCAGTCTTTTGAGTTCTATGATTTAGTGTATGCAAAGGAAAGGGGAGAGGAGAGGAGAGGAGAGGAGAGGAAACCAAACGGATTTCAGGGCAGTGGCTATCTGGTTCCAGAGAGGAAAACCTGGCAAGTGTTAAGACTTTCTCTAAGTCCTCTTTCAGTGCTAAGAAAGCCCTAGAAAGCCTGGCACGTTTCCGGTCTCTTTCATTTTGAGGATAAGTTATCCCAACCGGCTTCTTGTAACTCAGTACTTCTCACCAGAATCTGTGACAACGCTTCCTTCTGGGGCTCGTCGGCGAACAGCGGGGGGCCCACAACTGCCACCATCACTTCGTTTACGCGGTTGCCGCTGACCTCGAGGACAGACCGGGCTGGTTTAGGACTTAGAAAATGCAGACCATAAGCCTCCTTAAAAAAATCCACCTTTCTTGGGATTTTTTTTTTTTTTTTTAAAAGCAAGACTTGAGAGCAGAGAAGGGCTGCCAGCCGGCCTCTTTCACGGAGCTCCAGTGACTTGTCACTTTTATGCTCTTAGCTCAGCCCGTCAAAACGCCACCCAAGGGAGAACGCCCCCTTGACGGCAGCTGGGGCATCACACAAATCCCAAAGGACAGTCGCTGCTGTCACTACCCACATTCTTGCACCAATGGCCACGATGTAATCTTAAGAGAGCTACGAATATGCTCGATTTAACCTTTATTTCCTAAGCAGGGACTAAAATACCCCACTTAATATGTACAGCACAGCGGCTCTCAATTAATGGACTACACTCAACAAGGGCTTTTTTCAGATACGTAAGGCAGGGCAGATGTTCTCCCAGTGGGAGACTGTTCATATGATCAATATGATTCAATTACATAAATATTTACTCAGCGGCTGTTATGTGCTGGGCACTGTGCTGGGAGCTGTGGCAACAGAGATGAGTCAGAGCTGGCCCCTGATCAAGGCGGCTGCCACGCGGCCCGGGAGCCGGCTATGCAAACAGATAAAACGCAGTGGCATAAGCGTGATATGGGTATGCATCTGGTGTGTCAAGAACAAAGAGAAGAAAGGGGCCTTCCCTTGCCTGGGGGGGTGAAGAGGTGACGAGGTGGGCTTTTCTGAAGGATGTGACACTTGGGCTGAACTCTGGAGGCTTCTTCAGCCTGGTCTGGGTGGCGGGAATTCTAGAGAGGGCTGGATAAGCATGAGTAAATACATGAAGTCATGGGCAACGCTCTGTGTAAGGTGTTGCTGAAGTATAGAGTGTGAGAGGGAAAGCGGGAGGGGACAGGGAGCTGGACGTCCAAACCCAAGACTGCTTGGGTCCCACGTTTAGATGGCAGAGAATGCCCACCTCTACCGCGCACGTCCGGTTGTTCCACGAACCCGGAATCCTACTTGGTCTGCGGCAGGCTGCCGGGTCTCTGCTGGGGCAGCCTCGCTGGTGGTTACACACCGTGGGGAAATAGGAAGAAACAGTCGAGCATCCAGTAAGTACCAAGCACCTGACGCATCTCAAACACCTGACGCATCTCAGGCACCCTCGTAGGGGCTGCAGGTAGAGCAACAACAACAACAACAACAACAAATCGAAGTTCCTGCCCTCGCGGCGCCTGAATACAGTGGAGAAATGAGGGCAAAACCAGAGTTGCACATAGGGGCGGTACTGTGAAGACACCAGAGCAGGGAGGTGAACTGACCACGCAGCTTCAGGAGGAGCTAAAGGTGAGCAGACCATGATCAGATTTCTGTGTGGAGTCACTCTCTCCATCTGTAAGTGAGGGTGAACTGAAGGAGGGTATGGAGAAAGTAATGCTGGTTTGGGGAGGGAATTTCCGGGCAGTGGGCACCCAGTGGGGGATGTCCCAGGAGGGGAGGGGGGGGATGGGAGAGCCTGTCCCAGCTCCGCCCCCGCCCCTTGGAACACACGCGTTACCTGAGCAACACGGGCACAAGCGGCATGAGCTTCCTGCCTGGGAAACAGTGAAATTTACAACATGCTAAGTACCACGGAAATATACTTGCTCTTTCCACAAGCATGTGACAAATACAGGAGGGAAAATACAAATCACTGAGCTTAAGAACAAGGGGAAAAACAATTAGAAGGGAGCCTGAGAGGAGAGGAATCGCCAAATCATAGCTCCTTTGGAAAAAACTGCCAGTGGAGCCCAGGCTCCGAGAGTTATGGGCCTTTACAGGGAGGGTGGTGGCCGTGCCTCTCTTTGAAGAGGCCTCTGGGGGAGCGTGTGGCACACCGAGCAGAGGCTCTGCCGAGACGTCTCCGGACAGAGAGAGTCCCAGGAGCAACGCTGCACCCGCGGACAACCTCCCCACCACCCCCCAGGAAGAACTCGCTCCTAGCAGAGCCCCCCTACCTCAGGGGTCTCTACTCCCGATAAAGGACTCCCTGCTACTTCTTTGGCACTTCCTGTCTTTATCCAACTTCATCCGGGGCTGGGTTGGGCTGCGGCTCTGGTAAAGGACTTACTTACCCACAATAACATCTCTTGTGGTCTCTAAAACGTCCTTGGCACAGATGGGTGACAAAAAGATATGGGCAAAGAAACTGTATATATATTCCAGAAAACACAAGCACCAGAATGCCTGCAGTCACAATGGTCTAGAAGAGTAGTGGGTTTCCGGCGGGCTATAGATAGAGACAAGGAGGGGAGCCAGCCCACAGTGAACTCAGTAGCCTTGAAGGCTTGACATGAGTTCTGAAAAACCCACGGGGCTCTCTACACGAGTATAGAAGCAGAAGGAGAGGTTTGTAATCTCACCGAAGAGACAAAGAAAACTGGACTGCCAGCTCAGGGAAGACGGGCCCCATACGTTCCTTATGAGAGAGAAACAGGAAGGCTAACGGCTCATGTTCTCCACTTGAGCTCAGCTGTCTCCCCTGCGCTAAACAGACATGATCAGGGCAACCATGGAGATGCCACATGTACAACAAGACACTGTGTTCATGAGGGAAGCATTTCTCAGGACAAGTCTCTGGGGCAAAGGCAATACAATAGATAAAACTGTATGCAAAGAGCTAAACAGGATCCTTTAAAAATGAGGTCAATTAGGGGTGCCTGGGTGGCTCAGTCGGCTAAGCATTGGACTGTGGCTCAGGTCATGATGTCATGGTTCTTGAATTTGAGCCCCGCGTTGGGCTCTGTGCTGACAGCCGGGAGCCTGGACCCTGTTTGGGATTCTGTGTCTCCCTCTCTCTGCCCCTCCTCCCCCCTTCTTCTCTCAAAAATAAACATTTAAAAAAAAAAAACGAGGTCAACTAAATGGTCAAAAAAAAGGAATGTGGTTTTGGTGGATTACTTGCCATTTTCTGCAGTATATTGTGTTCTGCTTAAGAATACATAGTCCTGGGGCACCTGGGTGGCTCAGTCAGTTGAGCGACTGACTTCGGCTCAGGTCATAATTTCACAGTTTGTGGGTTTAAGCCCCATGTCGGGCTCTGTGCTGACAATTCAGAGCCTGGAGCCTGCTTCAGATTGTGTGTCTCCCTCTCTCTCTCTGCCCCTCCCCCACTCACACTCTGTCCTTCTCTCTCTCAAAAATAAATAATAAAACATTAAAAAAAAAAAAGGAAAAGAATACAGTCCTAACTTTTCTTCCACATCAAACCGTTATCGATGCATACTTGAGTGTGAAAGTTCCTAACTGTTGTCTCTGCTCATTCATGTTCAGTCCAACCTCTGTGTGCATGCAAGTCATTAAAAAAATTTTTTTTACTATTTTTTTTTTGAGGGAGAGGGGCGCCTGGGTGGCTCAGTTGGTTAAGCGTCTGGCTTCGGCTCAGGTCATGATCTCACGGTTTGTGAGTTCGAGTCCCGCGTTGGGTTCTGTGCTGACAGCCAGCTCAGAGCCTGGAGCCTGCTTCAGACTCTGTGTCTCCCTCTCTCTCTGACCCTCTCCTGCGCACGCTGTCTCTCTCAGAAATAAATAAAAACATTAAAAAAAATTTATTTTTGAGGGAGAGAGACACAAAGAGTGAGCGGGGGAGGGGCAGAGAGAGGGAGACACAGAATCGGAAGCAGCCTCCAGGCTCTGAGGTGTCAGCACAGAGCCCGAGGTGGGGCTCAAACTCATAAACACTGAGGTCATGACCTGAAGTGAAGTCAGACACTTAACCGACTGAGCCCCCCAGCTGCCCCTACATACAAGCCATTTTGTATACCGCTAGCAGATTAATATTTCTCAAACATCACTGTTACCACGTCCTGACTGCATCGGGAAGAGTGGTGCATGGATGTCTCCATAGGTCACTGATGAGGGGCCAGAGAAGTTAATGAAGTAAAGCAGTGAGCCGTGTGATGATCTGGACAAAGAGGTTTCCAGAAAGATGGAAAGGCCCAAGACATTAATGAGCAGCCACATGGAAGGAGAACAAGAACTGTGGGCTCTAGTGGAAAGAGCAAGGCAGATGGGGTGGTGACACTGGAAATGAAGCTGAACAGATGGACAGAGATCAGTTGAACTATGGAGGCCAAAGGAGGGCTGTGGATGTTAATTACAGGTGCAACTCACGATGACCCTCTCTCTCTGACCCTCCCCTGCTCACGCTGTCTCTTTCTCTCCTAGAAATAAATAAAACATTAAAAAAAATTTTTTTTAATTAAAAAAAAAAAATGTTGAGAAAATGAAACCTTGCACACAACCGGTGGGCATGTAAAACGTGGCAAACTGTTCAGCATTTATTTGTTTGGATTTCGTCATTCACTATATACGCACAGTGGGTGGCCATTTCCATCACTAGATCAACTGAATCAAGACAGTGAGCTTATCGGTGGATATAAAAAGTCTCCAAAATTCTCTCCTTTACAATGAATATGAAGAATCTGGTGTTTCGTGCTAAGATAAAACTATTTTTGAAAGAAACATGGTACCATTCTAATCCATTTCCATAAACGCAATTTAATCCTCAAATGTTAAATCCGATATACTTCGGCTTAATATCTATTTGAAAAATAAATTATAGAAACTAGGAAACTAACGAGGCTCTCATAAAAATAGAAGCCAAAAATAATGATGACAAATTCAATGAGTATTTCCCCTGTTGCAACTTGAATGCTTAAACTGTACTGTGTGGGAAAATACCATTGTTTTAAAAAAATAAACAACAAAAAACTGAGAGGAAGATGGAGATTTAATTCTTTGAGTTCATGGAAATTTATTGTCATCGAAAAATAAACTCATGATTTATTGGCCTTCTAAAAACCTATAATTAATCTAAGTAAAAATAACTGTCATTGGCCTATCACGTAGAAGTTACAGAATTTTAGAGCCCGCAGGAGACTAAAGATCACCTACCTCAGTCATCTAGCCAAAACTGAACTGTGTGCTAACAGGTCACACATCTGGCTGAGGGGCTGAACAGGGTAAGGACTGAGCTTTGACTCCAAGCGTGGGCCGTTTTCCTGCACGTTATTTCCGAAGAGATGATAGTTCTTGTATTTGCAGAAAGCAAATGGGCTTCAAGTGGACATTCTTTAGGAACTTATGAACCCAGATCCTATCACCCAGCCTCCCATTAAAGGAGTTCTATCAAACGGTTTAGGAAAACACATTTTTACTATTTTTTAAAAATTATTTTTCTATAATTTATTGTCAAGTTGGCTAACATAGAGTGTACACAGTGTGCTCTTGGTTTTGGGAGTGGATTCTGTGATTCTTCACTTACATACAACACCCAGTGCTCATCCCAACAAGTGCCCTCCTCAATGCCCATCACCCATTTCCCCTCTCTCTCTCCCCCCATCAACCTTCAGTTTATTCTCTGTATTTAAGAGTCACATGGTTTGCCTCCCTCCCTCTCTGTTTGAAACTATTTTTTCCCCTTCCCTTCCCCATGGTCTTCTGTTAAGTTTCTCAAGTTCCACCTATGAGTGAAAACATGATATCTGTCTTTCTCTAACCGACTTATTTCACTCAGCATCATACCCTCCAGTTCCATCCACATTGTTACAAATGGCAGGATTTCATTCTTTCTCATTGCCAAGTAGTATTCCATTGCATAGATAAACCACATCATCTTTATCCATTCATCAGTTGATGGACATTTGGGCTCTTTCCATAATTTGACTACTGTTGAAAGCACTGCTATGAACATTGGGGTACATGCGCCCCTATGCATCAGCACTCCTGTATCCTTTGGATAAATCCTGGTAGTGCGGTTGCTGGGTCATAGGGTAATTCTACTTTTAATTTTCTGAGGAACCTCCACACTGCTTTCCAGAGTGGCTGCACCAGTTTACATTCCCACCAGAAAACACATTTAAAAAAAAAATGTTTATGTTTATTAAGTTTTGAGAGAAAGAGCTCAAGTGGGGGAGGGCAGAGAGGAAAGGAGACACAGAATGGGAAACAGTCTGCAGGCTCTGAACTGTCAGCACAGAGCCTGATGTGGGGCTCGAACTCGCGAGCTATGGGATCATGACCTGAGCAGAAGTCAGGCACTTAACCAACTGAGCCACCCAGGCGCCCCAGAAAACACGTTTTTTAAAAAGAAAAACACCACTTCTTTTAGTGACATTAAGGCAAATTCATGGTATTTCTCCTTTCCTTACTGTTTTCTTCTTCTCACTTCCTGTGTCTAACCTTCTCTAATCATTCAACATGCTGTTAGGAGAAGTCTGTGGCCCAAGCCTCTATCTATGTTTAGAGAATCTCCTATTTTATGAGGCCGCACTCACCTCCCACTATAGAAGCTTAAGTACCTGTTACATAACAGGAAAGATAACTTTTGGTCTCTTCCCAGAGTTCCTGAAACCGTGTTAATATCCTAAGTAACAGGAATGTCTTTTGTTCTAATGAGGCGACTCGGCGGGGGGGGGGGGGTGTCTTGGGTCCATGAGAAAGATCAAGCCATGACTAGAAGCTTGGAATTGTCAGCCCCCACTCCCCGCTCTCTGGCAAAAGGAGGAACTAATGAATGAAAATGGAGTTAATGATCGATCACGCCCACACGATGAAGGCTCCATCAAAATCCCAACAGTATGGGGACCTCAGAGCTTCCAGGTTGTTACACACACACACCTGGAGGATGATACCTCCCAACTCCAGGGGGACAGAATTCCTGCACTTGGGACCCACTCAGACCTCATCCCGTGCATTTTCATCTCACTGTTCGTCTGTATGCTTTATCACACCCTTTCAGAAACTCGTAAATGCGTTTCCCTTGGTTCTGTGAGCTGCTCACAGAATTTGCTAAATTAATCAAACCCGAGAAGGGGGTCAAGAGAGCCCTTGATTTATAGCCAACTCGGACAGAAGTTCTAGGTCACCTAGGGACCTACTTGTGACTGGGGTGGGGGCGAGCTTATGGAATGGAGCCCTACAACCAGGGACCGGATGCAATCTCCAGGTAGAACTGAGTGAAACCATAGGGCGCTCGGCTGGTGTCATGGAGAACTGCCTGGTATGGGATCACCTCTCCAAATGGTGACCAGAAGTGTTCTGAGCGGTCTGTGTGAGGAGTAAAGGAGGAGAACACAGGAGACGAGAGCTACGGGGATTTCCAGTACAGTACCAGGTACTTATTTCCCAGACTCCCCTGTCACTAGCATGTGGGCATGTGACCTAGGCACTGCCAACCAGATGCACCAGGCTCCAGACCACACAGAAGCCATGGCTATGAAACTCCTCTGGAGGGGGCCAGAGGGTATGGGTGGGGTGGCCCTGGAAGTGGAGTATCTGGTTTCAAGGGCCAGCCATGGAACTGGTTCTGGAAGCAGAATTTGGAATCTGTGTTATCAATGGTTCGCGCTCTGTGGGGTAATTTGAGGCTCTGTTTTTGCTTAACAAACCTCCAAATCTAATCCTCTGGCTCTCCTAGAAATTCTACTTATGTTATCATGTTCTGCTTTAATACCCCACTATTTGAAACTAAAGGAAACTTCTAGATAAAAGCAGCTATTGTGAGCTTGCCTAGGGCAGGAGTCTACATAATATAATTTTCATATTAAATAGTATCTCTGCTCATAAAATGACATCTAACATTTAGCAGGTTCTTAACAAATGTGGAATCAAGCTGGCTGTTTACAAAGGTGGTGCTTATTAACCGCACGCTGAACGAGGCCCTGAGGGATAAGAGAGAGGAGACAGCACTCACAGGACAGCGTATTTGCTAGAATGTGTGAGAACAGGATTAACCGAACGCAGCCAAGAGGGCAAGAGATCTTTCATGTTCATAGCCTACTCTTTTTTTTAAGTTTATTTGTTTTGAGAGATGGAGAGGGGCAGAGAGAGGGAGAGAGGCAGAATCCCAAGCAGCCCGCATGACGTCAACGCAGAGCCCAATGTGGGGCTCAAACTCATGAACCGTGAGATCATGACCTGAGCTGAAATCAAGAGTTGGACGCTTCACTGACTGAGCCTCCCAGGCGCCCCCCCAGCCCAGTCCTTCTAATAGAACTTACTAGCTATCTTAGTCTGACTGCAGGCCTATTTTCCGGGGAGAACACAAGGCCCTATCTATACAAATGCTGACAGTGACCTCATTCGTGAGAAGACAGACCGCTTAATTTTACCATAGACTGATAGGTTTTATTCTGAACGGGGAACTGATCTATTGGTGTGGGACAAGCTAGTGTAGGGAACTAACATTTATTTACTAGAAAATGAAAAAAAAAGTATGTTTAAGTGCCACGAAAAAAGCCGGCAAACTCTGAAATCAAAGTCCACTAAACGTGGATGGCATGTATTTATAAAGCAGTGCTTTCCTTCGTAGACAGGAAGGCAAGCAGGTGGCCGCTTACAGACCCTCACTTGTTTCTCCCTATTTTAAGATGGTGGTGGAAACGTCTTCTTGGTTTGCCATGGAAATTCCAGGGAACTGTTGGGCGAGTGCATCTGTCTTTTAGGAATATAAATATGTCATTCTTTTGTTGGCCAGCAAGCCAAATTATGTGCTTAATATGACAATATTTACAGATGACTGGAACACAAATGCAGTAGCTGCTCCTCCGGAATTCTGGCCGCACAGCCTGGTATTGGTCTCCTGTCTTCACTAGTCGCAGACTGTGCTTGAGGCCAAGGCTGAGAGGAGCCAGTGCTGGGGCCCAGAAAACTCACTGCAAAGGACTCTTCAGAAAGTTCACTCATGAGTCCCTGAATTTCTCAGCCACTACAGCTGTGAACCAGGGATAAAACCCTATCATGGAGGCCTCTGAGGACCAAATGCAATGACATAGGTCAAAGAAGCCCACAATATGCCTAATACACGTGGTGGGTGCTAAAACAGAGGAACTAAACCTGAATTTGCAACTTAAACTATTTAGTGATATAGGCAATGGATGATTAGACAGCATTTTGTTTTGGAAGAAAAAAGCCCTCCAAAATATGTTAAGCTGTGGTAGATATATACTGAGGAAATCTCGTAAATGTTTAATTTTCTTTATTTCTACTCTCTCATTCTAACCACATAGCTCATATTTACATCCTGTCTTTACTCATAATTTTTCACTATAATTTTTACATTATTTAACCTTGGATTTTTATCACTTTAAAATGGGAAAGTCTGGGGCACCTGGGTGGCTTAATCGGTTACGCGTCTGACTTCCGCTCAGGTCATGATCTCATGGTTCCTGGGTTCAAGCCCCGCGTCGGGCTCTGTGCTGACAGCTCAGAGCCTGGAGCCTGCTTCGGAGTCTGCATCTCCCTCTCTCTATACCCCTCCCCCGCTCACGCACTGTCTCGCTCTCCCTCAAAAACAAACATTAAAAAAAAAAAAGGGAAAGGTTATGTAAAGATCTCACTGTCAATTAGGGTGTTGCTGCTTCCAAACACTGTAAGGTATGTGGGCACTGTAATTATTTTCTGTTTTACTCATGTATGATAATTAGGTCAAGGCCACACAGTGATCCTGCCGAGTGAGGCGGTTTTCTAACAAGACAGGAACGTTTGTGAAGACACGCCTCCTCTTTCCTCACATCAAACACTAGGTCATTTTGCTTCAGATATAAAAATCATTTCTGTTGTCAAAGAATGTCCCTGGTGGTATGAAAAGCATTACCTTTCACATTCAACTCAAGCGCTGGGCCTGGGGGACGGAAGGCAAGGATGTGGCTTCAGGTCACAGCCCCATCAGCCATTTGCGCCACCTGTTCTCTCACCTGTGTCAGGAGGCCGCCCCCTAGGTGTTCTTCCGGCTCAGAGACTCTCTCTCCTCTACGTAGGTCCTGCTTCCCAGTGGGATCACTAGCCCCCTGACAGCATAAACCACACCGCAGGGTACCCCTGAAATCTGCGCAGTACTTAGCACAGTGCACATGACCTCTGTGTGTGAACCTGAACTACAGCTGCACTACGCTGTAAGACAAATGTGGAACCAGAGTACTGGAGCTCCGGAAACTAAGCCAGGATCGCCCACTAAGCATTATCTAGCAATCGCCGTGGGGTCTTAATCCCCTGGCCTTTCGGTCAGGCGAGTGCACTAGGCAGTAATGAGCGGGACCAAATGATTCCAGGTGAGGTACTGTCCTCTGTCTCCATAAAGCCACCAGCACATTCCCTACTCCGGGGTCTGCTCTCTGTCCTGGGACAAGCCTGCCCGGGAAGCAGCCTCTAAGAGGCACCCTCTGCCCCCAAGCCCCACCCAGGGGTACTGGCGCCCCGGTGCGGCCCCTCCTCCTCCTCCAACGGGCCAGGTTCCACCCACGTGATACACTACGGCCCCCCCCCCCCGCAGGGGAAGAGAAGGTGCATCACTTCCGAGGGGCAATCTGCTCTCTCACTCTCCCACTTCCTTGCCCTCCTGGGTCAGCTGCTCTGGGGGAAGCCCCAGGACGGGGCCCTCATGGTGAGGAGCAGAGGCCGGCTGCCCATGGTGAGTGAGCCTGGGAACAGACCCGTCAGCCCCAATCTGATCTTCAGCTCCACCAACAGCCTGACGACAGCCGCACGAGGGGCCTAGAGCCACCCCCAGCCGGCTGAGCTGCTCCCACATCCCCGACCCCCAGAAACTGTGAGGGGACCTGTGTGTTTGTTCACACTGCCGCCTGCTGCCTAGAAGACTGGGGCCCTCTAAGTGCTGCCTCTGTCAAAGTATCACCGGCCCCTCTACCCCACCCTTGCTGTCAGGCCAGTATGTGAAACACGATTCTACTTGTGCCTCTCCCCTGCCCCAAATTGTTCAGTAGCTCCCTATTACCCACAGGGTAAAATCAAAACTCTGCTTCATGTCCTGTGGGCCTTGGTGAACTGGCCCTTGCTGGCCTCTCTGGCTTCCTCTGCACTCAAGGCCTATGCACTTGAATCCTATTTTAATCCCTCCCGCAAGCTAACTAGTTTTCTTTCTCTGACATCCCTCTTTATACTGTTCCCAGAATGTCTCACACACTTGGCCGACCCTATGACTTCCTTCAGGATTCAGCTCAAAGGTCACTCTGAGTATGTGTATTTATTTATTTAATTACGGTTTTTTCTTGGATACAAATGACAGTAGCTGGTATGAAGAAACGATCGTTTCCTAGATACAAACGACGGAGGGGCTGTACACATTTAATTCAATCCAACCCATTCTGATGAGCACCAACTGTGTTAGGCACGTGTTTCTCGCAAGGCCCTAGAACGGACAAAAAACATTAAACAAACAGGGTCCCTAACCTTGAAGAGCCTACAGTTTAGCAGGGAAGTGAGACAAGAAGCTACTGATTATAAATAATGTGGACGTTACACAAATGAGAGTTCACAGTATTCTGGGCAGTGCGGGGGGGGTGGGGAGAGGGGGCTCAAACCCATTTTACGGGCTCAGGGAAGCTTTCCCAGAACATTTGAGTAAAGGATTTAAGAAAAAAACACTATCAAAAAGATGTTAAATCAGGATAAAAATGGCCCAAAAATCACAATCAGGAAGGAGAATGGAAGAGACGTGGGCTGGTGTGAAAGGAGCCACGGACGGGCTGGACCTGACCAAACTCACAATGTAACCAACTGAAATGCACTACACAGAATTTGTAGATACTGCATGTGTTCAGGGTCCGCAGCCCTCCTTCAGAGGTGGAAAAACCTGAACCCCGCCAGAAGGCAACGACCAGAACAGAGACACCCCAAACCCAGGTCACAAGAACAGCTTCTGACAACCGGAAGGCCTCAGTATCTGAAGCCTCAGAGGAAATATGCAGAGTGCAAGCGGCTGAAGGTCTGTCATGCAGCAGAAAGACCCTATTTATATAGAATCCTGTGGGTTCACAGGTAGGGTAAGGAAGAGACAGAAGAGGAGCAATCTACAAACTGCCGAGCTACTGAAAGGGGGCAGGCTGCCTTCTCGACGGGACCGCATCTAAGTGGTTGGCCGCTGGGCAAAGCGTTGGAGGAGAAAATCCTAACAGTGCAAGGGAGTCACCACGGACGACTGTACAAAAGCCTTTTACCCCCGGGATTTTATGGCTTGACGACAGGAGTATTAGTGCGTCTTTCCTTGTCCTAACATATACTGTAGTGATACCAAGTGGGTCCTGTTTCCCGCACGGCTCTGTCCTGTGTAGTAACGAGGATGAAACAAAGAGACGGGCTTTGGACATCCTCAAAGTAACAGTACGGTCCCACGAATGCCGCTCACAGCAATGAACTATTTAACAGTTCACGTGTGCCTCACGATTTCAGCTAAATCTTATGCTTAAAGCACACAATTGTTTGATTCTAAAATCTGTAATAAATATGGAGGAAAATATCTCTACGGACATTTGGTTAAGTCCAAAGGCAATTCTTGTCTGATGCACTCAAGATTCCCAAAGTGGAAGTTCTAACGAGCTGTATCCATATGGTCAACCGCAACATTCTAGATTCAGAAAACAGAGATTGCTGAGGACTCGTTAGCCTTTTCTTGTAAAAAAGCCCAAGAAGGGGGGCGTTCTCCAATGTGGACAGAATGACAGTGTCTGTGACCTGTATATCCCCGAGACGATGCTGGCCTAGCATCCGTCCCCAGCTGTGTCTTAAATAACAAAGAAATTATCTGTCACGCTCCGCAGAAAGTTAGGATTCCTACCGTTTCCAGCTGCTATCACGGCACAAGAGAAAACAGAGGAGTTGAGCCCTGCGCTTAAGTAGTTCTTCGGAAAGACAGAAACTGGATACTATGTGAGGGGGTTCGGTGTTTGGACTCACTACAGTAAGCCCCTTGGTTTTCCAGTACAGAGATAAACCCAATGTGAGGAGCTCAAGATGTTAAAATAAAGAAATGATTCAGGCTTTGAACAGTCAGTAGTAGGAAGCTCGGACCAGCTTTGTTGGCTCAAATAGATGCTGATCTCTAGTTTTTATTAGTCAAAAGCTAAACCATCTGTTTGAGTAGAAACAGATTTTTGCTGCAAGGGAGACAGAGGGAAAGTGGCCTCAGCGAAAGCTGACGGGACTCAGGAGGTCAGCTAGGCGCAGGGGGCTCGGGGACTGGCCCCTCCGGTGAGGCAGGAAGTACGAACATCCTAGAAGGTGTGGTGCAAGCCAATCCCATGTAAACCTCTGGAGACTCGCAAACATTCCCACAGATTAAAAAGTTTATTAGCAAATCAAATACAGAAAAGACAAACTACTCCTGAAAAAAATGTACCTGTGCAACCACCAGTACATCCTCAAAGCAACAGCACCCCACGAAGGGACAGGCGTTCGAGTACAGAAAGGCAGGCCCCGGGTTCACCGCCGCTGTCCCACTCCGAACTCTGCTTGCAGCCTTACTTTGTCCAGAGGGCTCGGAAGAGGCTATGCCACGTGGGGATAACCGGGAGGCTGGGGAAGAGTTAAAAACGGGTGCCCTGATGACTTCAACCAGAGGAAATGAGGGCGGCAAGAAACGGCCACGGGATAGCCATTCCAGAATCATGGAATCAGCTTCTCCTTCTCCCTCCTTCAGCTGCCAAGCGCAATAGGCTTTTCCTTTGAAAGGTCTCTGCACATTTTTCCTCTCCATTCCAGGCCTTTTAACAGCCTCACCCTAACATTGTTGCGATGCGTCCTAGCTCATCTTGCCTCCTAACTTTTTGTTTTCGTTTACAGACCTCAGCCTGATGAGCAGTCTCTGAATAGGGCTTTCACGGTGTCATTTTTATGTTGGAGAGCTGAAAGTCACTTCCTTCGCTCATTAAGGACCTAAGTCATACAGCTGCATCTCAGGCAGCAAACCCTGTTTCTCATCATCTTCACCATCTCCTCCCGGACACTTTACTCAATCCCGACTGAGCCCATGACGGGTGCCACAGCCAGCAACTGCGGCCCATCTGCCACTCGATACCCATTTCTCCCATACTAAGTCCACATTTTTCCCCGATCACAGTGTGCCTGGTTAAAACACTGTTTTAACCTGAGCCTCCCTTGAAGTCAGGCATAGCATGTGACACAGTTTATGTCCCATGAGACATAAACGAAGTCTGCTAGAAATTTCTGGACAATGTTTGCTTTCCCGATAGATGCCACTCCTTCCTCCTTTTTTCTGTCTGAAATACAGGTGTGATGGCTTGAGCTGTAGCAGCCACTTTGAGGACATGTGGGAAAGGCCATGAGAACTGGGGCAACCTTGGTCCAAACATCCTTAAATTGTTGAAGCAACACCAGCAACTAAACGGGTTCATTGCTGTGGGGGGGCTTCTTAATATATAAGAAAAAACGAATCCAATTTATTTAAGCCAATGCTTAGTTAAGGTTTTCTGTTACTTACAGCTAAATGCAATCCTTATAAAAATACATATCCCTCTCCTTATCCTACTCTGAGTTTCCTTGACAGTTCAGTTCAAGTTTTACCTCCCAAGGCACCAAGTGATGTTAGTCACCAAGATTCTATTACCTATCATATTCTTCACATTTTTGATTCTGTGCCCGAGGTGCTATGATCTATAACTATGTAGTACTTAATAGATTTCTCTTAAAAAATTAATCAGCATGTTGTTTCTGGTTTAGAACTGATCTAAATCACCACTGTTGGCCTAGGCCTAGCTGGTGATTTAGCATCCCTGGAGAAGGCAGGCTAGAAAGGGACCTAAGGAACTGAACCAAATTTTACCCACATTCTAAAGACAATGTGAGTCCTACTCTGCCTCCCATATGCGATTATCGTCTCATGAGGAAACTGGCGATTCAATCCGTGGAACTGAAGCGAACACCTGGGGCTTCAGGAAGGCGGTGTTTACCACAGCTAGGAGAGTGAATATTAACACTGTCATTTTACTGCTGCCACTTACGCGTAATTAACAGATCTACAGAGAGAGATACACAGGAAAGAAAAAAAAAATCTTTTTCTGGATGAGTAGTGTCATTTTTCTCCTTTTCTCAGCAGAAATTCTCAACGTGGGAATTGAGTCTCAGTAGCGACTCAAAACTCAAATATTTGCGTTTTTAAAAAATTAAAAACACAGTCTGAAGAGAAGGCTCCACTCAACTGTCTGGACACAATTCTAGAACCCTGGCATGGAATAAATTGCAAAGAAAATGCAAGGTTGCAAATGTATTTTAGGAAAGTAGATAATTTTCAGGCCTTTAAGAAAAAAAAAAAAAAGGATTTATAAGAGCAAAAGGCCCAACTTTCAGGCGCGAGTCCTTCGGACGAGCAGCCGGCTCGTGGAGAATATGTGTCAACAGGACAGCTTCCAAACACATTTTCTTTGGGATCAGAGTTTTACGAACCTGGTGATCATCAAAAGCAGTTGTATCAACATTGTCTTGTTATGAGAAGCAACATGTCTCTTTAGTTGGTTTGTTTCCTGCCCTTCTATTATGTCCTCTTCAACTAAGAAGATGTTTCATCGCTCGTTAAATTCTTCTCAATGTTCTTCACAGGGAAATTACTTTGAGATTAAACACGAATACAGTTTAGCCTTGTAGACTTTTGGTCACCTGCATGAACCCTTACTAAGGACAGGGTAGAAGTGGAGTTAGAGCTGCCTCTTTATTACTCAGGTGTGGCGCTAGCTCAGGTAAGGAAGGTATTGTGACACGCAGAGGGAAGAACAGTAAAACCCGATCGGTGAAAACAGTGGTCTGATTATGGAACCTATGTGCTAATGGCTGTGTTCGTTCTCTGTCACACACACCTACAAAGTAGCTACCACTGAAAACAAGATCTCTACTATGGTCTGTTTTGTTGAATTACTTATGAAGAAAGAAAGGAAATGAACAGTTTTACCACAACATAAGTGGAAATAATTTAAAAGCAGGAAATGTTGATTTATAGTATAAGGAAAACTTCCAGAATCCTTTCTTTAAAAATAGCAATAGCCTTTAATTTATCATCCACTGCTCTGCCAACCATCTGCAATCATTTCGTAAAAGCTTTTTTGAAAGCATACCTAGCATTTTATTTTACTTTAATAATTTTCAGTGTGAAGAATTCCCTTAAAGGAAGACTTTCTTACAGCTTCACGAACCTGTTTTCAACGGTCATATGAGACAAAGGAAATCAAGTAACAAAAGGGATTGCAAAATGAAACAAATTACAAAAATTAAACTGGCATAGAAAACAGACTGATGTAACTGCTATTTTCTAAACAGCATTAATTTCACACCCATATCCTAGTCTCTTCAGCTGTTTCTTGTATAGACTTTTTCCCCCACAGCTCAAAACCACAAAGCAGAATCATTACATGTTATGGTTTGAGACCCCTACACGGACTTGGTAATCTAATTTACTTTACCAAAATTAGAAAATCAAATTCCTCCTCCCAAATATCCCTGGTCCACGATACTACATAAACCAACTGCTCAATAAAATTGGACTTTATGTCTTCTACCACTCTCTCCAAGTCCTCAGGCACCACGAAAGTCAGAGAGAGGGATCAAACCCACAACTCATGTTGCTTTGCAAGTTACGTGTAACTTCTGAACTAAGAAATGGAGGAAAAAAACTTTCATTCAAATTTCTCAGGCCCTTACACTGCTCAGGATGAAACCCTTGACGTTAGACATGTCCTCACACACCTCTGCTCTAACAAATGGGGCCCAAGCTTCTAAGTGATATAGTACTGCTCGTCAAATTTATACCCCCAATAAGCCAGAGAAATCCATTTATGGATCTTGGCGAGTTCTGTACTTCAATTTTTTGCATGCATTTTCCGTTATAGAACAGGTGTTGAAAAGGAGGTTAATAATTTCTGTTCGCTTTTTACTGTGGATTCCAAATCTCAACCAATGTGGTAGAAAGGTAACTAGTACACATTTAAATTAACTTACATTTGAAAAGATTAGACTAAACTGTGCTTGCCAACTGTTTTTAATCACAGGAAGAATTAAAATAGTAAAATATTTCAAGTGACCACAAGGTAATGACCAAATAGCATTGACCTTACTTAATCTGTCATTCAACAACTGTGTGCCTATCAAATTCAAAACACAGCTATCACACTGTATCACACACTCTCACCGAATGGGCATAGCCTTCCCCCATAAGGGATAGAGTGGTATAAAAATCGATCTTAAATTTTGGAATCCCCAATATTTTTGATATTCACACGTCTGTCTTTGACCCTGAAATAACAATATACTCCTTAATCAGAACGTATTTTATACACTATTTACATCCTGGCTCTCTGGCTCGCAGTGGACAAATTACTTTGTTGAGCTTCCACGTCTTCATCTATGAAATGAGGCTAATACTTAGCTCGCAGGTGAGCATTACATGAATTAGCATAGATCAAAGTGCCTCGTCTTGCAGTTTTCTTACACGACATCATTGTGAGTGCCAGGTCCTAACTGGCAAACAGGACATGACAAACAAATGTGCTGTCCCGAGAGGAGAAGCTGGCTCAGCTGACTGAGGAGATGCCAGAGGAAAATGGGACGAGCTGGGGCTTCAGGGGAGCGTATAAAATGAGGTGTTTCAAGAGGAGGGAATGTCAAAAAGTGTACATCAGGGGACTGGCAGCGAAAGCGTACAAGGAGACATTCTGAAGTTATGAAAACGTCTGTATCATGACTGAGTGGTGGTTTCACAACTGTTTACATCTGTCAAAACTCATTAAACTGAATGCATAAAAGTGTTGATTTTTATTCTATGTATGTTATACCGTAATAACTCTGGTTTCTAGAAAGCATATATGTCATGAAGGACAAAGTTTTTTTAAAAGCAAGGGTTCTAGATGAAAGGGCGCCAGAGAGCTGTGACAAGTGGGTGATACGTGGTCTCTGGGGTCTGACTCCGTCCCCACAAAAAGCTGTTGAGAGTATTTTGGGGGCAAACTGGAAATGTGAATGGACTCCATGTTAAACTGTACGGTATCAATGCTAAACTTTTTTTTTTTAATGTTTATTTCTTTTTGAGAGACGATGGGGAGGGGCAGAGAGGGAGACACAGAATCTGAAGCAGGCTCCAGGCTCTGAGCTGTCAGCACAGAGCCCGACGCGGTCTCAAACTCGTGAACCGTGATCTGAGCCGAAGTGGGATGCTCAACTGACTGAGCCCCCCAGGAGCCCCTAAACTTTTTTTTAATGTTTACTGATTTCTGAGACAGAAAGAACGTGAGCAGGGAAGGGGCAGGGTGGAGGGTGCACCGAGGATCTGAAGTGGGCTCTGTCCTGAGAGCAGGAAGTCAGATGTGGGGCTCAAACTCACAAACCACAAGACCGTAACCTGAGCTGAAGTCGGACGCTCAACCCACTGAGCCACCCAGGCGCCCCAAACTTATTTTTTTTAAGCGTAGTCCTTTTCTTGTGCTTATGTAGAATTCCCCTTGCTTAGCAGATGCGTACTCAAGTATTAAGGGGTAAAATGTACAAATGTCTGCAACGTAGTCTCAAAATGGTTCAGAAGAAAACACACGTGAGTGTGGAGGAGGGAATGGGAGATGAGCACATGGCAGCAGCGAGTACAAGTAACGCTTCCACAAGTGCTTCTTTCACGGGCAGCAGAGAAGGAGGACATGGCGCTGGGAGGCCCGGTGTTCAGACCTGGGTACAGTGACGGGAACGAGCAGCCGCGAGGAAGCTGGCGGCGCAGGACAGGAAGGGTGCCAGTGAGGGGGCAAAGTCCCTGCGACTGTGGGAGGGGCTGGGACGCAGGGTCCAGAAGGGAAGAATCCCCTCACCTGACGGTGATGACGACGACGACAACCGTGACAAAGGGGCACGAACGACCAGGCAGAGAACAGCCACTGTTTAAAGTACTTTGACTCATGTCATTCTAACTCGAATCCCTCCTGTCACAGAGGAGCAGCAGCCACGGAAGGATGAACTGACCTGCCCAGTGACGCCTGGCCAGCAAACTGCAGACTGAGATTTAGAGCCAATGGGAGAGACTTTCTCCCGGGGTGTGCAGATGCACCTGTGTGTCGTGGGGGGCGGGGGGGGGGTGGCAGCTCTTCTGTGAGCGCCCCTGTCATCTCGGGCAGCATCTGCGGAGCTCAGGAGCTGAGGGCGTGGGCAGAGGGGAGGCCGCAGATGGGGGAAGCGAGGGTGAAGATCGCTGCGTCACACACAGGGCAGGTGACTTAACTCGCAATGACGAGCAGTGCTGATGCTCCTTGGGAATTAAATGTCACAGACTGGCTGTGCATCTCCTTGTCCTGACTAGATGGTGGTATGTTCTGGCAGTTTCCAGCTGCTTGAGGCATAGAGAGGGGAGGCATGGGGAGGGCAGCTGGGCTCAACTAGGGTGGGCTTTTTACACACAAGCGAGACCTGAGGAAAAAGAAGCCAGAGTAAAGGGGCTCGCGAGAGAGTGGGCAGAGTGCAGGCTGTGGAACCAGGGCCGGGGAAGGCGGGCTCTGTGACCACTACGGGGTGACGGGTACAGAAGAAGCGGTGGGCTCAAAGGACCAGAGACCGTGAGGTCAGAGGAGCTGGCTCGTGGGTTTCCGTAAGAGGTAAGGACTCGCGGGACGTGTGGACATGGGCCTTCAAGGGCAGCGCTATCATGGACGGTGACAAGGTCTGGAGTATGACCACGTGGATGGGAACCAGGGGGGTAAGGGCGCGGGGGGGGCGAAGGGGGACGGCAACCAACAGGGGTGAGAGGAGTAAAGCCTGGTGTTAGACAATTTAAGATGTTAGGGGGACAGAAGGGGACAGGAGGAGAGAGAATCTGGAAGTTGCAGTGGGGAGCAAGGACACACCGCCCCACCTGCAGGCTCACAGGCACATGCGGGGGAGGGGCAAAATGGGAGCCTAACGTGAGCATTATGCTCAGAGCAAGCCGTGAAGGCACCGGCCAGCACGGAGCCCGGGGACGCCACCCGGTGCTCAGCACACGCTATTCACTCGACCAGTATCTCCTGAATTTGAATCTTAACTTTTCAAATGGCTTACCATATCCTAAAAAGGAAAACAAAAACAAAAACAAAAACAAAAACCCTGAATTTATTTACAAAGAAATCCAAGCCAGATTAAAAAGGAAATGATCCTCTAAGTGATTGTATTTTTCAAATCCATGAAAGGCTCGTTTGCAAAAATTAGTCTCCTGGCCAAGATAAACAGGGTCAAACAGCATCTTAACTGTTTTTGGCTTAATAAATATGGATAACTCACTGTTATAAAATGACACCAGGCATTCTCTTGCATAAGAACTTAATATCAGAACAAAATTCAGTGAATTCTGTCTTTTTGAAGGTTAGATAACAGCCTTTCTGAGCATACAGTGACCAGAACTTAAACCTATTATGGTTCAAGCAGAGAGACCTGTGTACCTATGAAATAAGAACAAATGGTTATTTCCTAAACACATTCTGTGGGGTGTGAGTATACACTCTGGAATATACTGCGCTTGAAGTAGGAGCAGGAATGCGCCACAAAAGCTTTGGAGCTTCCTTCACTGAAGGAAGAGAAGTTCTCAGTGTTACGGTTTGTTTGTTTTTTAAAAACTTGTTCTAATGTCTTTTTTTAAATGTGTATTTATTTATTTTTGAGAGAGATAGCGTGCAAGAAGGGGAGGGGCAGAGAGAGAGGGAGACACAGAATCTGAAGCAGGCTCCAGGCTCCAATCCGTCAGCACAGAGCCCAATGCGGGGCTCGAACCCACGAACTGTGAGATCATGACTTGAGTCGAAGTCGGATGCTCAACCAACGAAGCCACCCAGGCGCCCCTGCTCTAATGTCTTTGTCAGACTAAGAAGATGTCATAATTCTTTTAGACATTAGCAAAACAAAGGTTTTATTTTAGATCTATGAAGCTGCCTCCCGGGCATTCCTAGTAAGCGGTCTGGAATCAGCTCATTGAAATTCTATAGTCCTCTATGCTCTTCTAATATTTTACCTCTAAGACAAAATTTTACTGGGATTTATCTAGAATCTCAGAGTCTTTTTTTTGTTTGCTTGTTTTAATAATTGTATTTGGCTGTTTAACTATGACCGTCAATCAGAATGTGAAGCGACGCAGCTGCAGGTTAGTTCCAATCACAGCTACTCCTCAACTGTGAGGGTCTTACTTGTAGACAGAAAATGCACCAGCAGTTCCATTGCACCGGAGAAAGGGACTGGAGAAGGATGGCCAGTCCTCTGGTGTCACTGGAGCCCACGATGTGTCAGAGAGAGCCATTAGTCAACACTACACACTGTGCTCATTTACAACACACGGCTGGCATTGAGAGTAAGCGATTTCTCGTTTCCATGAAGAACCCAGCTGGAAACACTCTCCTTTACTAAACTTCTTTAGTACTCTGCATATTCCTTATGGAACTTTCTCTTTGGCCTACAGTGATTTCTGGGCTCCCCCCTCACCAGATTATGAGCAAGATGCCTTCACATCTTTAGATGGTACCAAGGTGTTACTGCATTTGTATTTTCTGTAATACGCAGCACTGGGAGGAAAGCAAAATGCAGTCGTAACACTATCGATCCCAAATTCATCGGTATCTGGACTAAACATAAATAGGCCTCTGATGTTTGGTCTGGGAATCATGTCACTGTTTACATTACACAAAGAAACTGCTCGGAGTTCCTAAAACCCAACCTACAAATTCACTCTCAGAACCCGGCAGGGAATCCTTATACTGTGCGTATAACCAGAAAGGTCACAGAGAGTAAGTCTGTAAAGGAGTCAAGATGCTAACTTTTCCTATTATGTAAGTAAAAGAAAGAATATTTTTTCCTAAAATTTTAAATTAAGTTAATTTAAATTAATATTAAATTAAATTCTTAGTAATTTTAAAAGTAACTTTAAAGTAAATCTTTTACTTTTTGAAAGTTATTTTTAAAAAAGTATAAGAATTTAAACAGATTATTTTGTGAAAACAGTGGAAAATGTTCCAAAATTAATGCATGGATATATATATCTGACCAACCGAACATTTTAAATGTCTTTCAGTTAATCTAGAGAATACTGGTTAAACAAAACAGTTTCATGTTGTTATTAAACCGAATTTCAACTTACCATTTATGTTTATTGCTGGTAATACAATGGACATCTTTGGTCTTGTGGTCTTGTTATGGGTGGTGGCTGGTAACAGCAGGTGATCCTAAGAATAACAAAGAACAGTCTGTTGTGACAAATGGCTTAGTCCTAGAACAGGCCAAAATCAGAGTTTCTAACTTGCCAACATCTCCTTGGGATCATAAAATAAATGACACTTTTTAAACCTGGCTTAGAGGTAATTAACTACAAATCATCTTATGATTCATTCATTCATAATGCAACACACATTTACAGAGTGTCTATCATTACCAAGTGCTATGTAGTATTCTTGGAGTACTTCCACATGATGAGAACATATAAGCGGTGCTATACCATAAAGGGTATTGGTCAAGGAATCAGAATGGAGGCATTTTTTTTTTCACTTTATTTGAAAGAAAAAGAGAGAGAGAGCTTGAGTGGGGAAGAGGGGTGTGTGGGGGGGGGGGGACAGAGAGGGAGAAAGAGAGAGAGAGAGAGACAATCCACACTAACTGTGGAGCCTGACACAAGGTTCGATTCCATGACCCTGGGATCATAACAGCCAAAATCAAGAGTCGGACACTCAACTGAGCCCCAGAACAGAGGGACTTTTAATGTAGTAAAATGAGGAAGCTAGACTAGGTAGTGTCACAAGATACTGAAATTAATCTATTCAACAGACTCATCTTCACTTTTTTCTTTCTTAAAAGAAGAGCAATGTTTCCACTCCCCGAAAATCCCGATCCCAAGCTACTGACACAGAAGATAGAGATTCTGACTGAAGTAAGGTGAGAGCCTGGACCCTTGCCTGCCTAGCCTCCCCTTCTCCCTTTGAAGCAACCAAGCATTAGACGTCTTTGGGTAAGCAACAAGTACGTACCAAAGAAGATGTATAGTTCTTGCCCTTAAAAAGTATACAGTTCACTGGAAGAGCTAAAGAAAAATTATAAGTGCGTGTCTCGCACAATGTTAAAGTTCCAAATGTTATACTGCCAGCTCCTGATCATTTAGAAGTGACCTGTGGCATCTGAAGCCTCTGGTTTCCAGCCACACAAATACCAGAAGTATGAATGAGCCAAGAGGAGTCTGGCTTCAAAAAAGAGGGCGTGTGTGTGTTTTGGAAGAGGTATGTATGTCCGTAGGTATCCTGAAGTAGATTATAAATGACGTAGGACTTTGATATTAACTACTGTGTGAACATCAATAACTTCTGTTCCTAGCAAAAACAGGGACTGTCACAGCAAAGGAAACAAGGAAACAGAAAACAGCATGCATTAGTGTTTCCACGTAGACAGAGCTGACCCTGCTATTAACACCTATTGCCTCCTCGCCCCCCTGCCCCCCAGCTTCATCACCCCTTCGGCAAACTTGCTGCAGGAAAGGGCTCACTACAAGCAGGACTGAACATAGCTGAGGGTGACAAAAATTCAGCGCAACTCAGTTCAAAGGTCGATGGGATTATGAAATGCAGTCATCAGCAAAGCTGAGGGAAAAAATCTAGAATGCAAAAACCCAGTTGAAATGAACATACATGGACAGAACTGTCCAGAACACGTTTCCAGTAACTGCCTGTACTCTGTTTAAGTCAAGGCATTTCTGAGAGAACAGATATTTTTTTAAAAAAGCAGAGGAAAGATGAGTGAGTCTGTTCTGTTGGGTCCAACACGGAAGCATGGGAGATTTTTTTTAAGTGCATTGTTAGACACAAAGATCACACGTAAGTAAGATAACATGATATAGCCAAGAAAAAGAAAAAAGTGCTGATCCTCATGCCATGAAAATTATAAACAGGATAATTCCTATAACTAAAACATTGCTTCAGGGCCCCCCAAATTGAATGAGAAAACAAACCAACAAACTTGCAAGCCCCAAATTAAAGCGACTGTAAAAATAAACACACTTAGATTCCATTGGCCATGGGTTAAGGTCAGGCTTGGACTTAAATCTGAGTTTCCGGCTCAAATCTCGATGCCATACTAAACATTGTTTTTGAACGTGACTTTTGGAACACAATGTCTCCTACTTTCTTTCTTCATTAAATTTCGGAGTAGGTACTTTTGCAGGAGAAAACCAAAAAACACACTGTTATTTATGAAAGAGAAGAATCACATCTTGAATGCAGAACAATTATTACAGTTAACCACCTTTACCTCTAATTATTAAAGTTTGTGCATGGGGGCGGGGATCTATCAGAGTGCTTGTGAGCACAGAGCCGCAGGGGATCAACACTGGTATGGTACAAATTCTAACAGTGCTTATATTAAAAAAATAACGTAGACACACACCCGTCTGGGAGAGTGTTGTTTTCATTTAACTACTTTCTCTTCCTCAAATTAAATGCCCTTGACACAACAGTGAATTTTGAGCCACTTTTTTTCTCCCCAGCTGTGTTCACCCCACTCCTTCTTAACTAGCATATCATTAATTTTATCGATGATATTTTCAGGAACAAAGGAGCTTTATTTTGGCACTGTCACGAATTTTAGGACATCTCCAAATGCACTCCTGAAAAGCTTCTACAGGACTGAGCTACTATGGGGTACCTTCAGGGAGGAAACTTTGCGGACAGCTTTTATCATCAACACGTTGTTATTTTTATTCCCAGAAGTCAGAGAAACGCTGGTGGGAAAACACCAAAACATTTCACTGTGAGAACAAAGCATCAGTTTTCCAATGTTACGCAACATCATGCATGAGAAAATATGCGATTTTCATACAATTCTCCCAGTTCCCTTTTCCAAGCCCTTTGTTAGAAGAAAACCAAAATATTAGTGCATAACGCCGCATCCAAAGTTATGTTTCTTTTTAAGAGGTCGAAAGCACTGGAGACTATCTTACTAAAACAAAAGGACCACATCTGCTCAGCTGAAGGTTACAATGGTAATTCATAATAAAATTAAGGTCCTACTAAGTGTTGTCAAACGTGGATTCTACATGTCTGTGTAGAGTCGAAACTGACCTCAATGTAAACTGACCGCTGAGATTAAATGACCCTTCCCTGTGCCTTCTAAAACTTACCGGCTAATGCCCATGGAAAAACTGAACATTCGTAACTAGTGTGTTTTTCCCACAACTATTTGTGCTAACTGTATTTGTTAGTGTAATTGCATAATTAAAAAAAAAAAACAGAAATTGCTTTTTTAAAACGTGTGAAAAGGAGAACAAGATTTAATAAGATAAAAGTGAATAGTTAAAAAAATCCACTCACTGCAAAACAACCATAAAAGACTGGGGAAAAAAAACCATACGTGTCTGCATTCAGATTGCTTCAAAAGGACCTTTAAGTTCTTATTCTAATTTAAAGGAATTATAACTGACGCTGGAAATTATGGTTGATGCATTATGAGTCCAGTTTACACAAGAAAGGTAACATGGGGTTCTCACAGATCGGGACTTAAAGAAAAGGGGTTCGCCCTACATCAAAACTTGGCCAACAAGTCCACATTCATATAATTAAATGAAATCAATGTAAAATAAATCTTATCTTACAGATCTCCAGCTTTACCCAATTTTGTTAACTCGCAGATCACCCACTAGTCTCTGCTGTACTCGCTAAGACAGCCTCTCCTGTATTAGGAAACTTGGACCTCAGGCTGGAGCCCCTTATCTTTAATAGAAAGGAACTGTATTTAACATCTAACGATGTTTCCCGGGGATGAAAGAGCCAGTCTGCAAGTGGCTGCACCGTGACACCGACCAGCTTTTACTTGGATCAGCGTGGGCCTCAGTTAGTCAAATTTTGCATGTCAGGCTCCTACTAACAACAACGGCCTCTTAACATTTTATATTTGGTCCGTGTCCACTGGATTCCAGAGATGGGCTTGGTTTTCCAATATAAACAGCTAAAACCAGATCAAAACTACAAACAGCATCCATCCTCATCTCAAAAACAGCCTTGTATTAAAGTTTTTCTGATCTATGTTCCTCTCCTGGGGAGCTTTTGTTTTCCAGAACCGCTCTCCCTCACTTCCCTCACCAAGCCTCTTTCAGAGAAGAGCGTATCAAAGCTTGGAAACAGGAGGGCCAAAGCAGCCCCGGGAGGCGGGCCTTTCAAAGCAATTGGTTAAAGTCAAACACTGTGAATTTATGTTGTTTTCTAAGAGCTGGACTGACTGTTGATCGGAACTCAGATGTGCCCATACATTAAAATAATTAAAAAGCAAAGGTAAGAAATTTGAAATCAGGGGCGCCTGGGTGGCTCAGTTGGTTAAGCTTCCTACTTCGGCTGAGGTCATGATCTCTCAGTCCGTGAGTTCGAGCCCTGTGTCCGGCTCTGTGCTGACAGCTCAGAGCCTGGAGCCTGTTTCAGATTCTGTGTCTCCCTCTCTCTCTGTTCCTTCCCTGCTTGTGCTCTGTCTCAGTCTCTCAAAATTAAATAAATGTTAAAATTTTTTTAAAAATTAAAAAAAAAAGAAATTTGAAATCATTAAGATATACAGACACAGTGACATGTCCTAAAAAAAAAAAAAAAGGTAAAAAAACAACAACACAGGTAGTAAAACTAAGTAGAATGTCACCATCTTAAAACAGTAAAACTAAGTAGAATGTAATCATTTTAAAAGTCTATTAAAGTGTCTATGACGTAGGGCTTCCCATTATAGTAAAAACGTAAGCAAAGCACATTACTCACCCCCAAACTAGAAATAGGTAATATAAATAGCTAATATGAATGCAGTATTTGTGCCTCTAATGTACACAATAAAATTACAGACCAATAAAAGGGAACGTTAAGTTGCATCAGCACCATTAGTACGCGTGCCGGCCAGAGGAAGGACCAGTCAGAACGATTAGTGCGCAGTAGCTGTGGAGAGTGAGCCAAGGTTTACATTTGACAAGAGGAAAATTTTAACACTAAGTTCAAACCTGACAAATGCTGCCAAGGTCACCAAAGGAAAAATTAGCTTGAAATCCTAATAAATACAAACTCTTTTTGTTTTAAGATATGGTTCTCATATCAAACTCTGCAGGAGCCCCCAAACTTGCCCAACTGGCCTTGACCTCCCCTTTTATTCACACAAAAAAGTGTAAGGTTGTACCACACCACAAAACTGTCTTTTTTTGTGTGTGTGTGGGCTAAATATCAGTAATTTCATAAAGTCAACCTAATAGTTACTATATATACTTCTCTCGCTTTTTTAAAAATACTTTTTTAAGTAAACTTTATACCTAACGTGGGGCTCGAACTCATGACCCCAACATCAAGAGTTGCATGCTCTACTGACCGAGCCAGCCAGGTGCCCGAATAGGCCTCTTTTTTTTTTTTTTTTTTTTTTAATTTTTATTTTTTTTTATTTCTAGGGGAGAGAGAGAGAGAGAGACAGCGTGAGCAGGGGAGGGTCAGAGAGAGAGGGAGTCACAGACTGAAACAGGCTCCAGGCTCTGAGCTGGCAGTCAGCACAGAGCCCGACGCGGGGCTCGAACCCACGAACCGCGAGATCATGACCTAAGTGAAAGTCGGATGCTTAACCGACTAAGCCACCCAGGCGCCCCTTTGAGGATTTTTTTTAAGCACTGCTGGACGGCACATGTGGTAGGGGTGAGGTTACGGATAGAGAGGAGAGCTGGAGGAAGTTCAATTGGTTTTAAAAAGGTATGGGTTGTTAGCAGGGAAGAGGTGTCTGGAAGCTGCAAGAGTGGAAAAGAGAGGGACAGAGGGGACTAGCCTGGGCCACTGCCCCCATGTGACGGGGGTGGGGGGCGGAGGGGGAGGCAGAGCAGTGGCTCTGCTGTGTGTGTTAGGGGGAGCCAGGGAAGAGGGGGCCTGAGGGGACAGTGCTGCTGTTGCTTTTCATATTCTCTTTATGGTATCTTTGAGAGATATCAGTAAAGGCCTCACATTACTTATCATGTTGATGAGGCTTTGGAATTGTATTTCTTTTAGATTTGTCACTGCATCAAAGTCAGTCTTAAAAAGGGGGCAAGCAAAAAAAAAGCCCAGTTTTATTTAAATCACACACGGTCTCTTCCTCCGTGGAGACCTCCTAATGGTCTTCTGGCAGAGAAGCACCTTGAAAAATAACATTAAGTCCGAGTACCAAAGCCAAAAGCAACCCCAGGAAAACAAAACAAAAGTCCAACCGAAGAGAGCTCTCCCAGGCCTAGTTTTCGAAGGGTTTGGGCAGCGGCTACCCGTACAGCACAGGCCTTTCCGTGCTTCTCTCCGCCACCCACTGCGTCTCCAGCCCCTCCCCGGTCCCGGCCTGGCCCGAACCCTCTCCCCCACTTCAACCCAGCACGCTCTTCTGACCGCAATTCTCCCCGCCCCACTCCCTCCCCCGGGTCACGGCTCTTGGCTCCTACCACGGGGGGTGGGGGGTTGGGGGGGTGGGGTGGCCTACACTTGCCTCCTTGGTGTGACCAGGCTGCCATCCTAGATCCCAGGTAGGTTACAGGGGCCCAGAGATTTGGGGAGAGAGGAGGACGTTTAAGGGCCCGTGTGCGATAAGGTATAAAGCAGGAAAGAGCAAAGCCAAGTTTCTAATTTGATACTCTTGACACTCAGTATCAGTAAAATAAGCCAGGAAGCACATTCCTAAGTCCATTAAATCATTGTCATTTTGGTTATGTGACTTTCAAATTCGTTTCCCCAAACCTTTAAGATTTTGTACTTCAGTTTTTATAGTGCTGGCTGTTGGCTCTGGCTTGCCAGCGTTTGATCTTGTCTATTTGTGGGTTTTTTGTGAGGGAAAAACTGCAGAAGCCTGAAGGACGCAGTTTCTCTCCCAGCTCTCAGGACAGACATATGACCTAAGCTCGGCCAATCAGACACTCCCTTGAAATTCAAAGTCTTGGGCATGAGATTTAGATTCGCCAGGGTGATGGGAGGATGCCCCTGGCGGCCATGGGGGCGGCCATGGGGGTGGCCAGTGACCAGCTGTCCTAACCCGACTTCTTGACGTTGGCCGTGCTCTTGGCTGGTTTGGTTCCCACCACTGTTCGGGGCTGAGCTCTCCAGCATGCGTGTGGAGTCTGTGCACAAAGAGCCTTCCAGTAAATTCCTTTTCTGTAATGTAAGCAGTTTCTGCTTTCACTTAAGTTACAGTAAGTTTCTGTTGTTTACAACCAAGAGCCATTAGTGGCCCGGCGCTGGGCTTCCATTTCGGACATGTCTGATATTGCCGGTATCAGGCCTAGCGTTTCCCCCAAACGTTAATTTTAGTTAGTTTAATCACGGTATTATATTAGGTAAATAGACGGAGTCATAAATCAGTGGACTCCCATTTGATCCCTAAAGTAATGAAAACTGACTCTGTCCCCACCATTCTAACTGAAGCTGTCCTTATAAATATGATATTCTAACTGTCAAACCGTTTTTGCTTTTATCCAGTCCTTACCCTACCTTTTCCCCACGGCATCTGACACTTTCACTCCTCTTCCTCCTCCAGCTCTCAGTCTTCATTGTTCTCATTTTCCCTTGGGATCCCCCCCCTCTTTCTGCTGCCTTCCAGCCTCATCACACATTAAATATTGGGGGTTCTCAGAGGCAAATCTTTTTTCTTCTGTTGCCATTTTTATCTAGTCCCATAACTTGAAATACATGTTCAGCTCAAATCTCTCACACTGTAGCTTACGAAACCTGTATTTACAAATGCTTACCAAACATTCCCACATGCCCACCAAACTCACTCAGGTTCTTTCCTTTCTCTGCCTTGCTTTTCTCCCTAACACTTACTGTTTGTCTATCCTTTGCAAGTCAGCTTTCCAATAGCCGCTTTTTTCATCTATTTTGTTCAATGCCAAATACCCAGGATCTATTACAGTCTTTCAAATAGCAGGTATCCAAAAATGGCTTATAATATAAATCAATTAGCTGCAGGGCTGATATTACAATAGCTTTTAATCGAGCTTTTTTTTTTTAATATTTATTTATTTTGAGAGGGAGAATGGGAGAGTGAGCAAGCAAGCAGGGAAGGGGCAGAGAAAGAGAGAGAGAATCCCAACCAGGCTCCACGCTGTTAGCACAGACCCCGTCTTAGGACTCGATCTTACACACCACGAGATCATGACCTGAGGTGAGATAAAGAGTTGGACACTTCTGACTGAGCCCCCCAGATGCCCCACTTTTTAACTAGCTCTTTGCCTCAGGGAAGCAAGGATTCATGAGACTTTCAGCAAGTCTGCAAGGTAAAGCTATATTCATAATAATACTATTTGCCTTTTATCATTCTTGAAACTTACATGGAGAGTGAGGGAGCAAGATAAACCGCTGGGCCTTTGCGTGGATCAAGGCAGTGGCACCAGATGATACCAACAGTCACTGTGAGCTTCACTGCCACAAACTCATAGCAGAAATGAAGCCATGCCAATTCCAATGAACAATATCCTTGTTGGGGCACCTAGGTGGCTGAGTCGGTTAAGCATCCAACTCTAGGTTCCGGTTCAGGTCATGATCTCACTGGTTTATGAATGTGAGCCCCACTCATGGGCTCTGTGCTGACAGCACAGAGGCTACTTGGGATTCTCTCTCTTCCCCTCACGTGCTTTCTCTATGTCTCTCAAAATCAGTAAACTTAAAAAAACAATATCTGTGTCAAAGCAATAACAATTATTAATATTCGCTGCGATGAAACAGGAAGGATATAAAAAAAGAGTCGCTGCCTCATAGAGCCTGAGAGCTGCCTCTTGAAAAGGCACTAAAGCAACCGAGTTGGGAGCTGAACTCCCCACTTTTCCATCAAATATGACTTCATTTGAAACAGACTGACAAATTACTGTTATTCGGGCTTGGGTATCCATCAAACATTTTCTTGAAAATGGGTAAAGCAAGCCTGTCACTTCTTTTTTTTTTTTTTTCCTGGTTTATTTACTTATTTTGAGAGAGAGGGAGAGTTGGGGAGGGGCAGAGAAAGAAAGCCAGAGAAAGAATCCCAAGCTGGCTCTGTACTGTTAGAGCAGAGCCCAATGTGGGGTCTGATTGCACAAATCATGAGATCATGACCTGAGCCAAAGTCAAGACCCAGAGGCTTAACCAACTGAGCCACTAGGCACTCTTACCTGTCATTTCAAAGAAAACAGTTGACTATATATATTGCAAATGATAACATTTGAGCTGTCAAGTGAAAATAAGAATTTTGGAAGCTTTGTATCCATTAGCATGAGCTGAGTGTGACTTTCTTGTTGAGGCACTGGTGGTAATAACAATGAATGCAATTTTTTTTCTTCCTTTCTTTATTTTGAGTGGGGAGGAGCAGAGAAAGAGAGAGACAGAGAGAATCCCAAGCAGGCCCCACACTGTTGGCACAGTGTTCAACGTGGGGCTTAAACCCACAAACCGTGAGATCATGACTTAAGCCCAAACCAAGAGTTGGACGCTCAACCAACTGAGCCACCCAGGTGCCCCGAATGCAATTTTCTAATATTATGTAATGATATGTGTTAATGTTTGGAAAGTCTGGATAATTCAGTGAACCAATATTTTCCAAATGACCTATGTATGATGTTTACAAAATCGAGAATGGGTAAAAGTTCCATTCAAGGCACAAGACAGATCAGGGGCGCCTGGGTGGCTCAGCTGGCTAGGCGTCTGACTCTTGATTTCGGCTCAGGTCATGATCTCACGGTTTGTGGTTCGAATCCCGGCACTAGGCTCTGCACTGACAGCGGTGCAGAGCCCGCTTGAGGTTCTCTTTGTCTCCCTCTCTCTCTGCCCCTACCTTGCTCACACTCCAGCACTCTCTCTCTTACTCTCTATCTCTTTCCCTCTCTCTCAAAAATAAATAAACATTTTTTAAAAAGTGCAAGGCAGATCAATGAATTTTAATGTTACAGAATATACAGGTTCCACTGACATGGGTGTCAGAATCCACACTGCACTTCATCTTTTAAGAAATGATCACCTGCTGAATTTTTTATGTAGTATCAAAAAATAATAACCCCCACAATGACCTGAAAAAGGTATTAAAATATCCCTCCCTTTTCTAACTATGTATCTGTACAAGAGCAGGAGCTTCTTCTTATATCTCAGCAGAAGCACCACACTGCAAGAGACTGAATGAAGATATACATGTGAGATTCTCACTATTTTCTATGAAATCAGGTAGTAAAAATCTGCAAAACTATAAAACAATGCCACTCTTCTCACTAAAAACACATTTTTTATTATTTTCATATGAACCACTAAATAAAATATTTTTAAAATTTATTTTTAATATCTCCTAATGGCTAACGATTCTGAGCATCTTTTTATGTCCTACTGGCTTTTCACATATCTCCTTTGGACAAATATCTATTCAAATCCCTTGCCTATTTAAAAATTGGGTTATTTGTCTTTTTATTGTTGAGTTGTAAGATTGCCATTTGCATTCCGGGTACAAGTCCCTTATTAGATACGTGATTTGCAAATAGTTTCTCCTATTATGGAGGGTTCTCTTTTCTCTTTCTTAACAGTGTCCTTTGAAGCACAAAAATTTTTACTTTTGAAAAAGATAAATTTATCTATTTTTAAAATGTTCTTACTTGTGTTTTTGGTATTCTAACTAAGGCACATTTATTTTTGTAAACTCTTCCAGAGTGGCTGTATTATCTTACATTCCCATCAGCAATGTATGAATGATCTGGTTTCTTTACATCCTTACCAGCATTTGGTTTTGTTACAGTTTTTTATTTTTAGTCTATTATTTTGGCACAAAATATCAGCTCCGTTCATAACCTGGATTCCCACCCAGCTCACTTCTCCTTCCATTTCCATTCTCCACCATGTGTGCAGAGGCAAAATTAATTGCCCTAATAGATGTTCCCCCGATCCCTTCTGCCTCTCACAGTGGAATCACTTAACGTATGATAGCTTGTACTCATGTGTCTGTTTCTACTAGGTAGAAAAGGTAAGATCCATAAGGTAAGATCCATCGGGAGGATCCTCCCGAAAGTATGTAGGGCATTCTATTTGAATATGTACATGCATTTTGCTTGGGAGAGGGATAGCCCATGGTCAAAAAAGCATACAGTATCATTGTTTTCAAGGGGAAAAATATTTCAGTTTCCAGCAAATACACCTCGTTCCCAGAGACTAAAAGTACTCAAAAAACATTTTAGCATGAATGGCTCTTGGAGGGAAAAGTTGCCTCACTCAAAATTGTTTCCTATCTTACAGACAAATGACTTCCACGCTATAACAACTACTTTATTTTAAAGCAAAATGATTAACTTATAGACAAAATGTGCTTGAATAGTTATTTATAGTGAAACAGTGAAAAAATTTAAGCGAAGTACTTTTTAAAGAACAGTTAACTTTCCCGATTAATGACTATTTCATTTGAGATGGTTGTTTTCTAACATCCCAGACATGAGTTAACAGAAATGACTAACTGCTCTGGTCGATTTGTGGTTACTCTATCATCATGATTATTACTCACTCACATCCTTAGAAAATCTCTTTTTTAACCTATTTCATAGTCTTGCCCACAATTAAATGCACTCTTTTCCCAACACATCTCAAAATCACCAAAACAAATATTATTACATAATATATGTATGTGTGTACCTATGTATATGCATGTACACACAATATATGTATTCCATAGTATGTAACCTAGGAGTAACGGAATTTAGGCTGGTGACTACAAAGAGGACATCTAGGAGAGAAGTTTGAAATTTTTGTATCCACAGCACTAGAATATACTGGGCTAATAACTAAAGCTCATTAAAACTTTAAAAAAGCGAGTAAGTGAATAGGTAAATCTTTTTTCTTATTGTTAAAGGGAGTCAAGTCAATAGAATATGAAGTATATTCAAGAGACTTCTATACCTAGAGGTGTTATTATATTTAGATAAATTCATTTTTTTACAAACTTCTTTAGCTGTGAAGATGTAATGAAGGGGACACACACACACACACACTCCCCCCAAAACCCACACAAAGCATAACACACATGCATAAAATAGGATAAAAAAAAGAAAGCTCACAGCGCCCAACTGGAAATATGCTCATGAGAAACAGTAACATGAAAAGAAAGAAATGGTAATATGAAAAGCACAACTGGAGGAAATCACACTTGTTGGAAATCATTTACTCTCAGAGCTCAGCTGTTAAGCAGATGCCCCTACGACACAGAAGCCATCACTCTAAGATACTGCCCACCACTTACCTATGGAAACACTCAGAACAATGTGGCCGTTCTATTAACAAACTCCTAGAACTGATCATCGAATTCAGTGAAGTCGCAGGTTACAAAATCAATGTACAGAAATCTGTTGCATTTCTATACATTAATAATGAAGCAGCAGAAAGAGAAATTAGGAAAATAATCCTATGTACAATTACACCAAAAATAAGAAGATACCTAGGAATAAACCTAACCAGAGTTCTGAAAGACCTGTACTCTGCAATCTATAAAACACTGATGAAAGAAACTGAAGAGGACACAAAGAAATGGAAAGACATTCCATGCTCACGGATCAGATACACAAATATTGTTAAAATGTCTATACTACCCAGAGCAATCTACATATTCAATGCAATCCCTACCAAAATATCACCAGCATTTTTCACAGAGTTAGAACAAACAACTCTCTCTCTTTTTTTTTTTTTTTACATTTATTTATTTTTGAGAGACAGAGAGAGGCAGAGCACAAGCAGGGGTGGGGCAGCGAGAGGACACAAAATCCAAAGCAGGCTCCAGACTCTGAGCTGCCAGCATAGAGCCCAACACAGGGCTCAAACCCATGAACTATGAGATCGTGACCTGAGCCTAGGCTGGACACTTGAATGACTGAGCCACCCAGATGCCCCCAGAACAAACAATTCTAAAGTTTGTCTGGAACCACAAAAGACCGTGAATAGCCAAAGCAACCATGAAAAAGCAAAGCAAAGCTGTAGTAACCAGAACAGTATGGTGCTGGCACAAAAATAAATATACAGCTCAATGAACAGAAAAGAAAACCCAGAAAAGAATCCACAAATATATGGCCAATTAATCTTCGACAAAGCAGGAAAGAATATCCAATGGGAAAAAGATAGTCTTTTCAACAAACAGTGCTGCAAAAACTGGACAGCAATGTGCAAAAGAATGAAACTGGACCACTTTCTTATACCATACACAAAACTCAATTCAAAATGGATTAAAGATCTAAATATGAGAATGGAAACCATAAAAATCCTAGAACAGAACACAGGCAGTAACTTCCTTAACATCAGCTGAAGCAACTTCTTTCTAGATATGTCTCCTGAGTCAAGGGAAACAAAAGCAAAAATAAACTAGTATGATGATATCAAAATAAAATACTTCTGTCCCCAGCAAAGGGACAATCAACAAAACTAAAATGCAATGTTTGGACTGGGAGAAGATATTTGAAAACGACATATCCTATAAAGGGTTGGTGTCCAAAATATATAAAGAACTTCTAAAATTCAACACCCCAAAAATGAATAATCCAATTAAAAAACCAGAAGACATGAACAGACAGTTTTCCAAAGAAGACATCCAGATGGCCAACAGGCATGTGAAAAGATGTTCAACAGGACTCATCATCAGGGAAATGAAAATCAAAACTACAAAACTTATCACCTCACACCTGTCAGAGTGGCTAAAACCGACAACACAGGAAACGAGAGGTGTTGGGGAGGATGCGGAAAACGCTTGTGCGCTGTTGATGGGAACACGAACTGGTGCAGTCGCTCTGGAAAACAGTATGGAGGTTCCTTAAAAAGTTAAAAAATAGAACAACCCTATGATCCAGCAACTGCACTAGCAGGTATTTACCCAAAGACTACACGAGCGCTAATTCAAAGGGCTGCGTGCACCCTTCTGTATACAGCAGCGTTATCTACAATATCCCCAGTATGGAAACACCCCAAGTGTCCATCAACCAATGAAAGGATAAAGAAGATGTGGTTTATTGTGCATGTGTGTATATATATATATGAGAATATCGTTCAGCCATTAAAAAAATGAAATCTTGCAATCTGCAACAACATGGATGGAGCTAGAAAGTATTATGCTGAGCAAAATAAGTCAGAGAAAGACAAATGCCATATGATTTCATTCATATGTCGAATTTAAGAAACAAAGCAAATAAACAAAGTGGGGGGGGGAATGAGAGAGAGATCAAGAAACAGACTCTTACAGAGAGCACACTGACAGCTACCAGGGGAGAGGTGGGGAGGGGATGGGTTAACTAGGTGCCGGGGGATTAAGGAGTGCGACTGTGATGAGCCCCGATTGAGTATGGAGGTGGTGAATTACTCTGCTGCACACCTGAAACTACTCTAACACTGTATGTTAATTCTACTGGAATTAAAATAAAAACTTGAAAAAAGAAAAAAAAGAATCTAAGCTGGAGATCACTCTCTGGTGTAAGATCTACACAAGTGATGACGTAAGTAATTAATGGTAAAACTATTACAAGTTTTCTTATAAGAAATAAGAGGTGACCTGGAATGCAGGTGCCACAAAGCTCTGAAAAATGGGTAGCCTGAGGCAAGAGTAAGGTAACACCCCTTATTCTAGAGGGGGACTTTTGGGGAGGTGGATTTTCCCCCCTCAGTTTTAGATCTTCGCTCTTACAAGGATTTCCTTTTCTTAGGAAGTGTGGCCACAGCTATGGTCTTCACACCTAGCAAAATACTGTGTGCTCTGACTTCATGGAAGATCATGTAAAATCCACCTACCAACACAGAGCTCAAAAGACATGTAGGATGATAACCTGAATAAAATGGCTGACGGGAGTATTAGGCTAATTCATGAAGAGGAGCGATTAACTAAAAAGGGAAATATAAACGCCTGTGAATTAGGAAAACAAATAGGTACTAGTTAAAAAAAAAACAAACAAAAAAAAAAAAAACACCCCACCAAGGAAAGTGCCTAGGAAGTGAACACTGGACTGGCTAACAGAAGGAGGTGAGGATACCCAACAAACTAACCCTAACCCTTTCTTTGCTTGCACATTCTTACAATGATTAAGATACTCAACTGCTGCTTTCCACAAGGTTAAAAAAAAATAAAATAACTCAAAGCAGTCTAAAATTTCCCTGAAGTCTTTCCATTTCCCAGCTCTTGCTGTGTCTGATACTCCAAAAGCATATAAATACAGAATATGTATTTAACTAGGAGGTGACGCCCATAAACTGAAAATTTGAGCCCAACTTCTTTTCTCCCACCTCATTCTGTACAATACTCCCTGAATTCTAATAAACTCAGATCACTCCCTTTCTTTCCCACCACATTCTTTCAGGGACCCTTAACTTTACAGTGTGGCTCCCTGAGTCTAGAAGGCCCTGGCTCTTTATCATTCTGTGCTGAGAACATCTATTCACCTTATATAACTCAGCATCCATTCTCACCTTTGAAGGCTTTCTGACCATCTCCATCCCAACCCTAAAATCTCCGGTTTGGTCAAGTCTTGCATAGGGGATTTCCCGAAGGTCTGCTGTTACATTCAGAAAGTCAACCAAGATATGACATATTATATATTAAAGCAAAAGCGCAGAGCCATGGGGCAGGAGGAGCCCCTGCAGATAGGGGAGTCCGTGCCCTCATTTGAAAAACATTAAGGCCCAGCTAGACTCGTCTCTGTCAACAACAATTTTATTCCAACATCTCAACAATCACCAAATGAAATTAAGTGTTTCTAAAACCACTAAGAAAAAAAGACCCTGAGATCTTCACAGTGGAAAATACAATTCACTCATGAAAGGCGCCTGGTTTATCAAATTGCTAAGACTACTGGAGCCTGCCCACTAGCTGAGGGGGCTTCTGGGATGTCCCTAAATAAAAGGAAATCAATATCCATAAATGACTTCACAAACATACTTATCTATCAGGTCTTATTTGTCTATAATTCAGAACTTCCGCTCTCCCCAAGTGCGCCTGGTCTTTGGTGTGTGATGAGGAGTGATATGCCCCCCTTAACATCACTCTGAATCATTGTGTAAGATCAGGATGCTCAGGGGACTAGGGGAAAAGATACTCATAGCAATTAATCTTTACAGCCTCTAACTTACATGAATGACAGGTAATTATGCAAAAGTAAGAACTAGGGATGATTGTAAATGAAGAGAAGTTGAAGTAATTTCACATAAATATAGAGAATTATTTCAATATTATTGATGGGACCCTAAAATGCATTTGCAATTCTAGTAGAATCACATACTGAAATGTTAAAGTCAAAATAGATATTAAATATTAGTAATTATTCTTATATGTTTTAAATCATGAATCATGGAAACTGTCCTATAAATCTTTGAATATATTATTTCCACGGCTCCCAGTATACACCTTTTCTCAAAGAGAATCAAGAACCGTTAAATGGTTTTCTTTGTTCACAGAAAGGAAATAAATTTATGACTCTACTACAGGCAAAAAAAAAAAAAAAAAATCAAAGAATGGTCAAAGTATGATCTGGTAACTCTAAGAATATAAAACTTTTACAGAAAATATAAAAAACTCACCAACATAAAATAGTAAGTTAAAACCAAACTTCAGGTGAGTATATCTTAGCTGTTAGATGATCCAAAAGCAGGGCACCTGGGTGGCTCAGTCAGTTGGGCTTCTGACTTTGACTCAAGTTATGGTCTTGCAGTTCGAGGGTTCAAGCCCTGAGTCGGGCTCTATGCTGACAGCTCGGAGCTTGAAGTCTGCTTCAGATTCTGTGTCTCCCTCTCTCTAGCCCTCTCCCACTCACACGCTGCCCCCTTGTCTCTCTGTCTCCCACTCTCAAAAATAAACATTAATAAAATAAAATAAAATGCTCCAAAAGCAAGTTCAAATACAGAAACAAAAAATAGCTGCTGTCTGCTACCCAGAACTATAAAATATAAACCCAGTTTACGGCTCACCTAAAACATACTTAAATATACTGGCAGGGGAAGGTTCAGGCTGAGGAATATGTCTTAGTCATTCAAGACTAACTGGCTTTAAAATTTACACAAGTACATACATGTAATTCATATACACGATAAACAGGAACACCCGTTTTACAACAGTTAAGGGTAATGTTTGTTTAATTAACAGACGACAGAATAGGGGCACCTGGCTGGCTCAGTTGGTGGAGCATGTGACTCCTGATCTTGGGTTGTGAGTTCCAGCCCCACGTTGGGCACAGAGTTTATTTAATTGAAAAAATACAGGGGCGCCTACGTGGCTCAGTCAGTTAAACGTCTGACTTTGGCTCACGTCATGATCTAATGGCTCGTGAGTTCGAGCCCCGCATCAGGCACTGTGCTGACAGCTCAAAGCCTAGAGCCTGCTTCGGATTCTGTGTCTCCCTCTCCTCTACGCTTCCCCTACACATGCTCGCTCTCTCTCTCTCAAAAATAAATAAATGTTAAAAACAAATTAAAAAATAAAAAGTATGTATAAATGGGACAGAATAATGTATGAGTAGCGGACATAGTGGTTTACTGAAATTTTATATTAAATATCATTATTCCAATGTTACTAAGTTTACAGAGCAAAAGTATTCACAAACATAAGTTACTGAGTATAGTAATAATAACTACGATTCCAAGAACATGTATACAAAGTTTCAAATACACTTGAACAAAATAACAGATCAATAAATCCTCAGAATATATTAATCAAGGGGGTCAGTACAACTTTACTGCTTAATAAAACAATACTGCCTCTTGAAATTACTGAGAAAAGGGGAGCCTGGGTGGCTCAGTCGGTTAAGCGTCCGACTTCAGCTCAGGTCATGATCTCACGGTTCGTGGGTTCGAGCCCTGCATTGGGCTCTGTGCTGACAGCTAGCTCAGAGCCTGGAGCCTGTTTTGCATTCTGTGTCTCCCTCTCTTTGACCCTCCCCCGCTCACGCTCTCTCTCAGAAATAAATAAAAAACATTAAAAAATTAAAAAAAAAAAAAAGAAATTACTGAGAAGAGATCAAGATTGTGTCTAAGAAAATAAACCAGCCATCAATCTCATAAGTGTAGCTAAAAATTTCCAAAATAATTTCAGAGTAAATTTAGTTTAGAAATTAGTAAAGTTTCAAAGAGAATAATTAAAAGAATAACTATATTCTGTCATTAATTCATTAAAAGGAACATCAATTTCTTATATAAACATTTCAGTTAAGAGATCAACACAGCACTACTGTGAATAATACTAAAAATCTCGAATTTATTTTCTAGGCAGAACTTTTAAATTTGATCTTTTTGAGTAAATTTAAATGATTTCTGAAGTAGGAACAGAAGGGTAAAAGGGAATGTCCTACTTCTTTCTGATGAGGACAATTCCCATGGCCTGTGTTTTTAGCAAAGGTTTCTTTTTCAATTTTCAAATGTCATTTTTAATTTTTAATTTTCAAAATTTGGAATTTCCTTAGGGAGCTGAAGAGCGTTTTGCACAACAATTTTATAGAATGAGTATGTCTCGGGTAACACGCAGGATTCTGTCTGAATGTATGCACCTGCAAAGCAAAAAAATAGCACATGCTACAGAATTACAGGAGACAGTCTTATAATAAGCCACAATTATTTGCTTGCTTTACTCAGGCTATTCTGAGTTGATTTGTTGCCAGTACTCTTCATCTTCTTTCTAAAAGTTTAAACACAAATTACATTCATCACAATCATTTTATTCTTCCCACTCTATTGTTTCATCTCTAGACTTCTTATAATAAAATGCAATAATGAAGAGTTTAAATGTAGAAGAATTCTGGGGCGCCTGGGTGGCTTAGTCGGTTAAGCGTCCGACTTTCGCTTGGGTCATGATCTCTCGGTTCGTGGGTTCGAGCCCCGCGTCGGGCTCTGTGCTGACTGCCAGCTCAGAGCCTGGAGCCTGTTTCAGTCTGTGACTCCCTCTCTCTCTGACCCTCCCCTGCTCACGCTGTCTCTCTCTCTCCTAGAAATAAATAAAACATTAAAAAAATAATAATAATAAAAGAACAAACTTTAAAAAAAAAAAAATGTAGAAGAATTCTATTCGACTTACTGGCTTCTTATTGAAAGTATTAACCCTTGGCTCAGGAGGTTCCTAACAATGGCTTTCTAAGGGGTCTTTCTTCCTGCCGTCTGTGAATTATTTATCAGCAGAGCGGAGGCTTACTCCTCCACAGAACAGCAATCACAGAGTCAAATTTCTTCAGCTCTGGATGGTGTCTAACAGAAGTACTGGAGTCAGCTGTGACACATATAAATGGGTTCAATAATTCTGTGCTTGTCTCATAGCAAAAATGCAGGGGTGGGGGGAGCAGAAAAATCCATTGCCGATATTAAAGAAGCAGAAGAAGACAGTGGTGTGGGGAGTTCGCTACACTTCCTCTACGCCGTATGAAACTTACGACAAATTTTTATGCCAGATATTTTAAGTCTTTATATTTATTAGCAAATAAAACTTAAAATCTAAAAGAATTCCTTCATAACCACTTAACATACTACGCTAACACTCAAGCGTTAACGAAACTAACGTTTTAAGTACAGAAATCTGGGAGGGTAAATAAAGCAGTAAGTGCGTAACCACAGACAATCCGTTCTGACACACAATTTTCAGGATTCTTTACTCTTTGATATACTAGACTTATTGCTCCATGACTCGTGGCTAGAAAAGTAATAAGAGAATTACTGGTGTTGTTAATGGGGTGAGAGAGTCGTGTTCAGTGCGGGTTCGGGGCAGATGTGTGGCACGACTCGCAGCTGTCGCGCGGCGAACAGGGTTAACGAAATAACAAAATTAAGGGCAAGAGCGGAGGGGGAGCTGCCAGGAGCACTCTAAAGAGGTTGTATGACTGTGACATGAAAACGCTTAATTGGGGGCCAAAAATTAGCTCTGTTGAACTCTGAATCAGATCTCTAGGTGCCCCACACCACTGTCACACGTTTCTGGGTACACATCCACGTGCATGCTCGGCTGTAGCGAAGTGCTTCACTTACTTACTAGAAGTCTTAGGAGAAAAAGGAGAAACAACTTTCTGTCGTTTGATCTCATTTTGGTTTAGTTCAATTTAATTCAAGATACTTTATAAACTCACTATAGGCAAAACCCCATAAGGGATAATAAAGAGTAAAAAAAAAAAACAAAAAAAACAAAAAAAACAAACCTCACTCTTCTCAAAGGACTTCGATATATATACATATATATATCACACACATAAAAACAATACAAAGAAACAATATTAAACAATATTATGGGATTCCAGTGGAATTATGGGGATTTAGGTGTTCAAACACTATTCCTTGTGGTAGAGCCTGACTTTGCCTGTAGGTATATGTAGGCACCAAAGGTACACTATTCTTTCATCCACACAACAGGTGTCTCAGTTTTTATAAGATGCCAAACTTACGATCTAGTTGGTTTCTAATTCAGCTGCCCTGAATTAACCATACAGATTACTCCCCGAAAGTCTGGTAAGAGATACAATTTTCAGAAGGCAAGCTCCGGGGCTTTCCAGCCATTCACTCCTGTAGGAACTCTTGAGTTCCAAGATCAAGCAGAGTTTAGCCTCTCTCTAAATGGCTTTACTGAGCTGCACATTATGCCCCAGATGTCAAATCAATAAAAATTTTCCTGAAGGGGTGCCTGGGTGGCTCAGTCGGTTAAGGGCCCAGCTTTGGCTCAGGTCATGATCTCAAGGTTTATGGGTTCAAGCGCCACATCGGGTTCTGTGCTGACAGCTCAGAGCCTGGAGCCTGCTTCAGATTCTGTGTCTCCCTCTCCTTCTGCCCCTCCCCTGCTTGCTCTGTCTCTCAAAAATAAATAAACATTTAAAAAAATTTTTTTAATTTTACTGAAAATCAAAAAGTCTACACTTAATGAAACGCCATGTCCCCACAGTACACCACTGTACAAAGTTCTGTGTCAGCTCCAAGGTGCATCTCAATTACTGAGAAATCGTAGCTCTCGCACAGTGCTGGTTTTAGACATATAGGTAACTTCAAACTTTCGAGTATACAATAAAAAAGTAAAAAAGAAAACTGGTGAAATTTTAACAACCTACTTTATGTAACTCAATGTTGCCAGAATATTATCATTTAACATATAATCAACATAAAATCTATTCAGATAGTTCACTCTTTTTCTTCATCCTAATCTTCAAACTCCAGCGTGCCTTTTTTTTAAATTTTTTTAAATTTCTGAGAGAGAGAGAGATCGCATGAGCAGGGGAGGGTCAGAGAGAGAGGGAGACAGAGAACCTGAAACAGGCTCCAAGTTCTCAGCTGGCTGTCAGCACAGAGCCTGACGCGGGGCTTGAACCCACGAACCCGGAGATCATGACCTGAGCCGAAGTCAGACGCCTAACTGACTGAGCCACCCAGGCGCCCTTCCAGTGTGCCTTTTATACTTCCAGCGTAGCCCAGTGGCCAGTTACATTTGAAGACTAGTGTCTACTGTATTCCACACGCTAGAGGGTAAACTTCTTTTGAGAAATGGCCCTTCCAGGCTTCCTCCCCAGCAAAAAATTATAGGTCTTCTCCTTTCCCTGCTTTATTCTGTAGGTTATCAGGAACAGCAGCCACAACAATTCTACTTAGCAATCCTTCGGCAGTGAAGATTAGGGATGGGGGAATTGGTCAGTAGGAAATTTTAAACCCACATATTAGAAAGTGAAAAACAAACTCTTATATTAGGCTTCTCCTGGCCTATCTCCACCTGCTCCCATAGCGCCATCCTCCAACACAAATGGCATGGCTGATGGTACAGAACAATTCCTCATTAGAAGGATATGGACCTGGAGGCCCTGAAATTCCTGGGTTTTGTTTAGTGAGGATCATTTTTATGACCAAAGTTACACTTAACGTAAATTTAGATATTTTAAAAAAAATGTCTTTCCATCATCTTTAAATAAAACATTATGGGCTTGGAAACATTTCAACATCTCTTAAGTTTTGCAGAATAACATTTTAAAAAATTTTCTTTACATTTATTTTTGAGACAGAGAGAGAGACAGTGCAAGCAGGGGAGGGGGAGAGAGAGAGGGAGAGGGAGACACAGAATCCAAAGCAGGCTCCAGGCTCTGAGCTGATAGCACAGAGCCCAATACGGGGCTTGAACTCATGAACCATGAGATCATGACCTGAGGCCGAAGTCGGATGCTGAACCGACTGAGCCACCCAGGCGCCCCTAAATAACATCATTTCATAGGGGCATGCTAATCTGGGGAATTCTCCTGGTTTGTTTGTTTCTAGAAGAACTCCTTTGAACATCATCTCATTACTGATAACAAGGAGATAGTGTAGCTCAGTGACAAAAGCACTAGCTTGAAATGGAAGATGATCTGCCTTCTAGACTTTGCTTTGTCACACATAAGTTGTGATGCTATAGAAACTCGATGGGTCTAAATTTCTCCATCTGTAAAATTAATGGGGGGCGGAAGTACATCTCTGTCTCCAAAATTTACATTGAAAACTCTATTTGACAATTTCAAAATGCTTTACACTCTGAAAGCAATAGTATTTGAAGCAGATGTGACTTCCAGCGTAACGCCTGAAAACTATAAAAGTGAGCGTAACAAAGCCAAAACAAATGGCCAAATTGTGAAAGGAACCTAATTCTGATTATAGGTTCATTTCCTGTTCATCAGCTCCTGCTAGTTTTCCATGAATAAGTAAAAATAACACTTGACATTCTCTGTGTGAGAGAATTCATTAAAATCAGTTTACTAGTGAGACATTTTTAAGTTGAGTCACTGGGGTCACTAAGTTTCACTGCTAAAATTATGCCTCTAGGGACTTGGAAGACTTAGCACAATAAAGAAAATGATACACAAATGTACAGTCATCGAACATAAAGCACCCCTTATTGTTGATGAAAAGATAAACCATGAAACGTTTATACATATATTCTGCTTCCCAGGGGTAATTTCAGTTGAAGGTGGGCAGATGATACTAATGTGTGAGCAGAAAAGTGTCCCGATGCGGAGGACAAGGGTGGTCCCGCACCTGTTCCTTAACTGACTGAGTCCTTTGTTCTGTTTTCAAAGAGATCAGTAATTTCTAAAACAAATGCCTTGATGTCAGTACACAATAGGATCTTTCAGAAATGTTTAAATGTTGACAGAGGAAGGAGGATTCCCTCCTACTCATAACAAATCACGCACGTAGGAGTGACTTATCTAATCAGTATAAAACAGTGCCATTGCTTTCTTGTACACGTTTTATAAAGGTAATAAACACGCATTTCTTGGGAGGAGGTAAGCACTAAATAGTGACATTATTACAGCTATACTGCTAATGCCATATGGAGCCCCAACCCAAAAGCAGCAAAACTTCCTCATCTACGTGTCTCAGCATTCTATCGTCTCAGTCATGCAGCCCTGTGTCCTCCTGGCTACCTGATCTCGATTTTCCACGCTCTGGTCAAAATCCCTGCCTCAGACAAATACTCTCACCGTTAGGTGACAGAGCCACAAGAATCCCCAGGAAATAAAATGAAAGGGGGTTTATCTATTGCTAGCTGAATCTGGGGTATCCGTCAAATGAAACTGAAATACTGGTTAGACTGGATTTAAATAGAAATGCCTCTCCTCTACAGAAACATGCATAATGAATTTGCAGGGATTTAAAAACATGTATGTATTCTTTAAAATAAATGAAACCCACACGTACGTTTCAGTAATTTTGACCTAGAGGGTTATGAGTAATTCCTCCCTGTTTATTTTCCCAAATTTCTGAGCACTGAGATAGTTCTTTGGAACTTTAAAATTGATCACATAGTTATCTATTAATGGTGAAGGCCATTTGGTAAGAATTCTGTAAAAACATGAAAATCTCATAAAGACTATAAAAACTGTTGCCTCTAACAACCAAAGAATTTATAAACAAGTCAGTAATTTTTTAAAAACCCTCTAAGCTCCACAGTTTAAGAACTTCAAAATTAAGCCTCTTCTACATCATTTAAGAAAAAAAATTTCCCTCAGTTCTAAAAGCCAGATCTGCCAATACCCAAGTTTCCAACCAAATTTGAGTTAGTAGCTATCACCAATTATAAGAAGAATTTAAAACTAAAAGTATTTAATCCCAAAATAAGTTTTTAAAACCACTTTTTAAGAAGAAAACATTAAAACATGCTCTCTCAATTCAGCTATCCTTTAAAAGGAACAAAAATGGGGCTGCAAGTACTAATAATAAGCAAATTACATCAGAAACCATGTTTTCACACCAGTTCCTAAAATAGGTCTATTATTGTAAGAGCTTTCACAAACATTTGCAAAAAAAGGGAAAATCACAAAAGGCTTACTTTCTGCAGAAGGGACTTTATAAAAGCATTCCAGCTCCAATTTGGTTGGATATAGTGTTAGAACAAGGAAATAATGCAAATACTAAAAATCCTTAACAATGGAGGACATGCATACTCTTAGTAAAAGGCACGCCTGGGTATTAGACACCATTTGTTTCAATCTGGTGTAGAGTCTGACAAAGCTTAAGAGTAAAAGGAACAAACAAAGTATGATGCTTATGTTATGCATAAAACAGATACTTTTAAAATTTTAATGTTTGTTTATTTTTAAGAGAGAGGACAGAGTACGAGCAGGGGAGGCGCAGGGAGAGAGGGAGGCACAGAATCCAAAGCAGACGCCAGGCTCTGTGCCTGACAGGGGGCTCGAACTCATAAACCATGAGATCGTGACCTGAGCTGAAGTCAGACATGTAACCAGCCGAGCCACCCAAGCGCCCCGGAACAGATAATTTAAACCTTAGAAGATTAACTATGCTTGAGAACTAAGCAAGTTTGGAATTCCTTTACATTGTTCATAACATGCTCGTGTGCAATTAAATGTCTACCAAATTGCTCCTGGTACTTTTGTGATTGAGCTAGAACACCTTACAAGGGAAATAAAGAGAACTCTTGAGTGGGAATGTCAAGTGCAAACAGGAATATTCATATCCATCTTAATAAGAACAGGCCCAAGCACAAGGTGCATTTTCTAGATATAACCATAAATAAAATTGTATTTTTCTTTAAAATCTCAGAGAGAAAGAGAGAGAGAGAGAGAGAGAGAGGGATGGAGAGAGAGAGAGAGAGAGAGAGAGAACGGGTACAAAATGGAGAGGAGTACAGAGAGAAGGAGAGGCTCCAAGCAGGTCCAAGCTGTCAGCACAGAGCCAGACATGCAGCTCAAGCCCACAAACTGTGAGATCATGTCCTGAGCCCAAATCAAGAGTCGAATGCTTAAACCACTGAGCCACCCAGCTGCCCCCACCGTAAATAAAAAATAAATTTTTTAATACATTTTAAAGTATTTATTTATTTTTGAGAGAGACAGAGTGCAAATGGAGGATGGGCAGAGAGAGAGGGAGACACAGAATCCAAAGCAGGCTCCAGGCTCTGAGCTGTCAGCATAGAGCCTGATGCAGGGCTTGAACTCACAAGCCATGAGATCATGACCTGAGCCAAAGTCGGATGCTTAACCGACTGAGCCACCCAATGGCCCCATAAACAAAAATTTAAAAGCCAAAGGTGATTGCAACAGAATTCTATGTCTCTAACTCACTTTGCTCGTGGAGAAATGTCATCTCTTTACTCACTCCAGTGAAACAGAGAAGGAAAACAAATCAGCAAGAGAAATGCCAACACTTACACCAACCTCAGGAAGACAGGATGGGTGTCCCTACCACCTTGGATAAAACAAAAAACTGCCCACCATTAATGTGGTATAGTTCAAACTCAGAAACATTTCTATTCTAGAAAACATGCAAAAGAAAACATCTCTGCTTTACACCTTAAACAATTCTTGCTGATAAAGAGGAAATGTTTTTCTAACAGCCTGTAGAATCCAGTCTGCCCATAAAGGTTCATGCTGGTTTTCACTCTTGGCAACCAAAACACATTGAAGAGAGTCCTGAAGAAAAAGCCTCATTCAAAAGTGACTTCAGGGGCGCCTAAGTGGCTTAGTCGGTTAAGCCTCTGACTTTCGCTTAGGTCATGATCTCGCAGTTCGTGGGTTCGAGCCCCGCGTCGGGCTCTGTGCTAACTACCAGCTCAGAGCCTGGAGCCTGTTTCAGTCTGTGACTCTCTCTCTCTCTGACCCTCCCCTGCTCACGCTGTCTCTCTCTCTCCTAGAAATAAATAAAAAACATTAAAAAAAAATTTTTTTTTAAAAAAAAGTGACTTCACTCATTAAATAGGGAAATGGGGAGAGGGAACATCAGGATCAATTAAAAGAAGAGATGAAATTATTCATATTTTCACCCTATCCATAAGTAAGTTCAGAAGTAATTGCGTTTGTATAGCAAGACTATATCCTCACAAAGATATTTTTTAAAAAGGAAAAAAGGCAGAATTACAAATAAGTTTATTTTTTTATTATTTTGAGAGAGAGGTAGAGAGAGAGAGAGAAAATGAATGCTGGGGAGGGGCAGAGAGAGAAACACAGAATCTGAAACAGGCTCCAGGCTTTGAACTGCCAGCACAGAGCCCCACATGGAGCTCAAGCTTGTAAACCGTGAGATCATGACCTGAGCTGAAGCCGGATGCTTAACCGAATGAGCCACCCAGGCGCCCCTAACAAATAAGTTTCAAAACAGATACCAGACTCTCTTACATGGTCACCTTGTTGCAGAGGATTTTATGTAAAGAAGAAATTTCAACAGGAAATATATTTTCACATGTCACAATAAACAAGCTTAATCCCTCATAATTTTCCCACCAAAAACTCATTTGAGAAATAATTTACTGCATGGAAGTATTACTATAAAGTACTGTAAAAGATTAAGGCCATAATTAATGTATGTATATAGTTTCAAAAACATTACGAGGGTTCAGGACACAAGTAGCTGAATGGGGAAAAAAGAGATGAAGCTATCCACTGTGCACAGAAATCACCTCATTCCTAGATATTAAAAAGCACCAAAAAGAACTCCCATTCATGTTTTCTTCAAAGGTATTATTACATGACTTCCGCAGGTGGTGTTTCTGCGTGCTGAAAGTCCTCGGACAGTATTAACACTATAAAGCTGACTAAAGTACCTTTAGTATCAGAAGACATGAAATTCTGAACAAAAGCCATGATGGAGAGAGAATTCCTCACATCGGCAGAAAGAAATTCCCTGTAATGCAGGAGGGGACTCAGAGCGCAAGGAGTCACTGCAACTAAAACCTTCAAGTGTTGGACTTGACCAACACCAACAGGGTAGAGCACCGAGGCAGAGGCAAGGACAGCCGTTTCCTCTCAACCAGGCAGCCAAAGCGGGAGGAAGACACTCAAAGTTACATTTTATTTAGCCTCTTTAGATTTAAATAAAGATCCATATCCTTAGAGACGGAAATTCGGTTAAGAGGCCCTAAGAAAGATCTCAAGAGGCAAGAGGGGAAGGGAGATGGAACTCAATGGAGGAAAAAAGAAAAAAAAAAAAAAAGCAAACGCGATACAAACTTAAAGGATCTTCTGCGGTGAATGAACACCCACAGGAAATCCTAAGCTGTGTGAAAGGAAACTGAAAGACGCGGGGTTAGAAAGGAGGTGGTGCAAGGAAGCAGTTTTCACAGATTCCTCTTCGCACTAAGGGAGGTGTGGGTGTCCATTTCTCTAGAACAATAAAGATCTAGGACTCTTTTTTATCTGCTCATTTTTCATACACTCCAGAGCTGAAAAATCACAAAGGTGGGAGTCCAACGGAGGAGGAGGGAAACCCTATACATCTGAAGACCATGGTTCTGATAAGCACGCTGAGTCCATCGTAAAATGTTAAAACCAAGTTTTATTTCAATCTGCCAAACTGGAGGCATACACAGACCTCGACACATCTCTGTAAACTCCTTTCCTTGACAAAAAAAAAAAAAAAAAAGGCAAAAAGCATTTCTGAGGTTTGAACAAAGTAACACAGCAGAACCTTAGGAAAAGCTTCCTTTAACTTTCTTTTAAACTTCAGGTTTTTCTTGGAGTAAAACCCCTCAAACATTCGACGTCAGCAATGTCATGAAAAAGACACCCTGGCCAACAGGCATCTACGCAGCTGCTTTTAAAAACGGTAATCCTTCTCCTAGGCCAACCCTACCACCTTCTACCACGTGGCTTGTCCCGGCCTCTGGGTGAAGGAAAAAGCCAGTAAGAACTACACCAGAAGCACCAGAAGTGTGAAGACAAGCTGTACGAAACGGTCACTCAACAGGAAGGCACGTCTCCAGTCGGTTCAGCACCTACACGGTCATTATAACGCCGTCCGGCTGCCTCAACAGCCCGGCCACCTCCCTCGGGAAAGAAGGGAGGAGGCAGGCCCTCAGTAGAGGCTGTCGGTGTTGCTGCTCCGAGGGGTCTTGATCTTCTCGATGTTTTTGAGGATCACGTCGTGCAGGGTGGCGTACTGGTTCCGCACGTGCAGCAGGATCTGGCGCACACTCAGGTACTCGTTCTCGTCCACCTCGGCCACCGTGCGGCGATAGTCTTCCACCTGCGGGTATTTCACGATCTTGGACACCAGCTTGGCCCTGGTGTTGTAGTAGGTGGAGAAGCGGCGCAGATAGGAGGCCGCCGTGCTCTCCACGGTCCACAGCTGGTCCACGGTGTCCTCCTGGATGGACACCCCGAAGTTGTTGCCGTCCTCCACCTTCGGGATGAGCAGCTGCACCCACATGCGCACCGTGTTGCACTTCTCCCGCAGCAGCTCGACCTCGGGCTTGACCCGCTCGATCAGCTCCACCAGATGCTGGTTGCTGCACAGCAGCTGTCCCTCGCCGCCTGGCAGGGCCGGCACTCTGCCCGAGGCCTGGGTCTGCAGAGGCGGCGGGTCCCGGGTGGGCCCATCCCCCGCGGTGGCGGGGGCGGCGGGGGGCTCCAGGGCCGGCACCGAACGGATTCTGGACAGGTCTTGCAGGAGGAGCTCCTGGACGCGACTATCCAGCTCCGACAGCTTCTGGGGGAAGAAGGTGGACACGAGATCCTCGGCCTCCTGCGCGATGCGGGCCCGAAACGAATCTACTTTCCCCTGCACGTCCTGCTCCAGCTTCAGCTTCAGCGGGGAAGCCATGACGTCCACGGCCGTCGAGCGTTGGGGCGGCAGAGGCGGCAGAGGCGGCAGACTCGACCCGGCTTTCCCCCACGGAGGCGGCCTGTGCTTGGACTTCCGCTACCGCCACCAACTCCCAACAGACCACGCCCAGCCACACCGGAAGTGACGTCACGGACTCCCAGAGACCCATGCGCGGGGAGAGGGGGCCACGCGCCGACCACGCCCTCACGACGATGCCCCAGCCAGGTGGCCCCGCCTCCCGCGACATCAGTGTGTGCTTAGTAGCCGGGGATGGGGGATGGTCTGCAGATCTAGTTCCGGGAGCAGTTCCTGTCCCCCCAACCCCCCCACCCCCGCCACCTCCCCGCCTCTTGGCGAAGCCTGCGCAAGATCCAAACAACATCGTTAAACTTGACCACAGTAAAGCCCAAGCCGACAAGTCAGTCTACTTTACATACGAGTTCAATGAAATTCACGATCCCCGGCTCCGGGCTACAGTCTGTTTTGAAAGGCACCGCGTGAAACGAGCTCTATAGAGTAAGACCCGCTTCTAGAGAGGTACACGTCACGCGTGTACTGGTAACCTGGACGTAACCGTGCTTTCCCCTTAGAAAGTCACAAGTGGGTCCCCTTCACTATGATATTTTAATCAAATTAGTTAAGTCGCGAGCTCTTCTGTGGCTTACTCCATACAACTCTTAGTTTAAATTACAAAAGTTCTAGGACTCTTAAAACTCATCTTTGGGATAATTAACTAAATTTGAATCTAGACTGTAAAGTATCAAACATCCTGAATTTGACTACTGTAGTAACCAGTGAATCTCCTTTTTTTAAATACACACTTTTTTTTAAATACACACAGTATTAAGGGATGAGGTGACATATTCAACCTATTCTGTTTGCAAAATATGTGTATTTTGTGTCTGTGTAATATGTGTATAAAATGCCTAATGTAAATGTAACGTGTAAATGTGTAATGTTTAGCATTCTTACACATTTATATGCTAAAGCATGTGGAGAAATGTTAAAAATTGATGAATCTGGGGGCGCCTGGGTGGCTCAGTCGTTTGAGCGTCTGACTTTGGCTCAGGTCATGATCTCACGGTTCCTGCGGTCGAGCCCCGCATCGGGCTCTGTACTGACAGCTAGCTCGGAGCCTGGAGCCTGCTTCAGATTCTGTGTCTCCCTTTCTCTCTGATCCTCACCTGCTCTCTCTCTCTCTCTCAGAAATAAATAAAACATTTAAAAAAATTTTCTTATTGATGTGGGGTGCCTGGGTGGCTTAGTCGGTTAAGCGTCCGACTTTCTCTTAGGTCATGATCTCGCAGTTCGTGGGTTCGAGCCCCACGTTGGGCTCTGTGCTGACTGCCAGCTCAGAGCCTGGAGCCTGTTTCAGTCTGTGACTCCCTCTCTCTCTGACCCTCCCCTACTCATGCTGTCTCTCTCTCTCTCCTAGAAATAAAAAATATATATATATATAAAAATTTTTATTGATGAATCTGTATAAAGGTGTATGGGAGTTATGTGTTAGTTGTAACTTTTCTCTAAGCTTGAACTTATTTCAAAATAAAAAGTGAAAAAAACTATTTTCCCTAAAGGCTTCCGGAATCCCAAAGACAACCTCGATAACCTTCTAAAATTTCACTCTACTTTTTTTTTTCATTTCCCTGAGATGCTTTCCTTTTGTTCTTTGATTTTATACTGATTATTGAAGTTAAGTTAAAAAAAGGATAATTCTAAAGATGTGATAGTACAGTTCTGAACGTAATTGTCACCTCAACTGAACTGCAAACTTCTCTAGGGCACAGGCCAAGTCCTCATTTGTCCCCACTGCATGTGGCACAATGCTTGGCATGGAGCAGGTGCTCAATACATGCCTGATGAAATGACCTGAATTAGTAAGATGTTAGCAAACCATGACTTCACAAGCTCTAGAACAAAAAAGAATCAATAAGACATGTTACAGGCTGGTCTGCCCAGCAAGCAGACAGAGACTGCTTACAGGAAACTTATTAGGGAGTGATCTTGACCAAAGGACCTGTGGAAAGGAAGAGGTATGGCAGAGGGAGAAGTCAGACTCTGATGAAATCTCCAAGCCTCGGCGGACCCCATGGGGAAGGGGAAAGCCCCTTCACAGTTGTCCTGAGTTGGGGACAAGGCAATTCCTGAAGAGGGCTGTTTGCCAGCAGTTGGATAAGAAATTCTTTATCTCTGAGGCAGGAAGTGGGGAGTGCGTCAAAGCTCCAAAACACGTGTACTGCAGAAAGATGACTATCCTAACAACTAGCAATTTCGCTTGTATTCAAGTCAACTGTGTTCAGCCCCAATTAGGGGATGAGATTTCTGTGTTTAGATCATTTCAAGTCTTGGAATGTGACACGGCTGCAGTCAAGGGAATTTTATTTTCAAAGATGTGTGTATGGGGATAAAGGTGTATACGTACTGTGGTGTGTATGGGTGGGTACTGGGGAACTACTAGTAAGTTGGGTCTTAAGGTATAAGGGAAAGTGGCAGGAAATGAGGCAGGGAAAGTAAGCAAAGACCAGCTCCTGGAGGCAGGCCCTGTTTGATATGATTAAGGAACCTCGATTTAATAAAAAGCCAATAAAGGGATTCAGGCTGGGAAAACACACACACACACACACACACACACACACAGATGGAGGACTTCAGTGGTGGAGGTGGATATGAAGAAGAGAATAAAGAGAGCCTTCTGATAGAACCCAAATGGTAAAGCATGCCTCAAAGTGATGGCAATGGGGCTGGAGAGAAGAGTATAGAGTTTTAGGAAGTACAATTAACAGTACATGTTGATAGTTTTTAGATATGGAGAGACGAGAAAAGGCAGAATTTAATACTAATTTTTTTTTTTTGGTTAGAGAAAATTTTCTATTTATACTTACATTAAACCTCTCCTAAGAGATAACTTGGATATACGTATATTTTTACACATGCAAATTTACATTTAATTTAATGGGAATTTAGATAGGGCAATCAAATGGAAAAAGAAAATCAAATCTTAAAACATGACCACAGCTTTCCCTTATCTTGATTTTCTTCATAAGTTTGGCTATAACAGATTATAAGAGAGCTACTATAGAAATTCTCTTCAACTGAAAAATATCCTCAATGCTATATATGGTTTACTAAATGGTTACTCTATTTTTTTCTTATTCTAAATTTTTTCTTAAATTCTAGTTAGTTAACATTTAGTGTAATACTTGTTTCAGGAGAATTCAGCGAGTCATCACGTAAGTCATCACAAGTGTCCTCCTTAATACCCATTATCCACTTAGCCCATCCCACTTCCACCTCCCTCCATCAGCCCTCCGTTTGTTCTCTATCATTAAGAGTCTCTTATGGTTAGCTTCCCTCTCTCATTTTTCTCCCTTCAAATATGTTCATCTGTTTTTGTCCACATGAGTGAAATCATATGGTATTTGTCTTTCTCTGATGGACTTATTTCTCTTAGCATAATATACTCTAGCTCCATCCACGTCATTCCAACTGGCGAGATTTCATTCTTCTCATGGCTGAGTAATATTCCATTGAATGTACCACATCTTCTTTGTCAGTTGTTGGACACCTGGGCTCTTTACAAAGTTTGGCTGTTGTTGATAGTACTGGTATAAATACTGGGTTGCATTGTGCCCCTTCAAATCCGTATTTTTGTATCCTTTGGGTAAATACCTAGTAGTGCAATTGCGGGATCTTAGGGTAGTTTGGTTACTCTATTTTCAAAGACAAAATATTTCCAGTTGCTCTTTTAAAGAAGTAAAGACTAATTTTTATGACACTGACTAACGTAGCCATTTATATGAAATTATTTTCTTTAGTTGTCTGATGATAGGATATAAAATCCTTAGGGGGGGACTCAGCTGCTTTTTTCTGGTGTGATGTAAGAATCTTATTTATTCCCCACAATGTTTCTTGTCCTTGTTAATGAAAGCAACAGTTGGTAGAAAAATGACAGCTCCTAATGTTTCTTTTCCCACTGACCATCAGCAATGAGCAGTTGTTTTTAAAAATTTAATGCACTTGCACACCATGATTCTACCCATGAAATTGACACTGGGTGCTAACAGGTGGAAGAAAGCCAGCAACATCTGTGTAGTGTTGTCTTGGTCAGGTCAGCTTCTCCTTCCTCCACAGCCCAGCAGGGTTCAGCATGCACTGATGCCAATAATGACACACCACTTTTAGTAATACCTACAGATTTATGGGTTGATCTATCCTTTAAATATCCTCCAGCTCTGAAACTAAGCCCGTAAAGAAACAATTCTGTAGTCCTATGTATGAGTTCCATTTATCAAATTATTCTAAGCAACTGCTGTGTCAACTCTTGGATATAAATGTAACTTGGAGGGGCGCCTGGGTGGCTCCGTCGGTTAAACGTCTGACTTCGGTTCAGGTCATGATCTCACCGTTTGTGAGTTTGAGCCCTGCATCAGGCTCTGTGCGGACAGCTCAGAGCCTGGAGCCTGTTTTGGATTCTGTGTCTCCCTCTCTCTCAAAAATAAACACTAAAATTTTTTAAAAAATAAATAAATGTAACTTGCAGATACAGATTGGAATTTAATCCTTCAAAATACTTATTTCCCCACAGCTTTCTGTCAATAGAAGTTAGGAGAAATATAATCAATGGGGCTAACCCTAGATAATCTTAAGATTCTGAGGAGTGGTAATATTTATCCCCTTATGTTGATGAAATTCCTGATCTCTAGATTGCAATGGACCTTAAGTCATCTAGACCAAAGGGCTTCATTCAAAACTTACGGGTACCCCCTGGTGAGGATAAAGTGCTTGGTGGTACAATGTAGTTAGTAAGAACACTGCCAGAGTCACTTTCTAGAGTTGACAAGCATCTCCCTCCCCCTTCCTTCATTCTCCCCGCTAGACTGCTACAAGTAAAGGTACAGAAATAAACAGTGTAGAGGCCGCTGCCTCCATGACCTCTTGTCATTCGGAGCTGCCAAATCAACGTCTCCAGAATCAGTCCCCACCTCTAACCTGGTTAAGGCTGTGCAGTCACCCTGTCCAAACCCTGGCTGTGCTTCTTACTAGCCATGGGGCCCTGCATTTTCTTCATCTATAAAATGAGCATTATAGTAATAGCTTTCTCAGAGAAGTTGTTTTGAGGACTTAGTTAAGACATGTAAAGAGTTTAGCACAGTGCCCTGAACACGGTAATTGCTCAGCAAATGTTAGTTAGCTATGAGTGAAGGAGCGTCATCAACATTCCAAAATCTCCCTTCACCCTGTGAAAAGGAGAACTGTTAACTCTTATACAAACAAATCAAGGTATACTTTTCTCTTTCGCTGTCTTGTTATTTATCAGTGATGACTCATCGTGTTAGAGTTGACTACAGGTAATTTTTAAAAAACTGGCTTGAATTTCTTAGAATCCACATCACAGAGGGTTTAAGTGAAGTAAGCACAAAGTGCACCAGCTACCTTGGCTGAAAAGTACATTTCTCAGCAGAACCCTTTCTGCAACAGCCACGTCTTCATCAAGTTCTTACTATTTTATCTTACATGTAAATGACAGATTTAGTACAATCCGGAAACAATGATGGGTACTATCAAGGATCTCTACGATCACAGATTCTAACAAAAATCTATTAACCCCTAGGTCCTAGATGCTTGACTTTTTAAAATGATTTGGCCAATGACTCTCTACCCAAGGAACGGGTGGCTCCCTTGTTTACAAAATCCCTGTTCTAGGTGAACAATGAACCCTCTAGTTCTGCATTTCACACACTGTAGTCCATCAGTTCCCTGTAATTATTTGTGTGAATTCACTTTGATGATAAAATAATGGATGTCAGCAGACTCTGGGGTGATACTAGACCTGCCATGCAATGTGGGGGCCACTAATTATATTTATGATTATGATGCCACCAAGTACCATTATTTATATTTTTAAAAGTTTATTGTATTATATCTTTTTGAGAGAGAGAGAAAAAGCATTAGCAGTGGAGGGACAGAGACAGAAAGAGAGAGAGACAATCCCAAGCAGGCTCCATGCTGTCAGCACAGAGCCTAACTTGGGTCTTGATCTCACAAACTGTGAGATCATGAGCTGAGCCAAAATCAAGAGTTGGATGCTTAACAGGGGGCGCCTGGGGGGCTCAGGAGGTTAAGCATCCTAGTATTGGTTTCGGCTCAGAGCATGATCTTGCGGTTTGTGAGTTCAAGCCCCACGCTGGGGTCTGTTCTGACAGCGTGGAGCCTGCTTGGGATTCTCTCCCTCCCGTTCTCCCTCTGCCTCTCCCCTGCTCGCTCTCTGTCTCTCTCAAAATAAACTAAAAAAAAATTTTTTTATCAATAAAAGAGTTGGATGCCTAACGAACTGAGCAACCCAGGTGCCCCAAATACCAGTACCACTACTTTAACTGACCAGAGAAAGAAGCCTATTAGATATGGTTACCTTTGTTTCCCCTTCCCCAAACAACTGCGAATCAGAGAGAATAAAGGTTTTCTTAGTCGGTCAAAGAGAGAAAACTGGAGGAAGGCTTCGGCTCTCAGAGAGTTCCGGACAGTAAGAAAACGGCTACGTAAGGGTGGAAAGAACCTGCACCAGGAGAGTTAGCATCACCCTCACTTGTCGGGATGACTGTTTCACAACAGCATGACCTTTTACATAAATTCATGTGGTTGGTGTTAATTTTATTCTCTCTGTAACTTTACTTCTATTTAATTTCTACAATTATTTTGGTTTTAGAGCTGTAAATCTAAAAGCTTAAGTTTTTTTTTGAGAACTTAATGTTTGTATATGCTTAAACGATGCCTAATAATAATGGAGAATTTCTTCTTTAAAGAAATTACTTCCTTTAAAAGCACAAACAGGGGCGCCTGGGTGGTTCAGTCGGTTAAGCGTCCGACTTCAGCTCACGTCACGCTCTCATGGTTTGTGGGTTCGAGCCCTGTGTTGGGCTCTATGCTGACAGCTCAGAACCTGGGGCCTGCTTCATTTCTGTGTCTCCCTCTCTCTGTGCCCCTCCCCCACTCATGCTCTGTCTCTCTCAAAAATAAACAAACATTAAAAAACCGTTTAAAAAAATAAAAATAAAAGCACAAACAATCTTCTAACATCTGGTACACACAACTACAGAGTTACTTTCTTAAAATGCGTGTCTGGCTATACATCCACCTTCTCCAGGGTAAGGACCAGACTCCTCAGGCACGGCCCACAAGTTCCTCACCAATGGATCCTGCCATCTTTTATTTCCCAGAACTTACCTTCCATTCCAACAGCGGCTCTCTCCCACGTGCTCTGCACTTACGTATTCACCTCTCTGTGTGAGTGCCACACTGCCTCCTCCTCCCACTCTACCCTACTCATTCATCCTTCTAGAATCAACTCAAGGGGTGTTTGGTGAAGAGGCCTTCCCAGTACCACCCCCTCCTTCCTAGGTGAGGTTAGTGTTGGCATAGTTAAGGTTAACTATGTGAGGTTAACTCGGCATGAGTTATGCACTGTAATAACATCCACCTCATAGGGCTGGTTACATGAAACAACTTACCTAAAACAGCTAGGACAGTAAATGCTCCACAAATAGGAGTAGTTTTATCCGTAATCACAGAGTATTCTGCATGTATCTTTCACAGTTCCTATCACAGTGCTGTAATTTTAGACTTACACGCCACTTTCTCCACTATAATAACCTCTTGGAGGACAAGGATTTGAGCCCATTCATTTTTATATACAGTCTGTAGCACAGTGTCTGCCAAAAGCCAGTGTTCAATGAACATTTCCTGAGTGAATAAATGAATGAATGAGGCAAAATAGGCTACAATCCATCAGACGGGACCTGACGAGTGAAGGGCTGGGGCTCTCAGGCAGCTCGTCCTTCTCTTTTCCTCCCCTGGAAAGCTGCTCGGCTGTGCGGCAGCGCCTGAAACCCCTCCTGGGGTCCTCACCGCCGTCTTCCGGGCCGGGCTCTCTGGGGATTTATACATGAAAGAGAGGACACACATCTCTTTCTCGCAGCAACCGCATGCCGAGCCTGACCGCCTGCTTCTGGCTGTGGTGACAGCCAGGAGTCTGGCAGTCACAGGGTCGCGGAGTTCTACAAAGTCACCCTCCCTGGAGTAACGAGCCGCTCTGCAGAACAGCACTTCCGCAGGACAACGCGTCTGTGCGCGATGAGAGTCCAGGGGAGGCCCCGAGGGGTACACCCGAGGAGTGAGGGTGACGCTGGCTCTGACTCATGCTCCTACTGTTTATTTATAGCTTCTTATTAGTAGGAGATTTGTTTTATTTGGCAAAAGGACAAGATTTCAACGGACTGAGAGAGGAAGATGTAAGAAAATGCCTAGGCGTACAACTTCTACAGCTGAATAATAATCTGTAACTCAGCGCTGTATCAACAGGCTCCCCGGGGGCTGGTGCAAGCTGAACCCACTCCAGAATTACAAATTTCATGAGCTGCACGCTTTACTGCTAAAAGCAAAGCAGTGGTGAACTCAAGATTTTATCCCTCCATGGACACTTCCATTTATAAATGCTGAATTCACTACTGGAGGCTAATTTTTTAAATTAGTATACAAAATATGTACAATGAGTTTTTAATTTCTCTAATGTCCACTAACAGCAATGGTCAGAAATCAAAATTTTAAATTTAAAAACATAAGCCAAAGATTTTATATGCTTCAATCTGGAAAATATGCTCTGCCCTCTGACTCTGATTTTCCTTCTTGGCATTTCCCACAAACTAGCATTCTTTTTACATATTTGTATATTTGTTTACAAGTATTTGTCGCTAGAACATAAAGGTGAGGGCTTTGTTTTATCACTGGATTCTTCACAATGAGAACAGCCTGGAGTATAATGGCTACTCAATAAATATTTTCCTGGGTGAATAGGAGTAAAATGGTTCAATCTCATAATAATTTTTTCAGGACAGCTGCATTTGGAAGAGTGTTTTTTTTTTTTTTTGAATTATGAAAGTAAAGCAATTAATCAAATAGTCACACAGCATGAATCAAAGTTTTCTGGATAATAAACTCACAATTTTTTTATTTGAGAGAGTATGCGCATACACACATGTGGGGGAGGGAAGGGGCAGAGAGAGAAGGAGAGAGAGAATCCCAAGCAGGTTCCACACTGTCAGCCCAACCCTGGGCTCGAATTCACCAACTGTGAGATCATGACCGGAGCCGAAATTGAGAGTCAGACACTTAACAGACTGAGCTACTCAGACACCTAAAATCAGTTCTTAAAAGACTTGAAGAAAGAAATCTTTTATGCTCTAAAAGTATCTTATATTAATCTTTTAAAGAGCAACAAAAAAGGCACTACTGGTTTTAAAAAATTCTGGACTTGGTATTTATCACTACCACTCACCTTCTTAAAATAGAAACGTTTGTTTCAGAATGAAATTGGGGGGGGGGGGCGCTTGGGTGGCTCAGTCAGTTAAGCGTCGGACTTCGGCTCAGGTCATGATCTCACAGTTCGTGGGTTTGAGCCCTGCGTTGGGCTAGCTGTTGTGCTGCCAGCTCAAAGCCTGGAGCCTGTTTCAGATTCTGTGCCTCCCTCTCTCTCTGATCCTCCCCTGCTCACGCTGTCTCTCTCTCTCAGAAATAAATTAAAAAAACATTTAAAAAATGAAATAAAGAATTGCATTTTGGTAGATGGAAAGTATGCCTTCCTAGCTTTATATTCTAAAGTCAGGTCAACTACACAGAACTACAGTAAAATCTCAAAAATACAATAAAAACAACAGAGTCTGGACTTGTTTTAGTTCTATTAAGTATTTTGCTTAAGAACACTATATTCTTCCTAATCTAAACTGAACACAAATTTGGCAAAATAATCCTGGGAGGAGAACAGCTTTCAAATAATTAGCAATCCTCTAGGCACAGAAATTAGATTAACCATTTCTTTCTGTATGATGCACTATTATAGATATTTTACTGAAAAATAAGATAAACTGTGTAACTAAAAAGCTGACCCCCAAACCTCAGACTTCAGTGAAGTTGTTATACCAGAATACTTGAGCTATTTTATAATCTGAATTCAAGCTCTTTCATCATTAATTTTTTAGTCTTTTTAATAACCTACGGACTTCTTTAAAACAAAGATTTTATTTTTAAGTAATCTCTATACCCAGCGTGGGGCTTGAATTTACAACCCCGAGATCAAGAATCACATGCTCTACCAACTAAGCCAGGCAGATACTCACCCCTAAATTATGGACTTCTGTTATATAAAATAATGGAAGATAACAGGTTTCATCTAAAAATGAGAAGAAAACCCCACAACTTTGTACAATAACATTTATTAATAATTACTAAACCTATGCTGATGTAACTGTTTTAAAATCTATGTAAGGGAGCGGCCTGGGTGGCTCAGTCAGTTGAGTGTCCGACTTTGATTCAGGTCACGATCTCACAATTTCTGAGTTCAAGCCCCACTTCGGACTCTGTGCTGACAGCCCAGAGCCTGGAGCCTGCTTCACGTTCTATGTCTCCCTTTCTCTCTCTGCCTGCCCCTTCCCCATTCATGCTCCCTCTCTCAAAAATAAAATCTTTAAAAATTTAAATCTATGTATAATAGTGTTTATTTTATTAATACTTGTAAGAAAACAATAGCTTTGTGCTACAGGTGAAAATAATGTCTATTATATCCTCCGGATGAACGCATGACATACCACACACGTGGCTCCTGTCTGATATCAATATGGAAAGGTCAGACTAAAGACCAATAGTTCTTTTCAATTACCAGCTGGTGTCACTAAATGCATCAAAATGAATGTGGCACAATCAATCTGAATAAACACTAAAAAGAAGAGAGTGGGTTATATCCCTCCCTCCGTCACATCGGAATCTTGTGAAACAGAAAGGGATCAAAGGAAGCCAAGCTCTCACACACTTTCTAGGCAGGGCAGAGCTGGGAGTCAAACCAGGTGGAAAGCGGGGTGGAAAGCCCTGTTTGAACTTTCCCCTGGGGCCTGGGAGCCCAGGAAGAGGGAGCCGCCTCTGGAGGGTCCCCAGCTGATCTTTTGCCTCTCCCCCTTCATGAGGCAGATGCAAGCTACCTGCCGACCCCCTACCCTGGGGGATGGCCTTGCCTGGGAACGCCCACCACACATACCCTTCTCTTGTTTTCCAGTCAAACTCTGTTCACTCCTTGGCCTGCCTCCCCCACTCCCCCCTAAACCTTTACTTCTGATTTCTATTTCATAGGATTTGGGACTGAAGTTCAGCTACAACAATGCCACCAATACCAAGTTTTGCAGGAAAACTCAAATACAAAGAATCTTAATAAAAAATATTAATCAAAAAGTTAAAAAAATAGAAGAGCAGAAAACCTGTTGTCTGCTGCTACTCAGTTTTCTGCACGTCATCAAGGTCTCCAGTTTCTGTAGACATCGTGTGCCATGAACACTGAATTAGCATCGAATACAGGAAATATTTAAAAACTCTCAAACCCCTTTTTAAAAGGCTAGTGTAAGAGGCTATGGACTGCTGAGGAAGATTCTGGGTATATCTGTGTTTAGAAAAGCTCTTCCTTTCAAATTTAGGATTCCCTTTCCCCCCTAAAAGTGACAAAGGGTGGGTCTAAATTATCTACATCAAACCTTCATAAACCTAGTTAGAAAATGAACAGTAATGTAAAACCCACTGTAAAATCTTGCATATTTCATACTCTCCAAAGATGCCAATTAGGTTCTGTCTGTTGATGGATGTCAAGGAAAAATGGCATCAAAATGAATGTCTAGGGTGAGCTGAGATGGGAAGGAGCGTGGATGATTTGCTATGTCAAAGGAAAAACAATCTCCCCTTTCCATCCATTTATAGGTTCTTCAACTGTAGCCATATGTGTCAAAGGTCAATCCCCCTAAGGACAGACATATACTGAACACCTACTATGTCCTAAGTACTGTGCTAGTTCTTGATTTATTATTTCATTTAAACTTATTAACCTAGGAAAAAGTATTAGTATGACTGTATCAGAGATGAGGACACTGAAGCTCTGAAAAGATTTTCCTTATAGTCTCTGAGTCTGTACCCAACAGGACAATGCTGGATGAAGCCCAGACTCATTGGACCCCAAAGCCCAGGCCTCACAACTGCCTACAAAAAAATGTTCTATCAGCCCCCAAAAGTCTTCCCCACTAAACTAAGAAGTAATGACTCCCCAAAAAGTTATTTTCTCCGTTAAAACTAAAAAGTAATGACTCATAACTTAGTAAAAAGACTTTTTTCCTTATGTCTGAATAAGGCTGCACAATGTTACAGGATGAATGAACTACCTGTATACATTGTGCTATTTTTCTATTTAAGCCAATGTCTAAAATGTGTGTGTACACATATTTGAACATACATAATCTATATATATTTATTTAAAGATTAATTCTAGGGTCTAATTCTGCAGCTCTCTTTAAATGAAGAGAAAAAAACTACTAGCAGATTAAACAAAAAGTCACAGTTCTTCTAAGAACTTTAATTTTCGTTCCTCTTTCACTTACTTTTCTGTGTATTTCCCAGTGCTGTGATCTATGTGAGCACATGGTACGTGTTTATTTCATCTGGTCTCCAGAATCTTGGTTTGGCAATATCTCCCGCTACCCATTACATTTTTGCTATAATTATCTACAGTATATGTTATGTTTCCAAAGAGTATAAATAACATTTCATTGGTTAAGTATAAAGACTAGAAATTTGAGGTTGAAGAAGTTCAATCACAGGATACTGTTTTAAGAAGTTCCAGCAAAGTGTACAACCTAACAAGAAAGTTAAGGATAACACAAAGAAAACTAACAGCCTGGTATATAACCTTTTAAGCTTGGCTTTCGTTTAGTTCTTCCTTTAAGAGTACGTGATGAAAACCTAGCACTGACTATCAGACAACACTGGATGCCATGTACAAAAATTAAACTTCGATTCATCCTTGCACCATTTACAAAAATTAACTCACTATGGATCACAGATGTACGTGTAAAACCTAAAACTGTAAAACTTCTAGAAGAAAACATGAAAAAAATCTTTGTGACTTTGGGTTTTGTAAAGATTTCTCACAACAACAAAAACTATCCATAAAAGAAAAAGCTGAATAAATTGGACTTTATCAAAATTAAGAATGTCTACTCTTTTGAAAAACACTGATAAGAAATTGAGACATCAAGGGGCGCCTGGGTGGCTCAGTCGGTTAAGTGTCCGACTTCGGCTCAGGTCATGATCTCGCAGATTGTGGGTTCGAGCCCCGCATTGGGCTCTGTGCTGACAGTTTGGAGCCTGGAGCCTACTTCAGATTCTGTGTCTCCTTCTCTCTCTGCCCCTCCCCCACTCACGCTCTGTCTCTCAAAAATAAACGTGTAAAAAAAAAAAAAAAAGAATTAAAGAAATTGAGAAGCCAAGCAAGAGCCTGGGAGAAAATGTATCCAAATCACAGATCTGATAAAGAACTTGTATCTAAGAATAAAGCACTTTGAAACCAATTACACAAGAACAAACAACTCAATTAAAAATGGGCAAAAGATATGAAAACACTTCACCAAAGATCTGTGGATGGCAAATAAGTACGTGAAAACGTTAAAATTATTAGTCATTAGGGAAATGCCCATTAGAACCATGTGATATGACTACACACCTACTAGAAAGGCTGAAATGAAAAAGGCTGGCCATTTCCAGTGAAGATGTAGAGACACTCCAACACCCATACTTCTGAGAACATAAAGTGCTACTACCCTTTGGAAAACAGCTTGTCAATTTCTTAAAAAGCTAAGTACACATCTACCATATAACCCAGCCGTTCTATTTCTAGGTGTTTACACAAGAGAAAAGACAGCAGACACCCCTACAAAGATCTGTACATAAACATTCATAGGAGCTTTATTTGTAGGAGCCAAAAATGGAGGGTGAATGGGGTAAACAACTGTGCTCTATCCCTTGAATGGAATACTAAGCAATGAGGAATGTGCTAGGAAAGTGACTGGGTCGATGAATCTCAAGATAATTACACTGGAGGGAACAAATACATAATGTAGGGCTCCTTCATATCAAAGCATTTTTAAGAACATTCATTTTTAAATTTATTTTTAGGTCAGTTTTGGGTTGGTTTGTTGTTCCATTTATTTTGAGAACGATAGAGAGAACATGCCAAATGCAAACAGAGTAATACTGCTACACAGCGCCTACAAATTCCTGGAAATTTTCTAGCCTCCAACAGTTGGAGCCAGAGAAAGGTGTGCAGGGAAAGACGCGGGAGAAGGAAAGGAGGGAGGGCAATTTGTCACAAAATCTCAAAGTGCTAATGACAGTCAGAAATTCAAAGATGCCTGACAATGTTAGCAGAAAGAAAGCGAGCTATTACATAAACCTGTTAACAATACAGTTGTCACTATCGTACTTCTAAGAATATTTTTGTTACCATGAGCCATGATGTAGTAGAGCATTAGGTACAGTATCTCAGAGCAGTCCCGTCTCAGCTTAGCTGTTAAGCCTCCAGGAAGATTTCCTTGTACCGGACTGTAGTCTAACTACTGGTTTTTCATTTCTTTTTAATGTTTATTTATTTATTCTTGAGAGACAGAGAGTGAGCAGGGGAGGAGCAGAGAGAGAGTGAGACAGCAAGAATCCCAAGCAGGCTCCATGCTGTCTGCACCAAGGCCCACATGGGGCTCAAAAACTCACGAACTGTGAGATCATGACCAGAGGCAAAACAAGAGTCGGACACTTAACCGACTGAGCCACCCGGGCGCCCTTGGTCTTTCCATTCTTTAGATTATAAAGTCCTTGAGCACAAGGCCTGTGTCTTATTCATCAACTGTAACCCCATACTTGGCACCTTCTTGCCAAAATATCACGCCACCGTGGCCTGACAATCCTGCCATTTCTCTGGCAGGAGCGCTATCCGGTGGCCGAGACAATCACAGTGTACTTCAGTGGGAAACAGAGACCCTCAGAAGTGTCTTTCCTTATCTTCCCGGAACCAAACCTCCTGCCTAAGAACCTGTCTGGCCTCTGCCGCAAGAGGACGAAGATCCTTCCTTCTAGCAAAGGGCAATCTTTCTACTTGTGATAGGAATTCGACCTTTTGCTCCTTGTCAGTGACCTCATCGCTTCTCCCCTAATATTGCTCTCTTCCTACTGACTAGTTCATGCTCTACAAATTTACATTGTTGGGGCTCCTCAGTGGTTCAGTGGGCTGAGCATTCAACTCTTGATTTTGGCTCAGGTCATGATCCCAGGGTCGGAGGATTGAGCCCCATGTCAGGCTCCATGCTCAGTGGAGATTCTCTCTGCCTCTCTCCCCCACTCCTGCTCTCTCTCTAAAGTGAAAAACCGTAACATTTTACATTGTTATTTGGGGGTAAAAAAAATTCTTTTCCTCTGTTCCCTTTTACAGTCAATATTATTAAGATAGTTATGCTGGTCTCATTTCCTTACTGCCTAATCCACTGTTAACCTTTCACTTCCATATTGTTACTACAGGGCTCTTGTCAAGGACGAGCCAATGGCTTTCATGTTGACACAGCCAGTGGCTCTTTACCTCCCATCTCACCTGATCTCTCAGTAATACTGAGGTCAGCCACTCCTCCCCCCTGGAAAACATCTCCTCTCCCAGCTTTCTTTCTACTCTGCTGGCTGTTCGGCTACAGTCTGGCTTGTGAGCTTAACCTTCTCCAATGGAATCTCTCATTCAGGCCTGGAGCCCTTTCTCCCTCTACATTCTTTTCCTACATGATTACATCATGGTCATGGATTCAAATATCTCTAAACAGTCAACTCCTAAATTCAACTTCCTAGCTTAGAGTTCTCCTCTCCCCAAGTATTAAATTCACAGAGCCGATCTTAACATATGCCCTTGAAATGTCTCACAGACATTTCAAACTTACATGTGTCCAAAAAGAACTCTTAAAATTCATACCAAGCATATTATCCTGCTCTACCCCAAATCTTTTTCATTTCTGTAAATGGTACCACTGTCTTCTTAGTCACTCAAGCTAGAAATTTGGACATATCTGATACACCTCCAGTCCCCAATGAATCCATCCACAGAAGGTATTTAGAGCCCGTTCATCACACCCCTGCCATCATCCTGCTGCCTGGCCAGCTGAGAAAGCCTTCTGACGGGTCTCTGTGCTCCTGTCATGTCCACTGTCCAGACAGCAACCGAAGTCACCCTACAAACTCTATCATTCATGTCATTCAGTTACTTACATCCCTTCATTGGCTCTCAGGATAAAACAAACTCCTGACCAGAGCGCGCAAGTTCTTGCATGATCTGGCTCCTTCCGATTCCTCCAACCTCATTTTCATGCTCAGCTCAACCTCTACCCCATTTGCTAAGTCTTCTGCCACACTGGTTTGCTTTCAGCACCTCAAATAAGGCTCTTCCCCGCCTTACTGCTGTGTACCTGTGCCCTCTTCTCTGCCTGGAGCCCCCACGCTCACCGTCAGTTGAATGTCACCTCTCAGGAGAGCGTCCTCGGTCCAGCCTTCAGCAGACCTCCCGGTTAACCTCTGACCCTACTGCTGGCTTTCTTTATAAATCTTATTGTATTTGTATGGTATCTGTCAGTTACACATTTTTTCTGTGCACATTTTTCTGTTTACTTCTTCTGTTTTCTAGCCCCACCCACTAGAACAAAAACTGCACGAGCACGGGGCTGGCTCTCTGTTGTTTCACTGGAGCACCTGCTCGCAGCATATCATCATCACACTCACTAAACTGTTTCTGAAAAAAAGGCTTCCTGGGTCCATGAAAAAATGAATCTTAACACAGATCGATAAGCCTTATGATCTAATAGCAGACTAAAGGAGGAAGTCCTGAAAACCTCCTAATCCGGAGTTTAGTTCCCTGCGTGGACTTCACCACTACCACTCACCACCTAGATACAAGGAAGAGAGTATATTTTGTTGCTTCGTTTTGTAATGAGATTTAACTTTTTCTGACAACTTCTCAATTTTACCAATCTTATCTGAAACTGTTATTCTTAAATTTAATGTTTTATAATACCTATAACATACTTGTTTCATATTTAAGGTTGAAAAATTGGCTGAAATGTGGGAGATTAGAAGACTTGCTTCCTTACTCACAACTACACTGTCTGTATCTAAGGTGTTGAAAAAGGAGAAGTGGATACATTAGAGAATTCTGTGGCTCACGGAAAGGAAGAATCCACGCCAAAGAAACTGATCGAAACTGTTAATAAGAAAAGGCCATCTGGTGAAAGCTATCTTTCTCTTGTACTATACGCGTTAACAATTTATCTTATTGCCTCTTATGTAAGAAAACATTTCAAATATTATGGTGTCAGTGAAGTTACAGTGTCATTCTGAGACCAACCATTTAGAGACTGAAGAAAAAGGAACTGATATTTTTTACAAAATCTGTTACAGCTTTTCACACTAGAAATGAAAAGCCCACTGAAGCACCTTCCACGTTACGCCAGAATACACTGGCCATGGAAGCACACACAATGGCTGAGCAACCAATAAAGTCTTGGCCAGCTGACCCTGTTCAGTGCCTGCTGGATGAAAAATCAGGAAAAGAAATCACGGCACCACTACTTCCTAATCATATAGTAACTCGTCAAATTAAAGATTTAGCTGTAAATAGGAAGATTAAGTTAATATATTTCCACCACAGAATTGTGCTTTTGTTTTACCCATAAGAGAATCCACAGGCTTGATGTTTTATTTACAACCAATCGATGGCAGCTCCAAGCAGCCAGCAACAGGGAACTTTTATGGGAATGCTTGGCAACAAACACAAACAGGACTGAAACACTTGATGTTGAGTAACTTTCTTGAATCTCGTCCTCCACCCTGATGGTGCAAAGGCACTTCGGGGGCCTCACCAATGCCCCCAAACGGTATTAGAGCCCTCTGTGTGAGTCTTCACCCCCTGCTCAGACACATACACAACACACATGCACATGCAAAGTCAGCTCAACTGAAGGGATGTCCTTGATAAAAAAATTAAAAAAATATTAACTTAATTAAATCTCAACCTCTGATTAGATTTTTGGTATTCTCTGTGACAAAACAGGAAATCCACATAGAGCGCTTCTGCTGCATCACAGAGTAGAATGGTTGTCTAGAGGAAAATCGCTTCTGTATTGAGTTGTGAACTGTATAAGCCTCTTCTTAATGGAACGCCAGGTTTACTTGAAAGACAAACTACAGTTATTTGGACCTAGATATCTGAAAGATGTTTACTTGAAAATAAATTAAGTGAACCTGCCACTTGAAGGAACACAACTGACAATATTTCTGACAAAGGTAAAATCTGAGCCTTCGAGCGAAAACTAGGATTTTGGAAAACTTGCATCTGTTATCGTAACCTTCACAGCTTCTGAAACTGAAAGACTTTCCTGGTAAGATCTGCAGTGGTCTTAAAGAATGTGATTTTTTTAAATAATGTATAATAAAATGTGTGAACATCCGCAAGATCTGTGTAACTCCGTTAGCCAAGATTGTCCAAATGACCAATGTGTGATGTTAGAAAATCACGCGTGGGTGAAAGACACAAAGTGCAAGATAAACGAAGGGATTCGAATGTACCAGAGTACTCGAATTAAAAGCTTATAGATTTGGCTTTTACACTGCAACTAACCTTTAAGAAACAATCTCTCGTTGAATGGTGCCATGTCAAAGAAGAATACGCACGATTATCTGAAAGGGTTTACAAAGATTCCCTCCTTATCCAATGACATTATCTACGTGAGGCTTGGTTTTCTTTACAGATTTCAAACAAAAAGAAATGATTAATGTGGAAGCAGACACATGATTCCAGCTGGATTCTATTAAGCCTATACTAAAAAGATTCATAACAATGGAAAACCATGCGACTCTTCTACTCATGTTTCTTCGCATTTTGGAAAAGATAAAGGAGTTATGAAACCAGAAAGTTGGAGAAACACTGGCCTACATCAATCTAAGGATCTTATAACTCAGCTGGGTCTGAAGGCCTGATGGCAAAATGGAAGACTGAAAGGTCAGGGTCAAACATATAGAAAATGAGTGGGTACACATCTGGCCAAACCAATGTCTGCCTGCATAGCTCGGAGTTGGATACTCTTCATTTCAAAGTCAAGGAAAAATTGTTTTTTGACTATATATCATTCTTGTTAGTTCACACTGCTTGTACCTCCACCAGAATAGATCTTGAAAAGCCACTAATTCAAAGCACATTTTACACGGAGAAGGCAACCAGTGTGTTTAAGAGACTTCAAAGTAAATATCTGACACCCCCTCCAAGGCAGACTCCTTCTTAATAGAATAAGCTACTGAATTCCTATTCAATAACAAATGGAATCAGAAGAGAAATGGCCACAGAGCTTAAACTGAGTAACAGAGGCCTGTTTATTCTGTAGGATATTATTTTAGTTTTATCTTCAAGATTTATTTCTAGGAGTATTATGATCTAACGTAAATAACTCTAAAATTATTCACAATACAGGTTATGGAAGATTTAACAATTTAAGCCGACAATCTTTTCTTGAACACCTTCCACATTCAAAATAAAAGCTGTGCAGAGAATAAAATGCTAACGTCATCTTGTCCTTCTAGAAGGCTACAGGCATACAGCAGAGACGCAGGACACCGCAGGCACACAGTGTAGACGGGCGTCCATAAATATGGGGGTTATTCAGTCTGTGGCTTATGAATTTTGGAGATCATAATGACACCACGGTCTGGTTGGCATCCTAACTGAAAACAGTCTTCTCTATCCATGTACTACCAACATCAGTGCCTCAGCTCTGGAACACAGAGAGGATCTTCCTGAGAGGGTAGCTTCCCTCATGTGAAATGGAAACAAAGTCTTGGCATTTGAATTCATTAATTTTCAAGACTGGCTTTCAGATTCACCATGAGACGCAGATGGCCGTGATACAAACAGTCAAGAAGCTGGTCTATCACAAACTCTCTATCACATTATGGTGATGGCATAAACCAGAACATGGAGTCAAGTTGGTGGATTTGGTATCCAGTTTGTTGGTGTGTTCATTCAGTCAATATCTACAATATGCCCGGGGCTCTGGCGGAGACTAGGGATACAGTGATGACTAAGACAGTGACAGTTCTTGTCCTCGGGGTGCTTAGGGCCAGGCAGACGAAACAGACATGAAGCAAACAGTCACATCATTATTTAGTTAGACATATTCTACACTCCTCGTCTCAACTGATCACCCATCCTGTTGACTTCCAATGTGATTCCCATTCTAGGAGCTAGAAAACTCCTCAAAGCCTACGCATAACAGGCTCTTTATAGATTAGCATCAATGCCTTAAAATAAGTATCACACTACTACTAGCCTTAGGATTTTTCAGGAAAAACCAACTAAGTGTCAGTGTTCAAATTTGCTGATGGTGTCAAAGTTAAACAAATCAGAGTCCAAAATAACAAATCACCATATATGGGGGAGGGGAGGAAATGACACGAGTGTTTCAGACCTTAATCCTGAGTCAGATCATAAATCACCAACCTTTCCTAACCATAATAATTGCTTCCTCCATAATTAAGATTTGTGACATCATCAAAAAGCTTACACCAAATTCTGTTTAGACATAACATGATTTAACAGCCTACTTTGCTAGTTTTCTGACTTTATATGAGGAAAAAAAAATCCAAGACCATCTATGTATAAATTAAATAGAAATAATTCTATCAAGTTTTATATTCTTAAAACTCTTTACCATTATTTTAAAAAATACCTCTTTAAGATTTAGAAGACTTGATGTCTCAAGGAATACTTTAAATATGACTTTGTTTTTTAAAAATCTGGTTTTAATTCCATACTCTTTTATATAGTTTTTTGTAGTCCCACTGCTAATAAACAAACAAGAATTGCTCTTCAGCTTTCTCCACGCTCTGCTTTAAACAGAAAAACATTATACAGATGAGGAACAAACAATGACTCACTTATTTTCTTTTAAAACAGTTGTCACGAATAAAATATATGCTCCTTCTTACATTCAATATGTATAAATTAACCACAACAGTCTGCATTTGCCTTATATTTCACCTTTATAGCTCTCCTATCATTAAAACAAGGAGGGACACACACACACACACGTGTGCCCTTAGCTCTCTTTCCTTAACTACATCCAGGCCATCCACCTCCCTTTCAATGCCAAATTGACCAAAACCACCATTTTATATCCTTCACATTCTCTCCTACTGCCTCTGGATTCTGCTCCGAATCTGTTCTACCGCAACTGTAATCTCAAATCACCAATGACCTCCATGTTTGTACAGAACAAATGGGTTTTTCTCATTGCGCATTTTCAGCGAGCTCTGTAAGGTCCAATACTGCTGACCACCTCCTTTGTAAACTCTTCTTCCTCAACCTCCAGGTTTTAAAACCAAATAACGAAGTCCGTTTTTCTCACTTCCTCTGTGCTATACTTTTCCAAGTCTCCTGCTCCAGCCCTAACCTTTCCTGTGTTCCCTGCAAGCTGCTGTTCCTCAGACATGATTACTTCATGTAGCATGTGGCTTGCTTTTCCATAGGGCTTTGTCTTTGATCTTTGTTCTCTTTGGAAAATTAACCTGAAGCAACTCAGTGTATGTTCTGAACACAGAGATCTGTGGAATTAACTTCCAAATTGAATACTTTGAAAGAAAAGGCATTTGGATATAAAAGTTCTAGAAAGGCAATATAAGGAAATGATCATAAACACAGAGTCTGGAGCCAGACTTTCTTGGTTAAATTTGACTCTGCCGCTTCCGGCCTGTGTCATATTGGACACGTAAATAAGCCCGCTGTGCCTCGAGTGCCTCACCTGCAGCATTCGCGTAGGAAGTGTATTCACCGCATGGGGAATTATGAACATTAAAGACCGACACACTATAGGCACCATGAAAGTGATTATTAAATAAATCATTAAGACCAGCAGGTATTAAAAACTCAAACTCATTCATTTACGGGCCCACCTTGCAACCTGACATTTTGTTGTTTTTGTGATTGCTGTTTTCTAAAACCCTTAAAATGTACTAAGTCCAGGGGCGCCTGAGTGGCTTAGTCAGTTAAGCGTCCGACTTTCGCTTAGGTCATGATCTCGCGGTTCATGGGTTCGAGCCCCGCGTCGGGCTCTGTGCTGAGTGCCAGCTCAGAGCCTGGAGCCTGTTTCAGTCTGTGACTCTCTCTCTCTCTGACCCTCCCCTGCTCACGCTGTCTCTCTCTCTCTCCTAGAGATAAATAAAACATTAAAAAAAAATTTTTTTTTTAAAATGTACTAAGTCCACTAGACTGAATCCTTTAGCTGTTTCAATTACTAAGTTCAGGGGCTCCTGGGTGGCTTAGTCGGTTAAGCGTCCGACTTTCGCTTAGGTCATGATCTCTTGGTTCGTGGGTTCGTGCCCCGTTTCGGGCTCTGTGCTGACTGCCAGCTCAGAGCCTGGATCCTGTTTCAGTCTGTGACTCCCTCTCTCTCTGACCCTCCCCTGCTCACGCTGTCTCTCTCTCTCTCTCTCTCTCCTATAAATAAATAAAAATATTAAAAAAAATTAAATTCAAAAACAAAGGACAGTGTTTACACACACACACACACACACACACACACACACACACGAATCCTACAGATTTCTAGAGCTACAAACCTACTCCATCACTCTACAGACAAAGAAACTTAAGACAGGAGACAAGTAATTTGTCCAAAGTCACAGAACAAACAGTGAGAGGCAGAATTAGCGCTGGAACGCAGGTCTCCAAAGGCTCATCAACATATTACTGAAAAAACGTTTTTCCCTCGTATGTTCATGAAGGAAAGAAATATCCTTTCTTAGGATGCAGTTTGGCCTTCAGGAAATATTCCCTCACTATGAAAAATCTGAAATTTGATGAGAAGGAAACTATCAAAACTTTAAGCTATCGATTACTAAACCCCACCTTTCGTCAAGGTAACTTTAGAAGTCCTTTAGAAAGGACTTGGTTCTACAGTGACAAGTCCACCCACATCAGAGGAGACTGTTTACTTTTAAAGTGTTCATTGTTCTTGAATTACAAAAGTAGTTTTAGGCATTCACTGAGAAAAATTTCCTCTTTTGTTTCTGCAAGCTCCACCTCTAGTATCTTTTGAACAGTAGCATATGAAAAGGTTAAAGGGCACAAACAAACCATGATTTGAGGAGCCAACATCTACTTAGGACTTGGTCTGCATGGTCTGGAGTGTGTCACAACAGACCTTAGAGAAAGAGATTTTTATCCCTGCCCAGAAAAAGCATGCACCCTAAAAAGGGAGATTAAAAAGTGCACATGAAAAACATGTTAGAAAATAAAGACTGTTGGGGTGCCTGGGTGGCTCAGTTGGTTAAGCGTCCGACTTCGGCTCAGGTCATGATCTCACACTTAGTGGGTTCGAGCCCCGCATCCGGCTCTGTGCTGACAGCCAGCTCAGAGCCTGGAGCCTGTTTCAGATTCTGTGTCTCCCTCTCTGACTCTCCCCTGCTCACGCTCTCTCAGAAGTAAATTAAAAATTTTTTTAAAAATAAAAGAAAGACCATTAAACAGAGCACACAAATAATGAACAGTTGGAAAACTGTTCTGATTCAGAGGGATCTGTCCACCATCCTGAGAATTCTGAAGACTCTATATTATTTGTGGGAGCTCCTGGGTGGCTCAGGGGGTTGAGTGTCCGTCCAACTCTTGGTTTCAGCTCAGGTCATGATCTCACGGTTTGTGAGTCTGAGCTCCACGTCAGGCTCCGCACTGACAGTGTGGAGCTTGATTGGGAACCCCCCACCCATCAAAATAAATTAAAAACTTAAAAAAATAAATGAGTTATTTGTGAATCACAAGTTCTCTGTGTCCGTGGCTATTCAGTATGCAAGTCTAGTTACAGAGACTATTAAAGAATTTTTTAAACATGAAACAAGTCAGTTTAGAATTTGCATTGACAAGTATAAGTAACAGAAATATTTATGTTAGCCAGTAATCTGTTAGGGAGCCGAGAAACAGATGACTAAATCCCCTAAAACCACACAATAGTCATTCATATCTAACAAGGAGCCTGAGTTCAGAAGGTCCTGGTCGCGTGGATCTGGCAGCCTCCGTGCAGAATCCGTAATGAAGTGCATGTAACACGCGCACAAAACCCGCTCTTTTCTAGGAGACATTCTAGCGCACCGGTCATGAAAGTAGTATCACTTCTGGCTCAGGTACTTCCTTTTTAAGACACACATAGATTCCCCCCCCTCAACTGTTTTAAAAAGAAACCAGAAACTCTCAATGCCTATTTATTCCATTCCCTGCTTGAAACCTTGCAGACCATCAGGTTATTCTCTACTATTTTGAAAGTGTAACCTAATCAAGTACTTAATCTATCATCAGGTAATCAAAAACCTGAATTGTTATTAGGGAACTCCAGAAAAAATGCCTGGCAGATTTGGCAAAGAAACATGACTGGCTTCAAGGAATAGGGTAATTATGCTATTTACATATTCTGCAGTGCGTCTGAAGGTCAACACTAGAATGTAAAGGGAAAAAAATCACTGAATTAAATTAGAACACCTCAATGATTGCCCTAGCTCTACTGCTTACAATTCTTGTGTCCTCAGACAAGCTACTTAACCTTTCTTTGCCTCAATTTCTTCACCTGTAAAACAGGATTAGGAGTACTGACTTTGTTACTTGTAAGCAAATAACAAAACTATGTCAAAAAGGTTTGTGCACTATAATGGTCGTAAACACCGAAGGTGGCAGCATTTGCATATAAATGAAATGAAAGGGAAAATGGCTAAAGAGAATATTACCAATTTAATCACTAAGTGAGCCTAGGTTAAGTGGGTACTCAGACAATTCTGCTCTATTTTTTATAATGTGCTTCAAATCTGAATGAGATAGATTTCAAAGTTAAAAATTATTAGAAAAACGCGTTCTAAGAGGTTTTTTTAAAAAAAAAAGTCTCTCTTCTGAAATAAGACTTTTTCTTTAATGCAAGTATCTTTCCAAACTCATTTATTCCCGTTTTTTGTTTGTTTGGGTTTTTTTTGCTATCTAGAAAAAGAATTTGGCTAAAACGCAATGAAAGTGGAGATAGGAAAATGACCAAACTCCAAGACTGATGCGTATATGTTCCAGCTGTGAAATCATCAAACAAAAGGAGCTGTATTCTTTTGAAGCAGACTTTATAAAGTGACTAATATGCTTTGATTACTAAGGAAATTCCTCTTGCCTCGGAAGATTTCATACACTAAACAGTAATTCCAAGAAATAAATAATATGCATCCAAAATGATACCATTTTTCGAAGCATATATGAGGTATTAATGTAGGCATTACATTTAGAAAACATCATTGTTATTCTGTGAAACTCCTAGTTATGGCATTCCATGGGAGTCCATCTTTGGCAAACATTTTGAACCAGTAACATCACAAGTCAACCTCACTGCAACAATTACAGCCTTGCCTATACTTTGTCCAAGGCTCCAAGGTGCTGGCTCCGGCTCTGGAATCCACAAGATACTAGCCAGCAGCTCCTCTCCAAAACAAGAAAGCCACAAGGTCAGGCAACAATCTGCGCCAAAGCGTTTCTGCCAAATTACTAGAAAATGAGGATGTAAGCACCTCAAAGTTCTATCTATTAACTGTTCAATTTCACAGTCAAATATTTCAGCCAGGTGATTTCTGCAGCTCTAAACCTTAGATTCAGAGACAAGAACGGAGCTGATGCATCTCTGGCCAGTGCCACCATAAAGGGACAGATGAAAGGTTACCTCTAAATTTTCTGTTGGAATTCAGCACTACTTATGTTATTCTTTGGATTGGTAAAGTAGACTCCCATTTCTTTAAGCAAAGCAGATGCAAAGATACCCCTTAATGATTATGAAAAACAACACACTTCCATCACTGTGCTTTCTCTTAGTGAACCATTACCTAAAATTATTCTGCTTAATAAACACAGAGAAGCGAGGGGCGCCTGGGTGCTTCAGTCGGTTAAAGTGTTTGACTCCTGCTTTCGGCTCATGTCATGATCTCATGGTTCGTAAGCTCGAACCCCACAGGGGGCTCTGCACTGACAACAGACAGCCTACCTGGAATTCCCTCTCTCTCTCTCTCTGTCCCTCCCCTGTTTGCTCTCTCTCTCTCAATAAATTAAAAAAATAAACAAACACAGAGTGGCTGGCACTGTGCTCCGTGTCAGGGGTGGTAATAAAAAAGCATCTGACACTCTTCTGCCTTTAGGAGGGTTCTGATAGAGATGAGAAGACAAGCCTTTTAGATCAAACAATTAGGAACCAATGTAAGAAAGAATTGTTTTTAAAGGCCAGGTTATGTAGTGCAACAGACAGTTTATGAAGCTCTAAAGGCTCCCCCCAATCATTTTTTCTGAATAGCAGCCCCAGGCTGTTCCTTCTGCATAAAGTTGCTGGCTTCCGAAGCAAGAGAATACATTTGAAATCAACCCTCTTTCCCTGGTCACAAATGAATGGACCATGACTCATAAGGCAGGCCATCTGTATAAGAGTCTACGTAATAGATGATATATGTGTGTACATGCGCGCGCATGCACACACACACACGCACACACAATCAGCTCCCCTGTCTATCTGGGAAGCCCAAATGAGCAATGTGTGAGGGAGTGCCCTGGCATCACTGAAACCGCCGCTGGATCGGGAAGGACAACAAGCCACTACTCCGATCTCTAGGACAGGTACACGTTCCAGTCTATGAAGCACACACACAGGGGGCTATTTAGCAGCTGAGTGAGTTTCCTGTGCTTCTTCAGCACTCATGTATCTTACAGTAAGACCCTGTTATTTAAGGTTATCCTAACAATCCATGCCATTCGTATGATACCGCTAATAAATTTTTTACAAGAGTCCAAGGAGGAATAAAATACCCAAATATGGTGCCAGACCTCAGAACACATAGAATCCTCAGAGAGGGTGCTGTATCTAGAACACATGAAGGACTCGGAAGGAGGGAGAAACCTCTCTAGGCGGGCACACAGCTAGAGCTCACAGGCTCTTTATGGGTGTTACGTCATGTATGCATCCGAAACAGATGGAAAACAGCATTAAGTGTATGACTTTGTCTTGAGGGACAGGTAGTGAAAACAGAAAATATAAAATAAATAGTGTTCCAAAAAGCAGGCGTCCATCTCATTTGAAAAGGAAATCTCAAACAAGAATGAAGGTAATATGGTTGGGGCGCCTGGGGGGCTCAATCGGTTGGGCGTCATGACCCGAAGTCAGCTCGGGTCATGATCTCACGGTTCGTGGGTTCATGTGCTGACAGCCATGTCAGGCTCTGTGCTGACAGCTCGGAGCCTGGAACCTGCTTCGAATTCTGTGTCTCTCTCTCTCTGCCCCTCTCCCGCTCATGCACTGTCTCTCTTCCTCTCAAAAATAAACATTAAAAAAATTTTTATGAATGAGGATAATATGGTGAACTGACATTCACAGCCATATGAATCAAAAAGAGGCTGTTCTTAATGGGAAATTGCCTCCAGGAAGATCAAGAATGCCTCTCTCCTGTTAGGGGCTAAGAGAGCAGCATCTAGAATAGTATTTGAATGTTCTCTTATCCCACCTTGCTTGAGCCTTGCTGCGTTATTTGTTCCTGACCCGGGCTTTTGAAATCATTTTATTATGTCCTTTAATTACTCCCTCCCTAAACTATCCTATGAAAACATAGAGAAAAAATAAACATTAAATTTAACTGTATTTTTTCTTACTAATGTATCAGACCACACTCAAAGCGACTTGAAAGTCTGAGAAAAAGTTATTTCCCACCACTGCAGCTCCAAACCGTAGTCAAAGAAGAGGAAAAGACAAAATATTTACCAGAAAATAAGTTTATGAACACCTGGCACTAAATAAAGGGAGTGGTGGGAGTTGCTGAGTTGGAGGCAAAAACTTCAAGCCAAGTCAAAAGAACAGGAAAAGGTTTGAACCTCTGACAGGATTATTGGCCTGGAGCAGGGAGTCAGCAGTTGTCCAAGAGTGAGTCTGCTCTGGAGAAAATTATTTCAACAGCTCAACTGGAAGGGGACTAAAGAGCACGGAGTGTGGGGCGTGACGAGGTACGAATATGGGACAGGGCAGGGTTATTAAATAATGGTATACTAAACGGTCAAGGGCTACGTCTACCTTTTTAGATAATAAAGTATTTTATCAACTACACATCCAATTATAAAATGAAATAATATGGCTTGTTTATTGGCTCTATTATGTCTCGTTTACACTAAGCCAAATCTTGAAGCTTTAGAATCTCTGTATTTCTTAAATTCCAATGCAATCGTATAGGATCAATTATAATAATTTCTGTCAATGAGAAAAAGCCTACATCCTTCTGCACAAGAAATGATGGCCCTTACCTCTTTGATGAAACTGTTAGAATATTTTATATTGAAAAATGGAAGCAGAAACCAAGCATGAGGTCACTACTTGTTTCGTTTTCATTTTAGCAAGAATAAAAAGAACCATCCAGCATTTTAAGAACCGAATTCTTGTCTCATGACACAGTTTATAGCCATCATGGCAAAATTAACGTATCCCCACTGTTAAAACAAGACAAAATGAAAAGGGATATTGTCTCTCCCTAACTACTGTTACCTAATGAAGTTCAGGTTTATCCTTACTGTTCCTTGACATAAAACACCAAGACGTGATAAATCACTAATCAGGAAATAAAAAATCCAAATGGAATGTAAGAGATAGTCCTAACTGCTTTCCAGAACATAAGACTGTTTATTCTAGAACATCAAAAGGTTGGGGGCAGAGAGGGGAAATCAGTAATTCTCCAATGGCACTTTCCACAGCAAACTGAAGAGAATGAGCTTTTACAAATGCAAGAAATAGAACATATTTTTAAAATAAAAACACCATTCATCTCCCTTTGTATATGTAATCCCTTTAAAGCTAGGATTATTGTTCTCTTCCCTAGAAAAACCTTACTAACCAGGCCTTCAACCCGTGGCTTGACCACTTCTAATATGTAATATACATATTGTTTTAATCAAATAATAGAGAAATTGTTGGGAACCTATGAAAAAGTATTCAGCCATTTTAGTGTTAAAAACACTTTACTGCAGTAGCTTCCGTAAACATATACTTGAACACATGCGTTCTAACACCACAGTGCTGCTAGATCTCATGTCTCAAGTTTAGTTTTTTTCTTTCCACGTTTCCCAGGACAGGGTCTGACATGAAGGCAAATACTTAGCTCTCAGCAGGGATACAGCTGGAGCCCCGCTGAAACCCTGCTCTCAGCTGCCCCCTAGCTGCTGGAAATGAACTTGGAAGCTGACACAGTACAGAAATACACCAATTATGTCTGAGAGAATAAGCTGAATACAAGCAACTTTGCGAAAAGGCAGAAATCATGAGATGCCATTGCTAAAGCGTGCCAAATCTCCTAGTGTGCTTGACTGTCAGCTAAACATATGTGACATTTTTTATTTCTCTAACTTTCAAGTGTCAAAGTTCTCAGATTCTAAAATTCTGAGCCACTAGATGTTTATGCCTTAGGAAAAGAATTAATTGACAACTTTAGATAGTGGTGACCATAACCAGAGAATGAACTGTTTGCTCCATGGTTGACATACACTTATTTCTAACAGCGCCGCCTCACCATTCTTTAAACAAACAAATAAATAAATAAAAATTAAAAAAAGGAAAACCTAGGATGCAAACCACCCAGGAATTCTAACTCATTCACGTGTTCCTGGTTTCACACACAGCACTATAACAGAGAGATTCACATGGCCACTCTATGAAAAATGTTTTTTCATTTTCTAGGAAATGTAGATGGAATGCAAACAGCCACGCGTCTTATTTCCATTTAGTCTAACGTTTGTAACATCCAAGAGCGCTGATGCACACATTGCCTTTTGCATCCACTGACTAACACATTCTTCGTCAAGAGAAGTAAATGTCTGAGGGAGACGGAAAAGAAGAACAGGAAGTCTTAGGGACATAAATCCAAACATTCCATCTCAATATATTGACCAGCCCATGACCTTAATCCCATATTTGGGAAGTCTATTTCTCAATAACCAAACAGGACTGCCACCACAAAGCCCAAACAGATATGTATTTTTTTTTTATATTCTTACTTCTCTTGTTAAAAACAAACAGTATGGATGTAGGAATGACAAAGAGTAAAACTCAATAAGCTGTTCGTATTTTCCAAATCTGTGGCCTGACATCAGTTCCATGTTCATCTTCACAATGCTCAACAGCTCCGAAACAAGCACGATTACGGAATTGAGGCAGAATGTTCCAGTCATAATTTATTCATACTGTTTTCTATCTCTCACATCTTTTTGCCTCCTACAGTATTTAGCTCAATGCCCTGCATGCAGCAGGCACTCAAAACATCTTCTTCATGTCAGCATAAAATAAAAATAAAATCACTTAAAAGTTGAAGAAAAACAACCATCTTCTTCATTCTTTCAAAGTGAACTTACCCTTCGAAATGACACGACATAGAATGTATCTCCCCTTCTGCGGATGGCTTCAAAGAAGTCTTGGTAACTTCTGGGTGATGCATAGTACACTTGCAGCTCACTCCCTGAGTTCCTACTGAAGGAAGAACAGGGCAAAGTGCTCTTAAACCAGAAAATTTCATATCCTCTCAAAAATAACCCCCGTGCTAAGGCTATGTCTGAATTGTAAGAATCTCTCCACCAAAATATTAGCAGTATTTGGCAGTAATTTTTATAATAACATTTTGAAAAGCCCAAGGTCAAGATATTTGTAAGATCCAATTCACTAAAGCGAGAACTCTCATTTCTGAATGGAAAGCTCTAAAAAGTGCCACTCAAGTTCACTCCAAAGCAGGTAAAGATAGTAAGAGTATCAGAAAATAGATTTCTGCATTGGTCTGCATGATTTTAAATTTTTGGTACTAGACATTCAGTCGTAGGGAAAGTTACTTCTCACCGCTCTGTCAAATCTGTGAAGGCATGCTTGTCTATAAGGCTGTGTGAAAGGTGGGGAGAGGGTGGGATTTGGAAACAGACAGACAGCTTTGAATTTCTTCTCCACTCCTCAAGGGGGCATTCTTGGGGAAATCAATCTCTGGGCAACCTCAGTTTCCTCATCCTTAAAATGAGGATAAGCAGATAAACCCGCAGGATGGCTGAGGCCAGAGACGTTACATACGTGAAGTACCAAGCATGGGCCCCCAGATTTGTAGGAGTCACTAAACAAATGCCAGCCACAGATACCACAAGTAACACGTCAGTGCCTTCAGAAAATCAGAACTAAAATTACAATACCGCAGCCACAACATAGCCCCAAAAGATCCACTCAGGTGATTTTGATGTAGTTTTTAATATTCTCAGTCTTTTACTACTTAGTACAATAAGCCAAAGCCCAGAAGTTAAAGGAGAATTTTTAAAAATGCTTCATTTTTCTCCAGACAACCTATGTTTTATGTTCTTCTATGTCTTCTATCAAACTTTAAGAGGAAAAAAAGCCAGATCTAAAAGGAAAATTATAAATGAGTCAAAAGAACTTTCTTTGAAATAATTCCATTTGCTCATTAAACCACTTCTACCCATATTATTTTGAATATACAACCAATTCTTTTTTTTATTATTTTTTTAATGTTTGTTTATTTTTGAGAGAGAGACAGAGAGGGGGAGGGGCAGAGAGAGAGGGAGACACAGAATCCGAAGCAGACTCCAGGCTCTGGGCTGTCAACACCGACCCCAACGCAGGGCTCGAACTCACAAACTGTGAGATCATGACCTGAGCCGAGTCGGATGCTCCGCTGACTGAGCCCCCCAGGCGCCCATGAATATACAATCAATTCTTATTCTACATGGTAGTTATGTTCTACAAAGTCGGTGTGAACAGTGAATTAGTAAATACTGAACCGTTCTCCGAAGGGAAATAGCAGGTTAGGTTCCCACAAGCCCCTACCTACAGCACTTTTGTCAACTGATTAATCTATAACCGTGTTTCGGGTTTCCGTTTAAAGGCATCTTCTTCAACGTATCCCGCTCATGCATTAACGCTGAACTCAAGGTCACCAGCACTGTAACTTATGCCTGAATGAACTTATCTAATATGTACGTTTTCCCATATGGCACAACACAACCTTTTTTTTTTTCTTAACTTTATCTATTTTGAGAGACTGAGCGCAGGGAGCAGAGAGGAGGGAGCAGAGAGAGAGAGACAGAGAGACAGAGAGACAGAGAGACAGAGAGACAGAGAGAGAATCCCAAGCAGGCTCCGCACTGCCAGTGCAGAGCCCGACGTGGGGCTGGAACTCACGAACCGTGAGGTCACCACCTGAGTGGAAATCCAGAGTCGGTCGCTTACCTGAGCTCCCCAGGCGCCTTGGCACCACACAGCCTTCTTAACCAGTAACAGGTAGCCCTGCAGGTCTGTGCTTCAGGGCCATTTTAGACCGTGAAATCACCAATAAAAAGCACTAACATGTGAAAAATTTGGCACTAAACAAACTTCAGAAAGAAATCTGTTTACAGCATGAGCCGAGTCGCCTTGCTAATTGTTAACTGAGCCTCACACAGGACCGTCTATGCATGTTTGCAAATGGCCACAACAGCCTCCTGGGTACCGATTTGGGGGCACAAATACATTTTAGAGAGTAGGTAGACTCACTGATACAGAATACCCAGGTAACTCATTTAGAACCCATTTTTAAAGACTTTTTCTTAAAGCAGTTTTGGATTCACAGCAAACCTGATAGGAAGATGCAGGGATTAAACACATTTCTGACTAGTCACAAAGTGACAATGCCGTCACAGTGATGCATCACAAAGTGACCATATTTTTAAATATGCATATAGAGAATGAACAAAATATCCTGATCACTGGAGACGTTATCAGTCACTATACATATCTGAATTACCTGTTTCTACAAGATAACACTGTATCTCCCGATTCTAAACATTCGTGGTCGCCGATATACTGCTCACTGCCACTTAACAGTGATTCTCAGTTAACGGGATAATGCACAGTTTTCACCTCGCACTGGGCGTGTGTTCTCCATTCCAGGCACGCGGTCCGACACGCAGCTGGTGCTCAGTAAACGTGAAATTAATAGTAAATAAACTGTCAGCTCTATGTCTGTGGGAGAGAGCTACACACAGAACCTGAGGCTCTTGCCTTCACTGCAGGGACACAGCCATCAACGTATCCAGCTTTTGAACATGCCAAGGACCATGCGAAGTGTTCCAAATAAATTATGCAATTTGATCATCAACTCTGTGAGGCCAAAACTGTGTAGATGAGGAAACTTTAAGGTAACCTGCTTGATCCACAGAGCAGGTGAGTGGCAGAGATGTTCTGAGCTCTGCCCAATTCAAAAGCTAGCAGCTTAGCCATGACACTGTCTTGCCTCGCGTAATACCATTCCTTTTAGTTAGATATGTTTGGTCCAAACAGGTCGACCTTAGATACAGCACTCCTTCTGGATTCCTTCAAAATCTTAAGCAGCATCAGTGTAGTGAGAAATGCATTTTACGTCAAACAGGTCTGGGGCGCCTGGGTGGCTCAGTCGGTTAAGCGTCCGACTTCAGCTCACGTCATGATCTCACGGTTCGTGGGTTCAAGCCCCGCGTCGGGCTCTGTGCTGACAGCCAGCTGGGAGCCTGGAGCCTGCTTCAGATTCTGTGTCTCCCTCCCTCTCTGACCCTCCCCTGCTCACGCTGTCTCTCTCTCTCTCTCTCAGAAATAAAAATAAAGCATTAAAAAAAAAAACGTAAGTCAAACAGGTCTGATGCTGGTTCTGCCTCCTGTTGGTTCGACGACTCTGGCTTAGAAAAACTAAGTGACTTTCCCGGTTTTTCTCTACATAAAGTAAGGACTGTGGTATCTACACTCCAAGTCATTATACAGATTTAGGAATAAAATGCATGTAAAGCACTCAGCAAGACACCTGGCACATTCATAAAATAACACTCCCTTCCCCTTGGCTCATGAAACAGATGCAAACCAAGCACAAGAGTTACAGATGTTTAAATCGTACAGCAAAATTATGACTGAACAGCATTCTGACTAAATCTGTATTTAAGGAATCAGAGTTAACCTCTTGAACTTACCTGGGTTTACTCTGACTGCTCAGAAGCAGAGCATTATGGGAACTAACAGAAAAGTCACTGGTGACAAGTTTAATTAAGATGGAAGGGAAATGTGCTTTTCAACTTCACTAAAATAATAGGTATTTAAAATTCCTCAGCCAAGAACTTCCACACTTTCTTACCTGATCCTCGAAGTTTCTGTGTATTGGACAGCCATGAGCTGAGAATTTGAGCCCTGTTCCAGAGCACCCTAGGAGAAAAAAAAGATTTAATGCCATATAATGAAATCATAGGAGGGTCTTCCTGTAGTGACGCGCTCTACATTTACTAAACTCTCATTAAAATATTCACATACTGGGGCACCTGTGTGGCTGTCGGTTAAGCGTCCGACCTCGGCTCAGGTCCTGATCTCATGGTTCATGAGTTTGAGCCCCACATCTGGCTCTGTGCTGACAGCTCGGAGCCTGGAGCCTGCTTCAGATTCTGTGTCTCCCTCTCTCTCTGCCTCCTTCCCTGCTCATGCTCTGTCTCTCTCTCAAAAATAAGTAAACATCAAAAAAAATTAAAGTGTTCATATGCTTTTTTTTCTTCATGAGTATTCTGACAGGTTAGGTTCATATAAATAAACACCAGCAGAGAGATTAGAACTCTTCTGGTCACACTCTGGGCTGACGGAGGAGTCTTAAGGAGATTAAAACTTTAAGGCATTTCCCATAAAGTTTAAAAATACAGCCCAAGAGCTTAGTCCAATTACCACAAGTTTTATGACCAAGTCATACAAATATTACTGAACACATAACAACTTATGTTTGTCTAAAGTAATTATTCTCCCATTGCAAGTTCCTGAAGTGTGAAAGGTCCATAATGAAACTAGATCCTATTGTTTACTGAATTAAACACAAAGATCTTCATGCCAAAATGTACCTATGGACGAAGCCAGCGTTAAAGAGATTAAAGAGAAAAGCGATGACTTTCCTGGCCAGAGAACACCCCAGTCTGGAACCTTAGTGGCCCACATATGCTATACTGGGAACCTGTCTTCTTCTAGCATCTGCTTTGCACTAAGCCTTCTTCTACTCCTTGCCAGTTTTGTAGACTAATCTTCTGAAGAGTTTTTTTAAGGGGATCAGACAGAGTTCAAGGGTACATTACTAATTATTAGGTTAGGAAGTGACCTTATTACCACCCTGTCAACGTGGCTTAAGTAAGTGTATAAGACTATTAGCATTTGTTCATTACTGTATCCATCCATCCATCCATCAGTAATGGAACTTTTTATGGAGCACCTATGACATGCACTGGGAAGACAGACATGTGGAAGCAATACAATGTGATAAATGCTCAAAGAGAAGAACATACAAAGAGTTAAAGGGAAAAAAAAAAAAAGAGGGAACAATTTTGTTTAGTGAATGAAACCAATATGCAGGGATGAATACTGGGCTTCCAATTTCTGACTCTGTAAAAAGTCAAGGATCTTATTGTATGAAAATCTACTGTAGGTCTTACATATAATAGGTATTCAATAAATACTTTTTTACTTATTTGTTTTTTAATGTTTATTTTTGAGAGAGAGAACTCTTATCTCACAGGTTCATGAGTTCTAGCCCTGCATGAGGCTCTGCACTGGGATTCTCTCAGTCTCTCTCTGCCCCTTCCCTGCTCGTGCTCTCTCTCTGAAAATAAGTAAACCTAAAATATAAATTTACTGACATACCCTTCAATAAATGCTTTTTATATACATATTTTTAACATTTATTCATTCAGGAGGGATGCGGTGGGGGGAGACAGAATCTGAAGCAGGCTCCAGGATCACAGCTGTCAGCACAGAGCCTGACTCAGGGCTCAAATTCAAACTGCAAGATTATGACCTGAGCCAAAGTCAGACGCTTAACCGAATGAGCCACCCAGGCGCCCCTCAATAAATGCTTATTAAACAAAAATTTTAAAAGCATCGGAGCGCCTGGGTGGCTTAGTCGGTTAAGCGTCCGACTTTCGCTTAGGTCATGATCTCACGGTTCGTGGGTTCGAGCCCCGCGTCAGGCTCTGTGCTGACTGCCAGCTCAGAGCCTGGAGCCTGTTCCAGTCTGTGACTCCCTCTCTCTCTGACCCTCCCCTGCTCACGCTCTCTCTCTCTCTAGAAATAAATAAAAAAAAAAAACCTTAAAAAAATAAAACAAAAAATTTTAAAGCATCAATAAAATGAGGGGCGCCTAGGTAGCTCAGTCGATTGAGCGACCAACTCTTGATTTTGGCTCAGGTCATGATCTCATGGTTCATGGGATCCAGCCCCGCGGTGGGCTCTCCACTGACAGCATGGAGCCTGCTTGGGATTCTCTCCTTCTCTCTCTCTCTGCCCCTCCCCCACTCAGGAACTCTCTCTTGAAATAAACAAACATCTAAAAAATATATATATCGATAAAATAAAAAAGGAAAAAAGAAAAACAAATACAAGATAGTAAACTTACTGATAGTTTATGAGTAGTAAATAAAGCCAAAATTAAATTACAGCTAGCTGATAAAAACAATGTTTAAAATTAAGAGATTAAATACCTGGTGAATTTTTTAATTAAATTTTTAAAATATATTTTTATTTATTTTTGAGAGAAAGAGAGAGAGGGAGAGAGAGAGCATGAGCAGGGGAGGGGCAGAGAGAGAGAGAGGGAGACACAGAATCTGAAGCAGGCTCCAAGCTCCGAGCTATAGGCTCAGAGCCTGATGTGGGGCTCGAACTTGTTCACAAGCTGTGAGATCATGACCTGAGCTAAAGTCAGAGGCCCAACTGACTAAGCCACCCAGGTTCCCCTATTTTACCTTCATTTTGAACAGTATGTTCACTAATTTGCCCCTTTACCGTTTCTCGACTCACAATCTAGAAAAAGTAGAATTATGAAATGGGACAAGCCAAATCAAGGATATAATGCTTAAGAGAGCTCACATATTTCAAAGAAATGTCAATTTGTCAAATGTACATAATATCTTGACTAGTGGAACCTTTTAAGCACCTGGAAAAAGTGGCTGTGAGGACAAAGAGGGTTGAAAGAAGGAGAGAAGACTAAGCAGAGTAGGTACAGCTCTCCACACTAAGAAAGGGGATCCGAGGAAACCCTCGTGTGTTTTGGTACTGACAACAGCATAAGCAGAATGATCCTTCTCCTTCGGACCAAGAAGTTCTTTCACCCTTGACAAACAGAGAGTCGTCCCTGGCATTCCTGTCTCTGTAACAGCGACGAGTCCCACAATTCTGATCGTTGTCTAAGCTCATTACAGAAAAGATATACACCCCAGATTGCAAAGAGGTAATACCTGAGATGAAACTACATGTCTCCTCATGTTTAAAGGCTGTGAGATAAAAACAAAATTATCTTCTTTACGTTAATTCCTTCAAGATCAGAGGTGCCTGGGTGGCCCAGCTGGTTAAGTGTCTGACTCTTGCTTTCAGCTCAGGTCATGATCTCTGGTTCTGGCCCAGAGTCCACGTGGGGCTCAGCACTGGGCACAGAACCTGTTTAAGAGTCTCTGTCTCTCTCTCTCTCTCCTTCTGCCCTTCCCCTACTCATGTTGTCGCTCTCTCTCAAAATAAGATAATTAAAACTTTAAAATATAAATATAGATGAGACCAAGTCCCTCCCCTGTGCAAACCTCTCAAAGCTGTCTTCTCAAACCTGGGATGAACCCACAGTTCTCACCGCAGCCTCAGGTCTGACGTGAAGTAGCCCCCGCTGCCCCTCCGATGTCAGCTTCTCCTCCTCTATCCCCGGATACTGCAGTCCAGCCTTACACAACTTCTCCATGTTCCTGAAATACCACACTGTTTCCATCTGAGGGTCTTTATATTTGCTGTTCCAGTTTTCTGGAAGCTCTTTCTCTAGATTCTCCCTTGGATCTTTACACTGTTTAATTCATTTTTTTGCTATTGTGAAAGCAATGTTCTCACCAATCCTTTTTCTTTTTCCTGAACACACAGGAAAATGACACTGGCCTCACCTACTGCAAGGGAGGCTGTGAAAAGTGATAGTTTTAGCCAATTGAACATTGGCTAAGTCCAGGCTGGATCCCTAAAACATTCTGCATAATCTTCCAAGCTCTCTCTTCCCCACACCCAAAGCTAGAAGCAAAGAATTTCAAGTTGTTGAGGTCACAGAGTAGAAAGAATCTGGATTCCTTAGTCATTGCTGAAAAAAAAGAAAAAGAAAAAAAGAAAAGGCATTCTAGGGGCACCTGGGTGGCTCAGTCAGTTAAGCGTCCGACTTTGGCTCAGGTCATGATCTCAAGGTTTGTTGAGTTCGAGCCCCGCGTGAGGCTCTGTGCTGAGAGCTCAGAGCCTGGAGCCGCTTCAGATTCTGTGTCTCCTTCTCTCTCTGCCCCTCCCCGACTCACACTGTCTCTCTCTTTCTCAAAAATAAACATAAAAAAAAAAAGGCATCCTAGAGAGCCATATCAGACTTGGTGTGGGTAGGCAACAAATTTCTATTCCATTAAGCTGCTGAGATGTTGAGGTTAGTGGTTTACAACAACTAGCATTAACTACCCTGGCAATTACTATACTGACCCCTCTTTAGAGAAGCCTTCTCCAACCATTCAATCTAAAATGGCCACCCATCTCTCAATTTAACCTCTAATCTCCAACCCTATTTTTATTTTTGGAGAATTCCTAACTTTGAATATATTTAAATATTTTTTTCTTTTGTGATGAGAACTTTTAACCATAGACTCGCTTACTAACTTCCAAATATATGATACAGTATTAACAACTATAGTCACCATGCTGCACACTACATCCCTGGAACCTTTTTATTTTGTAACTAGGAATTTGTACCTTTTGACCATCTTCACCTGTTTCACCCACCCTGCTACCCCCCAGCCTCTGTACATGTTCTTTGTATCTAGGAGTTCAGTTTCTGTTTTCATTGTTTTTTTGTTTTGTTTTGTTTTGTTTTTACAGATTCCACATATAAGTGAGATCATGTAGTATTTGTCTTTGTCTACTTTCACTTTACTCGTTTACTGGGTGTCTCTCCCACCAAAATGCAGGCTCCATGAAGGCAGGGATTTTATCATACTCACTGCCATACCCCAGGACCTAGAACCGTAGCTGGCTCATCATCACTACCACAGGTGCTGTGGGGAGGGAGCGTATCAGCGCCAGCTGGCAGTCTAAGCACTTCAGAAGCAACAGTGAATACCTGATGGATGCTGCAAGGACCACACACGGTGCTGTGCGGTAAAACCACATCAAGATGGAAGCCCAAGGGGGGCGCCTGGCCGGCTCAGTCGAGAGAGCATGTGACTTACTCTGATTTCGGGATTACAAATTCGAGCCTCACGCTGAGTACAGAGATTACTTAAAAATAAAATCTTAAAATAAAATCTTAAAAAAAAAAAAAAAAAAAAAGATAGAAGCCCAACTAAATAGGTTCTAAGTATGAGCCGTCATTAACCTGTAGCCCCACGTGTCTTAAGTTCACAATGTGCTCCTTGAAGATGTGCCTCCACGTCCAAGCTGGCCTGTTTCAACAGCCTCCTTTTGGAACAGAGGAGACGAACAGTAGTATTTATCATACCATGCGTATTAAATTCCTGTGCCCTACAAGCCCACGGGCAGGAAGCCCGGGCTTGAAAGTAAACGTGAGGGAGAGAGCAAGCGGAGGCCCCTGCCCGAGCTGCGGAACCCAGGCGGACGGCGCCAGTGCCAGTGCCAGCCGCATGTGGGGCAGCAGGACGCAGAGGGAAGCGACTGAAGTTCAAGTTTCCCACGCTTCCCGGGGAAGAAAGCAAGCCATCTGAGGGGAGACGTCCAACAGACGTGCCAACTGCTGTTTAGCAACAAGCACAAACCAACCTGAAGAATGCGGGTCCTCTGCTGATGGTTCGTCATTCTTCTGGACTTGGTCCTTTCCACTTCATGCCTGTGGACCCATCCTCGAAGCTCATGGTTTAACCTATAAAACAGCTTTGTTAAACACGCTTCAGAGAAACAAACATCTCACTCTAGGTTGAAAATGAATTTAATCATATTCTACAGGTCCAGTTCATTTTAACATGACATGCATTTTTATACAGTAGCCTCCTTGATCGTGAGTTCAAAAATTTTTTTAAAAAAATAGCTAAATACCTTCCAAACATAAATACTGGATGCACAAGCTTTTTCACGAGGAAAATATTTCCTATTTCTGCCCCTGGGCTACATAAACACCAACACTGGCCACACGGGAGAGCATTCAACAAGCCACAGGATCCTGACAGCAAGAGGTGCATTAAAGCCTTTGAAAACCATGCTCTTTGGGGAGAAGGGACAGAATGAACTCAATGGCTCAGGAAAAACTAGTGGGAGAGGGGGGGATAAATTTCAGTGCACTATAACCCAATATGTCCAACACTGGGAATATAAAAGGTACTAGTTCAAATACCAGTTCCCTTTACTGTGCTTACTTGCACGGCAGCTGTGAAGATGTGAGGCTCTGCTCACTTACCTACAGTTGATTACTACTTAAAGAACTGAAGGAGCCTTTGAGGCTCAAGGATAAAATCCAAAATCACAGGAAAATATTCAAGGGAAAAGGAGACAGGGAAGGGTGAAGGCGCCCTCATGGGACCCTATCTCCAGAATCGCCACTCTTCACCCTGGTACCTTCCTAACTTGGAGAGAAAGGTGCATGAATGTTACCACCCTCAAGTCTAACATCCTGAATGTTTACATTAATATCACTCAGATAAGGCATGCTTAAGTAGGCAACCCCAAGACCCTCACCCAAGACAGACCCGTCGCCATCTTTATCAGGTTGGTGGGGAAACGGGACAACAACTGACATGCCCATGGTCACCGACAAATAATCAGAGATCCTCTCTGCCACTTCATCAATCTGCACAAGTAGTTTTCGAGCCTTCAAAGCTAACCCCAGGAGCGCACTCGGTGCTTCTGCAGCCACCTACAGCACTCACCTGAGAGATTCTGTGGTGTTGATCGGAGGCCGACAAGGAGGGGGAGGGATGTAGAGGAGCGGCTCTTCGCTTAGCACCATTAGGGCCTTATCGTTCGAAACAGAATGATCATATCTGGAAAACACATGCAGAAAATACATCTCCTCAGGTCTTAAATTCCTTAAGGAGTCTGCTATAAGAAAATCATCACTAGCATTAACATTTCATGGAAATAAAAACAATACTAAGTAGGACATACAGCAAGACAGAAGCAAATGCAATAGAAAAGGAGGGAGTGGAGGCCACAGAGCACAAATGTCACTTTCCCGTTTTCTGCAGACACTGCCAGGGTAACTGTCACTTACCCAGCCACTGTTTATGGAGCAATCGCTACATATCAAAAACTAAGGAAACGACGGTAACACATGGCCCGTGTGTTCAATGAGCTCAAGGCATATGCAGAGCTGCTGGGACACAGGTGACACAGCAATGGGGGAAGCAAGGGGACAGACCCACTAACTCATAGAAAGACAGTATCATGTGACCAGGACTAACGTTTCACGGTCATGCACAATTCTGTGATAACAAAACTGAAGTCTCCCGAAAACTGTGCATGACAGGGGCAAGGAGAAGCATAAACACTTGGTGGCAGAGAACTGAAAGTGTTGAAAAGCTGAATATAAATTTTAGAATCACGGGGCACCTGGGTGGCTCAGTCGGTTAAAGGTCTGACTCCTGATTTCGGCTCAGGTCATGATCTCACGGTTCGTGGGACTGAGACCCATGTTGGGCTCTGAACCGTCAGTGCAGAGCCTGCTTGGAATTTCTCTCTGTCTCTCTGCCCCACCCCTGCTCACATGTATGCTCCCTCTCTCTCTCAAATTAAACTTTTTTTAATTTAGAATCATGAAAAATATCTGAATCACTAATAAAACATCTAAGTAAAGTTAACCAATTACTCCATTAGCTTCAAAAAATCCACTTTCCTAACAGTCACACTAATCTACTGCAGGGGAGTTCACATCAAGGGTGCGATGGAGGGAGCACAACCCAGGCTGTCAATCAGAAGTCGAGCCGCATTTTTTTTGTTCTCACTCTGCTACTTTAACCTTTCTCACTAAAAAATCTGAGATCTGGTCTTGAATTTCTTGACACTCATGCTCTGGATTCAGAAAACATGGTATGCTAAAACTCGAAAAGAAAAAATGTAAACACAAAACTGGACATGGCTAGATTCAGTTTTCATTAATTCATCCAACCAGTATTTACTACACCCCAACCATGTGCCCGGTACTGTGCTAGGAATCCACCAGGGAACGAGAAAAATGAAGTCTCTCCCCTCAAAGACCTTAAGGGGGAAGGTGGACCAACTATAAGGGAACAAACACATTAAATAAATCCAAAGAAAGACTCTAGCTAGACAGAGAAAACCAGTGGCAGGAGCTACTCTGGATGAAATGGTCTGAGGGGTCGGTACTTAAGTCAAGGCCTAAAGGATGAGAAGGAGCCAGTGCTGTGGAAACTGGGGAGACTGTGCTCCAGGCAGAGGCAGTGGGGAGGACGCGGCCTTGCAGTGGGGAGGACGTGGCCTTAAGGAACTTACAGAAGAGCACTCACCGGCTGAAGGGCTGTGAGCAGGTGCGGGAGGCACAAGACAGGCGAGGAGGCAGCCCGGACTACAATGAGGAATTACTGAACACAATGAGAAGCTCACAGAAGGCTGTTAAGGAGAGGAGTGATGCATTCCAGGTTACGCCTGCACCCTGCCACTGCACCAAAACCGGATTCGAAGGGGAAACTGGGAGGCCAGTCAGGAGACGGCTTTAATCCAGGCGAGAGCGGAGACAGCACGACTCAGGTGCTGCCGGTGAAGACGGAGGGCAGTGAACGGACGGAAAGAGCATCAATGGCACTTGCTGAAAGGGAGGAATCGGGTTTCTGGCTGAAGCAGCAGCAGAACGAGGAAGACCTGTACAGCAGTGGCTGGAAGACGAACAAGGAGAGGGGCGCAGAGGCCCGCCATGCGTGGGTGAAGTCTGACATGTTAAAACAAGGAATGTCAAGGAAACTCCGGGGCAGAGGAGTCTGGAGACTCAGAAGGGGCATCCGGGTGGGAAACCTAAGTTTGCGAGTTGTCAGGATACAGAGATATGGGCTGTGTGCTAAACTACGGACGAGTCACACAGGCAGAAAGGAAACTAAAAAGTCCGCAGTTCCAGATGATGAGATTTGGAGGAGCCCAGAAATAAGACTGAAGCAGAGGCTCGTGAAAAAGACAGAAACTGAAAAATGGAGCAACACAGGGAAGAATTTTTCAAGGCAGGAGGGATCCACACGGCCAGATGTGGAGGAAAGATCAAGATGAAGACAGAAGTTTCCACTGAATGTGGCAACACTGAAATAACTGGCCTCTTTGACAAAAATAATTTTGGCAGAGCAGAAAAGTAACTTCAGGAGATTAAAGTTACAGACTGCTGTGTAAGCCACACACAACAGCTGAGGACATGCGGACCATTCCTCCTGCAAGTTACACCAGAACATTCTCCATGTCCTCTCTTCTGCCACTGGGACCTACCATGTTTGGAATAACACAGAGATGGCAGCACACAGGTAGTAACTGCACACATGTCACCCTGAAATTAAGTGTTGAGGGAGAAGGGGAAAAAACCCTCTCCTTTGTACTTGGGAAACTAAATGCCTGTAAGAGGAGGCTGTTTGCTACACTAAAAGCAAACAAAAAACACCACCACCACCACCAAAGACCTGTCTCGTGTGCCTTAGTTTAAAAAAACCAGGTCTTTGGGGCGCCTGGGTGGCTTAGTCGGTTAGGCGTCCGACTTTCGCTTAGGTCATGATCTCGCGGTTCGTGGGTTCGAGCCCCGCGTCAGGCTCTGTGCTGGCTGCCAGCTCGGAGCCTGGAGCCTGTTTCGGTCTGTGACTCCCTCTCTCTCTGACCCTCCCCTGCTCACGCTGTCTCTCTCTCTCTCTCCTAGAAATAAATAAAACATTAAAAAAAAATTAAAAAAAAAAAAAAAACAGGTCTTTGTACTTAGGAAAATACAGCTTCTGTCCATCGGAGAAGTATAAAGTTACTTTTGAAAATATATTTTTTATTTAGAACTTTATTTCCATATGATAAGCCCTAGTATAATGTCTGCACATCTTTGCTAACCGGCTTTGTTCTATTAGCCAAAAATATTCTTTGGAAACGAAAAAAAAAAAATCTGATAGGAGAAATATCAGGAAGGACCTGGGTGGGGCTGAAGGGAAAAGAAAAGGGAGAGTCTGAGCCAACGTGCAATCTGGAGACAATCAGATCCACACTAACCCTGAGGAGGCCCGCGTTCTAGGCCGCTTGCGAACACATCACATCGACAGAAAACATCTCAGCAAATAAGTCACTAAAGCAGAGGACAGTGGTAGGGAGGGAGAGTTACTGAGGATTCCTGGAATAAAGACCGGTTGTGTCTGATGCCTTATACACGGGGTAACCTCCGCTTCCCATTTATCCAAGACAGCCCTGGACTTGGCCTGATGGCCCCACATAATTATTACTTAGCACTACAAGTATCCCAGCATATTCATGCTTACAAGTGTCCCAGTTTGGTTCACAAATTGTATGGTTATCTTGTATTATATCACACATTTCTAAAACTGGAAACTTATGCAGTTAGTTACTAAATGATAAGAGAATGTAGTATTATAAATTATGGGATTATAATCTACTCATTTTGATTTGAACCAGTTCTCAACATTCTCCTCAAAAATGACACAGATTAAAAAGTAAATGCATTAAAAAATAAAGTGCCATGGCTATGTATGGCACTTCAAACCACTTAAAATTCAGTGCAAAACAGATTCGTACTTGCCACTTTTGAATGTTTCGCAAACAGTTTTGGTATCTTCTATTCAGGATTTATAATGATAAAAGTAAAAATATCAAATCAGTGGACTGATACCTATTTGAATTTCCCAAGCTGCTCAATAATGTTAGATATTTCAAGAGATTTGCATGCAGCCAAAAATCCATAACCGTGTCCATTTATTTTCCCTCAACACCAGGCAGCTGGCACAGGCCATGCTGACTTTGGGGTGGGGGACAGCAGATGGCTTGCATTTCATATACTATTTTGAAAGCTGACAAATTACAGCCTGAAGGTCATTCACATACCTAGGTCGGACTAGGATAACCAGAGCACTGTGTTCTCCATGTCACCTTACTCTACCACAGACAGGTCGAGGAAGGTTTCTTCTGGGGTTAGTTCAAAGTAAAGAATATTCTAGTGAAGGCTCCCTGACTTAATTGCAAGTATACAATCAATAGCTTGTTCCACTTTTTAACAACCAGCAATATGTACCTAAAGGGCACAGTCTCCACTCTCATAAATCCAAACACTATCACATTTGGGATGCGACTTTTGATGGATCTCACGTGGATGACAACAGGACTCAAAATTACATGTAGAACATGTGGGGCAAACTTGGACAAATTACTTTGAAAATGACAGAAACTATTAAACTCTAGCAATGTTTAAAGACACTGTTAAGTGAGCACTAAGCTCAGTAGGTCAGCAGTACAGTTAAATTGGGCATGTAAAAAAAAAACAAGAAATCTTATATAACATTTCCCCACGTTACAGCGCCCATCACGTGCGCTGCGCGGAGCTAACCGCCAAGTAGTTCTCTGGACCCTCTGCCACACTCAACATCGTACTTTACACACTGCAGATTCCTACAACCGTGAACACTAGTGTTTTTCCTAGGAAGGCTAAATGGACACAAGCCCATAGGACTACGGGAATAATTTCGTTCAGTGGTCTGGCTGTCACAGCAAAAATGTTTTTAGAAAGTATTCCCCGACAGCTCTTGGCCAGAATTACAAGTAAACAAATCTCCGGGGGTCCCACAGCACTACGCTGTGCAGCGGCTGCCACGCTGGGGTCTCCCTTTGCCCTGCTGATCAAGGACCCAGCTCCACTCGGCCCTAGTGACACAGGGAAACGAAGATAAAAAGTATACAGCTTTAAAACCGTCCATTACAACCTTCTCCTAGTTTACATAACACGGACCTTGTGTTTTCATAAAATTTTAAGTCCTTTACTGTTGACAAGCCATACAGACGTTTACTAAGACAATACTAAACTGTAACAAGCGGGGCGCCTGGGTGGCTTAGTCGGTTAAGCATCCGACTTTCGCTTAGGTCATGATCTCGCGGTTCGTGGGTTCGAGCCCCGCGTCGGGCTCTGTGCTGACTGCCAGCTCAGAGCCTGGAGCCTGTTTCAGATTCTGTATCCCCCTCTCTCTCTGACCCTCCCCTGCTCACGCTGTCTCTATCTCTCTCTCCTAGAAATAAATAAAAATATTTAAAAAATAAAAAAATAAAAAAAATAAAAAACTGTAACAAGCGAGGAGATTCAACAAAGGTCACAATAAACACAATTTATAAAAATAAATTCCGCCATATTGCATTCATCACAAGACGACACTATTAGATACATTATATTGTAATCATAGGATAAAAAACTGTATTAGAAACATTACGTATAATGTAATGTGTATATGCCGTATGCGCCTCAGTGTCTATAGAAGTGCACATAAACTGAGATTTTAAGGCCACATCTCTACAAGAATTTCAAAACGGAGAACAGTTTCAAAAAGTAAATTTACTCTCAGAACTGACCTTCACAGTAAAATTTATCAAGGGCCTCAATAACTTGTTTGTTCTACTAATTAAAATCGTGCATCAAGAATCTAGACATTAAGTTATACTAGATCATTCTCTACGGCAGTTTCCTTAAATCATCGTGACAGACGGAGACATGCCATCTTCTAACCTGTAGCTGGTTTTCTGGATGATACCATCTGATGTGTCTTGCACCTCTTTAGCAGAAAATTCTAGAAGATGCCTCCTCTGATTTGCGGGGTTCACACTAGGATTCTTTCTCCTGGCATCCTGTTCCAACATGCTGAAGATTGTAAAAAAATGAAACGATAATTGAAATAAAAGTAAGTCACACATATGCAAGCTGTATTAGCACGAAAGCAAACCACGATTCCATCATGGACCCACCACGGTTCCGCCAGGCGCGGGAACCAAACGGCTGATCGCTGTGGTCAGAGCCCCCGCCCACTACCCTGTCCACAGGCAAAACAAGCTTGAGAATAATTGCTGTGAAAAATAGTAAGTACCTCATTTTTAAACAACAGCGGTATTCTACATGCTTTAAAAACTCAATACTTTTGTTAAGTATGTATAGGAAGTAGAAACAAGTACAATATACATATAAATAAATCTTAAACTCAGGCAGTAAACTGAAGTAAGTTCCCCTGGATGCTGCAAACTGATATTTTAATGAGGAAGGGCTTCAAATGAGATCCCGAGCTTTTCCCCTTATCCGCAGTCAAACTCATCAGCATTTCACAATCCCAGAAGGCAGGCTATCAAGTAACAAAACATTTTTTAAAATACTCCTACTTTTACTTACATGTAAAAATTTCCTATTCACTTCTTTTCTGCATGTGTCCCAATAACTTCATTCATCAATGTATGTGCTCTTGGGGGGTATTAATTATTTGCAAGAAATATACATGTATACATTATATGTATGTTATATATATTACATATTATATATAAACGTATATATATATATACACACACACGTACACACATATATAAAGTAAATGCTGCAATAGTCATTAAACACCTTTAGCTCATTAATCATGGGCTTAGAAATCTGGCTCACCAATAAGATATTCTGTGTGTATGCGCGCTTTATCATATAACACCATGCGGGCAATTTACACGAGCTCTACAGTCTTCGTAAAATTAAACACAAGCGATGCTCCTTAGGGAAACACAAAAGAAGGGGTGCCAGGCTCTACTCAGGAAAGTCAGGCTGACAAAGAGGTCACGATTAAGGGCCCTGTGGTCTAAGAGAAGAGGAGTTCTCTGGGGTGTGGCAGTTGCTGCCACACCTGGGGAAAACAGTGTTAGGGGGAAACAGGGAGCAGGTTCACCTTTCTAGAATCTTTTTCTGACCTCTTATCTCCTCAGTTCCTCCCCGCCAAGAACCACTGCTGTCTGGTGGTCCTCACACAGCGTGCCGTAGGGCTTGAACATCCTGAAAACTCTTCAAAGGTATATCACCAAATGAGGAGCCTTGAGGAGCATTTAATTTTGCTATCATTGAGGATACATTTTTGTCACCACTGTATCTTTCAGACAGAATGTCACAAGCAATACGAACCCTGCTGCAAATAAGGAACAAGACCCAGTGGAGTGGCTAACTAAACTTAGGAGAACTTGGCTTGGTGAGTATTTAAGAAAACAGGAGATAAGCAGTAAATAATAATTTGGTAGGGAAGACATATACAGGGTGTGAGGGTAACTGCAGAATTGTTTTTTCTTTTTACAACTTTTCTTAAAATTTTTTTATGTCTTTATTTTATTTTGAGAGAGAGAGACAGAGAGCAAGCGTGGGAGGGGCAGAGAGAAAGAGACACAGAATCCGAAGACAGGCTCCAGGCTCTAAGCTAGCTGTCAGCACAGAGCCTGACACGGGGCTCGAACCCACAAACGGTGAGATCATGATCTGAGCCGAAGTCGGACGCTCAACTGGCTAAGCCACCCAGGTGCCCCAAGATTTTACTTTTTTTTTAAATTTTATTGCTTTATTTTTTAATGTTTTTATTTATTTTTGAAACAGAGAGAGATAGGGCACGTGCAGGGGAGGGGCAAAGAGAGAGGGAGACACAGATTCCAAAGCAGGCTCTAGGCTCTGAGCTGTCAGCACAGAGCCCGACGCGGGGCTTGAACCCACAAACGTGAGATCATGACCTGAGCCGAAGTTGGAGGCTTAACCAACTAAGCCACCCAGGCACCCCAAGATTTTACTTTTAAATCTTTCAAGTGTGGTGCCAAAAATTCTACTTAGGAACGGATGCTGTAAACAAAACAATGTTAACACCTTTCTCCTCAGTTTACAGAATCTCAGTTAACTACCTACACTGTGTTAGTGACACAGCCACGTAATAACATCCCCGTTCGGGACAAGTTCGCCCTCAACCCCTCCAGAGACTAAGAGGAGCTCTACCACCCCAACTACTCAAAGAGTTATGTTTCCCCTCATTTTAAATAGAAATGTGCTTCTTTATAACTTTCCCCGTTGGGTGCTGGTTCTGGGCTCCGTGGCTCTTCAGAAGACGCCTTCTCCCCACGTCCAAAGACACAGGACCCCTCCCCGCAGGCTCTCTCTGTCAAGGCTGTGGTCTCTTCCCCACGTTCTTCTTTGTGGCGCAGTGTCGGGCCCTCTCCTGTCATCACGCCGCCCACAAGTGGTGTCCAGAACTGGCCACGGTACTTCTCAAGTGTTATGACAAGTCAGGATGGAACAGATAACTCCTTCCCATGTTCTAGACAATTCTTCTTCCACTGATGCAGTCTAATATCATGCAGGCTTTTTTCGCAGTTACATCACATGTTGTTTATACTGAGCCTGGTTTAATCAAAAATCCCAACCTCCTCACAAACTCATTTTGAACCATTACCTTCTTCTCCCTTCCTCTCCCACTTCCAATTCCAAATTTATGTAACTGAGTTTTGATATCAGCAGAATAATTTACATCAATTCCTTTAAAAATATCATTCGGCCTACTAACTGGTCAAGAACTTCTAGGATCCTGGGGTGCCTGGGTGTCTCAGTTGGTTATGCATCCGACCTCGGCTCAGGTCATGATCTCACGGTTTGTGGGTTCAAACCCCACGTTGGGCTCTGTGATGACAGCCAGTTCAGAGCCTGGAGCCTGCTTCAGATTCTGTATCTCCCTCTCTCTCTGACCCTCCCCTGTTCATGCTGTGTCTCTCTCTCAGAAATAAAAACTTAAAAAAAATTTTTTAATTAAAAAAAAGAGAACTTCTAGGATCCTAATTAGCAAAAGAAATTCTCCTTCTAAGCAAGGATCAGCATGCCACCAACATCCTCAACTAAAGTGTTATTTAAACATTGAAAAGAACAGAACAAAGAAATTGAGTCATGGAGCGTGCCCCGAGAGAAAGCCTTACAAAAATATAAATTTAACCACTACTGACTTAATTATATCACACGGTCCAAAATTTCCCATCTTGACCATACAGATATTACAAGATTGTTAAATGGTCTTCTAAGATGCAAACACAGCATGACAGCAGCTGCCATTTTCTGAGCACCTACTGCATATTAGGGACTGAAGACGGAAGTACAAACTGAGGCTCAAAGAGTTTAAACAACTTGCCCAAGGTCATGCTCTAAGTAATTCAAGAAAGCAAGATCTGAACCTAGGACTGAAACTCCATTACTGCATTACGCTGACACCACTTCTTAGAATGACTGATTATTCATTTATTTAAAATGCATTAAATGAATGTTCCAGGAACCATGTACAATGGTAAAGACCCAAAGATAAAAGAAAGGTAAAAATCAAATTACAGTTATGTGTCATGTGATAAGACAATAGTGATTAATGCTTTAATAAAGGTTAATGCTGAATGCTATGGCAGCATACAGCTAAGGCGCCTGGTTTTTACTAAGAGGATCGCAAAGGTATCTTAAATAAAAAGCAATAAATAAACAGGTAGAAAAGGAGAGGAGTGAAGGAAGGCATTCTGCACGAATGGAACAGTATATGAAAAAAGCACACAGGTATAGGAGAACATGTTATGCTCCAGGAACTGAAAGTGAAGCAGGAGAGGGTGTGAGGTGGGCACACACATGTGTAAGCACACAGTGAGAAGGGGTCTCAGAGAGAGGGGGGAAAGAAAGGGCACCAGAAGATAAGACAAGGCTAGATTAGGCCGTACCTGCCACAGTATCACTAAGTCTAGCAACTTATTCAAATAACAGTAACACAACTAGCATGTTTTGGGGGCACCTGGGTGACTCAGCTGGTTGAGCAGCCGACTCTTGGTTTCACCTCAGGTCATGATCTCGTGGTTCGTGCGTTTGAGCCCCACGTCGGGCTCTGCACTGACAGTGTGGAGCCTGCTTGGGATTCTCTCCTCCTCTCCCTGCCCCTTCCCTGCTCATTCTCTTTCTCTCTCTCAAAATAAACAAGTAAACTTGAAAAAAAACTTTTAAAACTAGCAAGTTTTGTTCTTGTTTTAATTTTGGTACTCAGGTATCATATCCTTTTCTGTTTATTTTTTTTTTAAAGACTTTATTTATTTTTAAGATTTTTTAAAAAATAATCTCTACATGAGGCTCGAACTTACAACCCCGAGATAAAGGGTCACATGCTCTGGGCCAGCCAAGTTCCCCTATCATAATACCCCTTTCTACATCAGAATCTTGCCTATGATTATTGTTCAATTCCCTGGTATAATCACCTCTTTCCTTCACCAACTGCTATTACAATCATCTCCTAGTCACCTAGACAACTTGAAAAACAGCAGATTACCAGAACAGCTACCCTGCTTCCCTAAGTCCTGGCTAAGGGGCATAAGCTTCTGAAAAGGAGGCTCCTGGGGCGCCTGGGTGGCTCAGTCGGTTAAGCATCCAACTTCAGCTCAGGTCATGATCTCAAGGTTCATGGGTTTGAGTCCCTTGTCAGGCTCTGTGCTGACAGCTAGCTCAGAGCCTGGAGCCTGCTTCAGATTCTGTGTCTCTCTCTCTCTCTCTGACCCTCCCCTGCTCATGCGGTCTCTCTTTCTCTCCCTCAGAAATAAATAAAACATTAAAAAAATATAAAAATAAATAAAAATTTAAAAAAATAAAAAGGAGGCTCCCTCGATAACTCTCACAGGTAACTCCCAAGCCAAGCGCTGCTATGCTTCTGGAAGCAGCTTCACTTCTGGTTCCTTGAATCCTACTATCAACTAGCAATTAACACACTTGCCTAGTTTCTCTGGATCAGAAAGCCCCTTCCTCTAGCGGTGATTCTCAAAGTGTGGTCCCTGGACCAGCAGCATGAGCATCCCCTGACAGCTAGAAATGTAAATTCTTGGACCCTACCCCATTCATACTCACCCAGAAATTGGGGGAACGGTGCCCGACCAGCCATATATAGGTGATGAGGACACACAGGGATGTTTGAGAACCGCCATTTTAAATAATCTTGTCCTTCACAGCATCTTTCCTATCTCACCCCCTAAAAGCTACACAGTTTTCACAGCGAATCCAACAGAAGTGGACACTGGGGAGAAGGACAGGAAGGCAGACAGGAAGTATGGGGACGGGTAGTCAGAAGCATCTGTATGGTTCATGCATGACTCACAAAGTAAATTAGTTCACAATAAATACTTGGACGTTTTAAAAGAGCCTTTCTACTGATCATTGGGTTTTTTTTTGTTGGGGGTTGGGGGGAGGACGAGTGAAGGAGGGACAGGGAGCAAGGGGAACAGAGGATCCAAAGCAGGCTCTGTGTTGACAACAGACTCCCAAACCACGAGACCATGACGTTTGCCGGAGTCCGGCGCAAAACCAGCTGAGCCTCCCAGGTGCCCCAGTCATTGTTCTTTGGATGATTTTCACCAAAAGATGGGCGTTTCGATTCATAGTTTACGGCTGTTACAAGCAAATGCCTTGAGTCTAACCACCAGTTTAGTTTATTTCACATGTAGCTGAGCTGCGCTGGTCACTCAGCAGCTGCACTTGCTGGAAATCAGTTTGGATGGTGACTGGTTGGTTTGGCTCACAAGTGAGCCCTGTTTGTCACTACTGCCCACACAGGTAATGATTATCACAGTGTAATGACCACCGACCTTTCACTTTAGCTACTCTAGTAACTTTTACCTTTTTTTTTAGCCTCAATTATTATCTACCCATTGGCCCAGGATGTATTTTGAAAAGTAATATATTAAGAAACTTCGTAAAGAATCTTTTTAAAATTTTTCACTCACTTTGTTTTTGGTTGTTGCTGTCATCTGGCCTCCATTCTTCACAGACTTTTTTTTTAAGTCTTAAAATGAAATTTCTCTTAAGCTATTTACAGACAAGCCGACAGTCCAATTCAGCTCAAAAGAAACTACTAACGCTTGAACCCTACAAAAAGGCCTACAGAAACTAATTTTAACCAACTGAATGACTGCAGATTTCTATTTCCCTTCTTTTTATTAATATCAGAAAGACAAGAAAGAGCTTTATTTCATTGCCAGAATTCAAGACTGACTTAGGTACAAGTATTAACAAGGAATCTGACAGTCCTTATCAGGGCCAAATGGACCCCAGAGTATGAGAAAATTGTTGATGTGTACTTTTAGATTCTTGACGTGAGTGTTAAGTCATTCAGTGTCTGTTTTCATTAATTTTCAAAAAACCCCAAGTTATTTTTTTTAATTTACTTTTTGAGAGCGCGAGAGCAAGCAGGCGAGAGGTGGGGCAGGGCGGGGGACTCTCAAGCAGGCCCTGTGCTGTCAGCGCAGAGCCCAATGCAGGGCTCGATCCCACGAACCGTGATTATGACCTAAGCCGAAGTCAAGAGCCAGACGCTTAACCAACGGAACCACCCAGGTGCCCCAGAAAACTTAAATGTCTACTAATACAGACAGATGGGTCGGAGTCCCAGTATGAGCCGGTGTGAGAAGGGCAATTACTATAGACAGCCAATAACATTAATAAAAGAGTCTAATCAAAATCTCTGCAAAATTAGCTTAAACTAGGTACTAGTCCATGATTTAAAAAAATTTTTTTTAAATCTCTATTTATTTTTGAGAGTGAGACAGAGACAGAGTATGAGCAGGGGAGAGGCAGACACAGAATCTGAAACAGGCTCCAGGTTCCAAGCTGTCAGCACAGAGCCCGTCGTGGGGCTCAAACCCACGAACCATGAGATCATGACCTGAGCCAAAGTCGGACGCTTAACCGACTGAGCCCCCACCCAGGCACCCCTCTAATCCGTGTTTAAAATAAATGAATCAATACTAAGAAAACAAAAGTCCCTACACGTCTCTGTGATCAAAAACACGCTACACTGCAGGAGACACAACTGTTTTAAACCACAAAACCAGCACCACACGGAGAAGCCCTGCTGCTGTTCGGAGAAGCCCTGCTGCTGTTCGGGCCCAGGGGCCTGAAAGCACAGATGAATAAACCACAAATAATTTCAATGTCTCCAAAAGTCTGGGCAAAGAATTCTAAGAACTGTTACTTTACTTTTTCAGTTACAAAATTCTAAAAGCAAACGACTGTTTTAGATGACTGTGAAGCCGCGTTGTCAAGATACGACTTCAGACACCCCATTTTCATACCACGAAGCTGGACAAAGCAGCACGTTTGCAAATCCATCCCGCCCCTTGAAAACCTGCTTCCTTACAGCACGAGTAGGCCAATCTTACACTGAAGCCATGTCAGGAGGTGAGAATCGTGCGGGCTCTCCTCTCCCACAGGATGCCACAGGCGGCAGCCGCCCTGTCGATCTGAGACCCACCTGTGAAAGCCCGAAATCACTAGAAGCTGCAAAGGGCATGGAGTTCTTCCAGCTTGAATGGAGGGGAGCGGAAAGAGCACACACTCCGGAGTCAGGAGAGCCGGGTTCAAGGTGTGGCTCTGAGACCACGCCACTCACGGAGCCCTGGGGCAGGCGGTTACCTTCTCTGAGCCGCCAATTCCTCATGTGCAAGATAGGAAAAATAGCGAATACTTCAGTTTCTCAAAGATTCAAGTGAAATGACAGATGTGAACACGCTTCTATAAATCACAAGGTGCCCCGTGTCCCAAGGGTGGCAGAGAGCCATCGGTGCACAGCCCGCCTCCTGCCTGCCAGGTTCCAGCCCCCCTCGACCCAGCGGCTGTTTTTATAAAATCTGGGCCTGATTATGAGGTCGCTTCTCTGTTCAATCCTTCAGACAGCCCCCCATTTATAAAACAAAATGGTAAAAGCTGAAAACGCTTAAAATGACCGAGGCCTCGCTACATTTAACCCCTCCGTCCATCTTCCCTCTCTGGCCTCATCACCTGCTTCTCTCCCCCAGTCCCTCCCCTTCAACCCAGCCACCCTGACCTCCCTGCTTCTCCCAGAACATGTTATGGCACACCTCCGACCCCAGTTCGCGCTGCCAAGAATGCCCTTCCCCCACACATCCATATGGTTCACCCTCTCTTTAAGCCTTGGTTCAAATGTCTACTTGACAATGATCACTATTTAAAACTACAGTCCAACACCCACCCTCACACCTGTAAAACCATTCATTCTGCGATAGTTTATCCCTTTATTCAAAGAAACTACAACTGTATCATTTTTTTAAAGAAATTTTTTAATGTTTTTATTTATTTCTGAGAGAAAGGAAGAGAGAGAGAGAGACAGACAGACAGCGTGAGCAGGGGAGGGTCAGAGAGAGAGGGAGACACAGAATCCAAGGCTGGAAGCACAGAGCCCGACGCAGGGCTCAAACCCACAAACCGTGAGATCATGACCTGAGCCGAAGTTGGGCACTTCCACCCAGGGGCCCCACAACTGTATCATTAAATTTACTTGTGTTTTGTCAGTCTATCCTCACTAGAATGTACGTTTAAGGAGTAAAGGGACCTCTGTTTTGTTCTAAAACAATGCCAGCTCAGAGTTGTTTTTTTTTTTTAATAACAAAGAGATGAAATTTATGTACCATTCTGCCTCACATCAAGAGATGTGTACCACCTCACTTCAAGAGAAAAATCCAGATCTTCACTTTAGGGACACTAACTCACAACTCAAGCATGGCAGGTGGTGAACTCATTATTACGCCATCTCCAGATCCAGGAGCAGGAAATAATGCTAATTTGCACTGCAACTGAGGCTGAAGACAAAACGTTCTCTAAAGTTCTGTTTATTGAATGGGTCCCGGATGACTTTTGCAGGCTCGTGGGAACTGAGGGTAACTTACTAGAAACAGAAATGTGACTGAATGAAGAAACAAATCTTTAAATCAAGATTTTAAAAACGTTCCCAAATAATAGTTCTCAGAACCAGGGATTACCAGACCCTGAGAAGAAACATGTACTTTACGGGGGCAGTGTGCCACGTGAGCCGACGCCAGCAAGAAAACAGCGCGAGAGCCTGTCACTTGCTCAGCGAACAATTATAAAGAAAGCAGGCCTCTAACGGGCGGTGCTCAGGACCAGCCACAGGAGGGCCTGGCTGGAGAAGAACGGAGCACCCAGGCCCATGGCCCCGGCTCGGCTCTCGGCTGACGCTGGCACCGCCCTGGTGACCATGTCGAGTGAGCAGTCTTGACGGTGGGCCACTAGCCCAGGCTGCCCCAGCTGACACTCACGGAGACAGAGAGCTGTCTCTACTGAGCTCTGCCCACACCACAGGCGCTCCAGCAAAGTAAACGTTGTTGTCTTAAGCCTTTAGTTTTAGGCTGATTTGTTACACAGCAATAAAGAACTAATACATGTATGTACTTGCTCAAGTGCTGAAATCCCAATAAGTCAGTGTTTAATATAAAAAGTCTGTGGGGCGCCTGGGGGGCTCAGTTGGTTAAGCATCCGACTTCGGCTCAGGTCACGATCTACGCAGTCCGTGGGTTCGAGCCCCACGTCGGGCTCTGTGCTGACAGCTCGGAGCCTGGAGCCTACTTCGGATTCTGTCTCATTCTCTCTCTGCCCCTTCCCCACTTGTGCTCTGTCTCTCAAAAATAAATTTTAAAAAACATTACAAAAATATTTGTTTTTTAAAAAGTTTGTGTGCAAACAGCGTTGGCATCTTCCCACTTGGGAAAGGCACCCTCTTATCCTTCTACATATCAAAAAGATGCCTATAAATTTAAGGGCAATCTCTTTTCTGTTACGTTTCTATCAATCCAGCCCACTTATGAGTATTCTCTACTCCTTTCACAGCCACTATGAAGCTTTAGAGGGGCAGTAAGGTCACTAGAGAAAGTCCTAACTCCTCCCCTCTGTCTGTAAATACCAACTTCTCGCCCTCTGCCTAGTGGCTTCATCAGCAACGAAGACAAGGGCACCCGAGGCAGGTGACGAATCCTAGTTCTGCAACACCAGCAGCTGTGACTTCAATCTCCTCATCTGTAAAATGGAGCTAATAATACTGCCCTTACAGTTGCAGGAGAATTAAATTTTTTTAATTTTTTTTTAAATTTATTTCTGAGAGACAGAGAGAGGCAGCGTGAGCAGAGGAGGGTCAGAGACAGAGGGAGATACAGAATCCGAAGCAGGCTCCAGGCTCTGAGCTGTCAGCACAGAGCCTGACATGGGGCTCAAACCCACGAGCTATGAGATCATGACCTGAGCCGGTGAGATGCCCAACCAACTGAGCCACCCAGGTGCCCCTGCAGGAAAATTAATTTCTATAAAGTGCTTAGGTCAGTATGCTTGGTGCACAGCACAAATTTGCCGAAAAACAGCTTAACCTGGTAAACACAAAATCCTCTGATGGTATCAACATACAGCCTAATTATTCAACTAATTATCTTCTCTCTTTTATTCATTTTCTTTTCTTCCAACTGTCTCATTTCCATCGATCTCGAATTTTCAAATTCACAACAACAGCAGCAACAACAAAAAAACCCACAAAGGAAGGAAAAATGAAAGTAAGTAATGCTGCTTTACAGAGAAGGGCTGAGAGAGAAAGCCGTATATGGCATACAGACCAGCCCTCAGAGCTCACGGACCAGGATAAATTCACGGCTATTCAGAACACACAGTCAACAGAGTCTAAATGCACACTGCACACTCACAGTTCATGCTACACTGGCTTTAAGTCCGTTAAAAACAATCTGGGGGCGCCTGGGCGGCTCAGTCCATTAAGGGTCTGACTCTTGATTTCGACTCAGGTCATGATCTCAAGGTCATGAGATCGACCCCCGCATGGGGGCTCCTTGCTAGGCAGGGAGCCTGCTTGGGATTCTCTCTCCCTCTCCCTTTGCCCCGCACCCACGCACACACATGTACTCTCCCTCTCTCAAAAACACAAACAAAATCTGTAAAATGAGCCTTAAAATATTTAAGTTTCACATGCTTACTGAAATTACAAAACAGCTCAAATCTGGAGAAAATAAGACATTAATGGCAAAATGCCTAGAAGCTTAAATGATATACAATAATTACACACATATATTCTTTAAATCAAAACTTTCAGAGTTATCCTACACTACCTTAGTATTAGACTAGACCTTCACTTACTACAAAGTAAAGCTGAGTTTGCCTTTATTATGTTTTGGTCAACTTCTACAGCAGGATTCTACCTGAGTTACTAAGTAGTGAGGATAGTGGTTGAGAACTCTGCTTCAGACAAACCACACATGTTAACTAGGATTTTGGTCTAAAGAAAATATCCAAGTACCCTACTTAGATTTTGGCACTTTACTCACCAGCTCTAGTTTCTCAATGACTCTTACATAAGTTACATTATCTCCTTAGATCTTGAAAGTGACACAGTGGCTCACTCAAGGTAAAGAAGGAAACTAGCAAAGGATGCAGGTGTCAGATTTCAAATGCCTTTCCCTCCACCATAACAGTTCAGGTCTGGGGGTAAAGGTAGCCAAGCAATAAACGATAAAGCCACTGGGATACTCCTTATAAACCTGCCAATATACAACTCAGATGAAGTCCAAAACTAAAGAAAATCATCAACAGATTTTTCCATGCCCTCAAAACTCAGCTCTGCCCTTGACAGACTCTAAGCCACTTTTTAAAGCAAAGGATGAAATCTACAGAGGCTGGAAAAAAAGAGAACCAATTACCCTGCACAGATACTTTTTTGAAGAACATGAATAAATTGGACTATTTGGGGAACAGACCGCCCTTAGCTCTACTACCCCTCTGCAAAGCCAGGATTCAGTAACACCTGGTATTTAGATGGATTGTATTTCTTCAGTTTATGTGTCACTTTGATAAATGTGGAAAGAACTTTTAGCCAAGAACTTGAATTAGATTTCATTTTAAAATTTGGCTGAACAAAACCATGTATACTTGGTTTGAATTCTGACAGTTAAGTTATACAGTAACTTTTAACCTACGGCCAATAATGATTTCATACAGCAAAATGTGCTCTGCAATTGAACAGGGAAAAAAAAAATTAGAGCCAGATTTGGGGACAGGCTCATCTCGGGATAAGAAGCTAGAGTCTTTCCTGTAAAAATTGTGAAAAGCTGACAAACTTAGAGAACGCTAGAATAGAGACATTTTCTTTCTAACCAGTTCCAGACAACTCAAATTCAATGCCATATTTTCTGTGGTCGGCTGTGCCTTTAGCAAAGTCTCATAAGCAAACCACAGAGTAGCTGGCCCTTAAGTATGATGTGCCCTTCCTCATCCAAGTCTGATGTCTCCAACTATTCAGATTCCACTCCTGAGAGAGAGCCCAGAACAAACAAGGAAAAAGCATCGCCCGTTTGAAAACCTTGCTATTTTTTCTTAAGACCTAGCACGGTCAGAACCTCCTTGAGATGCTGCTTTGTATTTTCTGAAAAGGAGAATGATTACAGTGACTTTTAAAATAGGAAGGAGAAAATATAAGAAAGGACTCTATAAACTGCAGTCTTGTGTGTCAGGAAGAAGTGCCTCTTACAAGGTTATGCTGTGGCCTCAGTCAGTCCAAAACAGAGGTCCATACATTTCCGCAATTACAGACAACTAACCTATAAACACAGAGGTGTCTGTCCAGAGATTTAATAAAACTCCTCTTATATAGACTATCTTCTAACTCAACAGATAAATGCTCTTACAATTTCTACAGAGGCCAGTGGCCAGTGTAGAACAACACTATACACAATTCTCAACTCTGGGCATACTTCAGACTCCCTGGGGGGAAAACCATGTGTTTAAAAGCAAATGAATTAGACCCGTCCTGCCAGATTCCACAAGTTTGGGGCAGGGCTCCTCCCTTTTGAAGCTTTCCTAGTGATTATTAACGTACAGCCATGGCTGAGAACGACTATGAGAGAATTTAACAACAACAAAAAAAATCATCCCAACTTTTTTTTTCATCCAAACTTTTAAGGAGGCAAGGAAAATTTTGCAAAACCTCCAGACAAACTTTTGTGTTAAAAACCTGTAGTCCGTGTCATTCCTCATCGGTCACCAAAACTCACAACAATAAATGACAGACTGCATGCAGGGTTCAGACTGAGGTTTCTCCAACCAGCTTTGAACACTCTGTTCTCTAAAGATGGAAGTATTTTTAACACAACTTATTGCCGGTTACACTTCATGTTGCCAACAGCACCTTTTGGAAATTCTTTACTTCCATCAAAATTAATCCATTTTTCCTTTTCTCTTCCTTTATTTCCCCTGCTTTCTTTAAATTAATTCAACCTCCCTCCACCAAGACGTATTTTTACAAATGTCTAAAAGGAACACCACTCATTCCTGGGTATCTGTACAAATCTGAGATTTACATCAATTCCTGAGGTATGGGGAGAGTTAAACTTCCCCAATGTCAGAATGGTCTAGAGGTACAAATTTAAAATAATAAAACAGAGGGGCGCCTGGGTGGCTCAGTAGGTTAAGCAGCCAACTTCGGCTCAGGTCATGATCTCATGGTCCGTGGGTTCGAGCCCCACATCGGGCTCTGTGCTGACAGCTCAGAGCCTGGAGCCTGTTTCAGATTCTGTCTCTCCCTCTCTCTCTGCCCCTCTCCAGCTCGTGCTCTGTCTCTCTCTGTCTCAAAAATAAAATAAAACATTAAAAAATTTTTTTAAATAATAAAATAACAAAACAGAAACACACCAGCACACAGTAGCAACGAAAACCCTGCCTCTGGTATAACCGACAGCAGGTATGATTTTTGTAATAAATTTTTTTAATGTTTATGTATTTTTGAAAGACAGAGAGACAAAGCATGAGCAGGGGAGGGGCAGAGAAAGACGGAGACACAGAATCTGAAGCAGGCTCCAGGCTCCGAGCTGTCAGCATAGAGCCCCACGTCGCCCCACGTCGGGCTGGAACTCACAAGCCACAAGATCCTGACCTGCTTAACTGACGGAACCCCCAGGCACCCCAGGTACAATCTATGAACACTGCTTTATGGAAGCAGGGACCCAAAGGAAGAAGTTCTGAAGAGTAAGCACAATGTGCTTACCCCTACAATAAAAATTACCTCTTCCTCAACCTCATAAAATGTAAACCGGACAACCATTTATACTGTATCCTATTCAATTTCAACATCCATTAGAAGGTTAAGTGTATGAAAAATGATTACAAGAAACTACATTTATAATGCGGAAGGTAGTAGTAATGAGATAAAGAGGAAAGCTGTGAAAATTAAGGTGTCATAGAAAACATACAACCAGAAAAAAAAAAAATTAGAAAACTTCATCAGTCATAAAAGGCCCAGGAAGCGCAAAAACTTTTTTTCCCCCTTATGTGGTTTCTCGTTTTTCTTAAGGCAACCTTTTAAGGTGGAAATGGGCAAATAACGTCCTCTCCATGGTCTGCCGCACCCTGGCTCGTGTCCCACGCCCTCCACTTCCAGTGGAACTGCAGTCTCTCAACTCCATAGAAACCTGAATCTCATTCTCCCGGCTGAAGCCGCCCCTCGTAACCGCTCTCCCCATGTGCCTCTCCCCCCCCCACCCACGGACACACAGCACACACCAGGTGACTCAGTGAGCACTAGCACAATCCCCTCTGCAGGGAATGGGGTGCCCTCCATGTACGAACTGGCCACCCCCTCCCCATACGCTCATTCGCATCCAATCGTGCACTCACTCGCTTGTTTGGTCACTTGACCACACCCACTGAACACTTATTGAGTAGCTACACTAGTCAAGCATGATCTAGAAGGCAGGTGGGCGCCAGCCATCTCTGCCCACATCTTACGGAGAGGGAGGCCATTCTCTCTAACATTTGCCCCCTCTGCCAGGAATGTCCGTCTCTCCTCGTCGGCTGCAAAACCCTTCTTAGTGACTCAGTGCAGCACGCTCGTGGCGTCTACCATGAACTGTACCCGTCCTGCTAGAGGCTGAGGATGTAGGAAAGAGACTGAGGCACAGGTTCTCAAAAAAAAGGGGGGAGAAGGGGATAACACAAAAGCTGTAGCGGTGCAGACCAACTGACCAACAAATAACTAGCACAACGTGACAAGTTCTGTGGTGGGTAAACAGGAGGATCTGGCAGCACTGGGCAAAAATAGGCAGGCTGGCCTTGATAGGAGTTAAACCTGCTCAGCACCACTTTCTAACTTTAGAATAACAATCCCCTTGCTCTTCTCTACAACTTTAACACATATGCACACACATTCACACTGTAGAGCTTTCTTGGCTTGAACTTGACATACATGTAGTCATACTGTAAGTACTCTTCCACAATTTGCCTGTTCCGCACAATAAACTCCTACAAGGTCTGATAAACCACATTTTTAGTACCATTCAGTAATAATTTTGTTATAATTTCTCCTTTGATCTATGCGTTATTTAGACGTGTGCTTTTTAAGTTTTAGTGTAAAAGTTATCTTTTTGTTATTGTTCGAGTTTAATTACACCGACAGTGAATGTAGTCTACATGTTAGTCTACGGAATTTGTCGACACTTCCTTTATGATTTAGCACAGATCAATTCTCCTTTTTAACATTTCCACCCTAGAGTTCAAGAACTCTGGGTGTTGATAAGTACAGTATTTACCTAAATAGCCATTACATCAAGTTCCATTCGAGTGAGCCTAAGTGGGGCAGAGACAGAGAGAGAGGGAGAGAGAGAATCCCATGAGAATCCGAAAGCGCAGAGCAGGACACGGGGCTCAATCTCATGAAATCTCACGACCGCAAGATCACAACCTGAGCCAACACCAAGAGTCGGACACTTAACCGACTGAGCCACCAGGCACCCCATCTATCCCTTGACTTTCAACTCAGACTTTCCGCAGTTTGATGCTTTTAGGTGTTTCTCTTATTAAAGAAAAAAAAAGTATAAAGTAGAATTTTCCCTTTTTGCCCCTCCGGTCTGACAATCTGTGCCTTCACCTTCTAAATGCAGAGTTCAGTCCGTTTTCACATATTTTGATTATACATCATATTCTAGATTCATTTCCTCTAGAACATTTTGTGCTTTCATTATCTAGTATTTTCGTTCCCTCTTTTCATGCCTTTTTTGGGGTTGAGTCTGTCCACCTCACTGAATGGTGCTTCTTCCACTAGATTTTGAAATTATACACTTCAATTATATTTTGTGAGGGATTAACCCAAAACTTTAAAGTGCTAATGTAATTTAACAAGTCTAAACAATCAATATGTTTACCTACTTCCCAAAGAAGAATAAAAACTTTGAGTGTTTTAACTTCGATCACGCCTTTCCCAATTTATTAAGTATTACTGTACAGAAAATTCTTCCCCTTGATTTGTTTTAACCTTACAAACTAAACACTGTTAATGTTTTAGATCATCACTTTTTAAAAAGCTTCATCCACAACTATTATTTTTGTTGTTGTTGGCCGTTCATTTCTGTGTCTCAAACCTTCTTTTGGTTATTTTCCTTCTTCCCAAATACCCTGACACTTCTTAAGATTGTAGGCTGTTTATTTTATACGTTATCCTCTCTGTGTGGATTTAGCTGGTGTTTTTACCATGATAAAATTAACGGTATCCATTCCTGGCCAGAATATCACGTGAGTGATCCCGTAGGCTTCTCAGGGTATCACCTCGGCACGTCAAAGAGCCTGCAAGTCTCCATACTGGTGCTACTCTGATTACATGGCCATGGCGGCATAACCTCATGTCCCTTGGTACCGGTCATGTCTTCCATCTCATCTCTCTGTTCCGCTGTTTTCCGTCAGCCCTGTGTTCCCATTCACCATTTCTTTCTTCGTAGGTGCCTATTTTGTTGTTTTAACCTGGTCATTGTTTTTCTATTTTGAACTTCTTAATAAGATCACACTTCTAGACTTTTTTCCAAAATGTCCGGATCAATTCTGAGTCTTTGGTTTCTTTGTCTTTCTTTAACTCTCTTTTTTATTTAACATATTAGCATCTTGTATGTGTTGATTCAAATACCTGTAGTCTTCAGCGTCTGACTCAGTCACTAACTCTTGTTCGCAGTGGCTGGGTTCCGAGCTGGTTTAATGAGCTGGGGGAGGAGATGGGATGTTGGCTCATGTTCAACTACATCTGTATCTGCAGCAATTTTTCCAGGATGGATGTTTAAAGTGCCTTCCTCTGAGAAGGGTCTGCATTTGTACCTGCCAGGAGCCTAGCAGTACCAACACACAGCCACTTAAACTAAATTTGTGCTTTGGTTTTTTGGGGCATCGCAACAGTAGTATAAATTCAGGCTCAAACCTGTATGAGTTAAGCTTGTGATAATGAATTCTCAGGGAGACTTCTTTCTTTATTTCCACTCTACTCAATGCCAGTATCAAGATAGGTACTTACCAACACTCTCCCTCTGTGGTAGAACAATCTACTTTTTCTCCCTCTTTTAGCAACTAAGATGTCATTTTTTGGAAGTTCCAGCTTTATTTGGGTTTGGGAAGGGGGTATGAGGCTCAGTTGTGACTTCCTACTTTCTTTAGAAGCCCAGAGCTTTCTTTCCTGTTGCCAGACTCTAGGCCAAAAGGATCAGGAAATAACTCTAGGACAAGCACCATTTCCAGTGCTAGCTTATCAGTGGATTCATGTTATCTTAAAATTTCTGACCTCTGAGAAGGCCTCACTTTGTCTTCAGTTCAGCCATTACATGAGAGTTTTGATTTTTTAATCCAGCATTTTCTGGTATATTGAACTTCCAAGAGTTCCTCCGTACCACAATATTAGCCAAAACAGAAGTCCTTAAGGTTTTTTGGACAGTGGTAGGAAAAAAAAAAAAAACACTTTACGGCATAGTAGAGAAGGCAGAGTTTTCTATGATAATTTTTCAAAAGAGAACTTGGTTCAATTTCCAGCCCTTCAACTACAAAATAGGACTAATGTAGGGCACCTGGGTGGCTTGGTCAGTTAAGCGTCCGACTTTGGGTTAGGCCATGATCTCAAGGTTCGTGAGTTCGAGCCCCACCTCAGGCCTCTGTGCTGACAACTCAGAGCCTGGAGCCTGCTTCAGGTTCTGGGTCTCTGTCTCTCTCTGCCCCTCCCCTGCTCACACTCTGTCTCTCTCTCTCTCCCTCAAAACTACATAAACATTTAAAAAACACGTAAAAAGTAAAATAGGACTAATGAACCCAGACTCAACCACAATGAGCAGTAAGAAGAGGGTTTCCTAGCAACGCACACTGGTCCAGGTTAGCGATTCCCTGCTGCCCAGAGCTGCTATTTTCATGGACCACCCAGAATGGCCCAGCTCTCTGAATCGGTCGTGTGCCAGAAACAGCTAGATGCCGTCTTTACCATCCACACAACATCAACAGGGTCAGAAAAAGTAACCCTTTTAAGTCTGTTCGGTTTATTTTCTTTTTCTGTGTGATGACTACCCAGTAACCTAAAACGCTTCAAACGAGTCCGTTTTGGTGCACAACACTCTTACTTTAGATGTGAGATGTATTTACATTTCATCACCGAGTGCCTTCAGGAAAGGCTTCTTAACGCATACTTACGTTCAGCAAGCTTGTGTGTTACAGATTTTCGCTTGGACCCATACCAATACAGCACAGAAGTTCAATGCTACACTGAACATCTGAAGCAACACTGACAACATTATGGAAATGTGTTCCGTTCTCAAAGAGTTCAGTTTCCTAAACTTAAAATGATTTGGAAGTCTCTCATTAAAATGTCTATTTATCTGGCCAGACGTAGTTTTGTGGGACTTGAGAAAAGCTCAGTTAGAACTCATCACCTGTATTTTTCTGTACCCGTTACAACACAATAATGCTTAAGGTAAACCTTAGGCCTAGATATACAAGGCCATGAATGTGGAAGTTAGTCAATAAATATATTCCAGGGGCGCCTGCATGGTTCAGTCGGTTAAAAGTCTGTGTCTCCCTCTCTCTGCCCCTCTCTGCTCTCTGTCCGACCTCGGCTCAGGTCATGATCTCACAGTTAGTGAGCCCCGCGTCAGGCTCTGTGCTGACAGCTAGGAGCCTGGAGCCTGCTTCGGATTCTGTGTCTCCCTCTCTCTGCCCCCTCTCTGCTCTCTCTGCGGGGAGCTCATGCTATCTCTATCCCTCATAAATAAACTTAAAATTTTTAAAAAATTTTTAATAAATAAATAAATGCATATATTCCAGGTGGTACTAATAAGGCTCAACTGGGGAGCCTGTGCTCCTCTGGGAGATTCCCAAGCCTGAGAAGATCTTCAGTCCTGAAGCGAACAGCCTGTAGAGAACAGGGTCAATCAAGTAGGCTTCTCGGTATCAGACGTGAGAAGCACCACTGCCAACATGGGGGGTTAAGGGGGGGCGTCAGTCTTTCAGACCCCTCGTGCTGCCCCCTCAGCTTTGATACTTTACCAAATTTTCTCTAGAAGAAATAGTTCCTGGTTTTTATGAGTTTCATAGCCAGTTTCTTTTCTGTTTTCTTCTTGGTGTCTGGACAAATCCCAACCCATTAAGATACTCTGGTATTTCTTCATTCCTTCCAGCCCTTTGTTGCTTTTCTTCAATCTGAGCCTTTTACAGCATGTTTTTTAAGCTTGAACATTTCCTCAATCTGCCCAGGACTCCTTGGCTCCTGAAGCCGCCACCAAGAACGGACTCAGACCTGCTCTGGCTGTTCCCCAGGAGGTTCAACTATTTAAGCTTCCTCCCACTCTCCATTCCGCTGTTTCTACGGTCCATCTCATTTTTTGGACACAAAACTTTCTCGATAAAATGGGACCATTGTCTCCTCCTCCCAAAATCAATCGATCCATCTGTTCTCATAAATGAGATCCATCCCCACACACCCTCTTCATCTTCAGCAGATGTAAAAATCATTAATTCATTAAGAAAACATTTTGTCTTTGTCTTTGGGGCACCTGGGTGGCTCAGTCGACTAAACGTGACTTGATTTCAGCATTCGACTCTTGATACCGGCTCAGGTCATGACCTCCCGGTTCGTGGGACAGAGCCCTGCGTTGGGCGCTGTGCCGACACTGCAGGCCATGCTTGGGATTCTCCCCCCTCTCTCGGCCCCTCCCCTGCTCGTTTGCACATGCATGTGTGCATGTGCGCACACTCTCTCTTCTCAAAAACAAATAAATAAGGGGCACCAGGGTGACTCAGTCGACTAAACGTGACTTGATTTCAGCTCAGGTCATGATCTCACAGCTGTGAGATTGAGCCCGCATCAAGCTCTGTGCTGGGCGTGGAACCTGCTGGGGATTCTCTCCCTCCCTCTGCCCCTCCCCTGTTCCTGTGTGCACATGTACAAGCCCTCACTCTCTCTAAATAAGCATTTAAAAAAATAAACAAACTTGTCTTTTTCCCCCCCAAGTATCTATTTACTCATGAGGGCTTACACAACACATATCCCCAACCCCATCTTTACTGTTCATCGAATGCTACTGCACAAAGCCTCCAAGACTGCCATTTTCAGAGTTACTGGGTACTTCCGTATCCCTCCAAAGGTATGTCCACATCTCTATGACATCTACGTAAGTTTTCCCCACGCTACAGTTGTTCACACATCCTCTTACCAGTCTGCACTTCCATCCATGTTTGCATCCCCGGCTCCTTGCTCACTACCCAGCAAATAGTAAGTACTCTATAAATAAATGCCATACATCTGACTGAATGAATAAATAAGTACCTTATATAATAGCCTACATAAGAAATGAGCACAGAGCACTTGAGGTAATCTGGCAGACTCCATCACAATTTCTAATTCCAACCGACTTAGATTCTAATAAATATACACCCACAATACACACTCTCTCTCTATATATATATGAATATGTGTTATATATGTTTTACATATCTGTATTTTTATATGTGAACATAAATATTTATGTATTTAACATGTTATTTACTATGTATGTAATATATATATTTGAAGAACTCAAAACAACTCCATGCCCATTACAGGAGCACAGTGGAGTGGGGAAATAAATTATGGCGGCAGTTCTGTGAAGCATGGGGTTCCAAGTGGCCCAAGGAGCCCTGAGGATCCCAAGATTCTTTCAAAGGGTCAGCACGGTTCTCCCCTTTTCAACTACATACCTATGTGAATCTAGATTTTCTTCATTTATTTCAACCAAAACAATTTATCACAACAGACTGCAGGAAGAAACAGATAATAAGAATAGAGCTGCCTTCGCTTAAGATTTTTGCCAAATATAAATAAAATAATGCCACTCCTCTCACTAAATTTTTGAGCCCACACAGGGCTCTAACTCTTCCTCACCACTGATCTGTTTAATAACTTAAAGTTTTCTTCATGAAATGACATGAATTTTCCACCAGGCCTAGGTGAAGAACAAGGAAGAGAAGCCAATCCTTCTTCTCCTTTCTTCTTACCTAAATATTGTCTCTGAGGAGAACAAAAGAAATCTGGTTCCCCTAGCTTATGACTAGAGGTGAAAATAAGGAGAACTAAAGTTTTTAGCATTTATATCCAAAATAAGTAGCTACACACTCACCTCATAGGCCCATAGTTGAGGACTATAAATGCCAACACCACCATCACACAGATAGCTCTTCGTTTCGGATTAGGAACTTTAAGCCTCTGGTTCTAGGAGAAATAACCATGTTAAATACAGTTAAACTACACACTAATCTCACAAAAAAGCAACAGCTCAGATAAACACACTCCTCTTCACCAGTTTTAAGAATAGTTCAAGAGAAAGAACCCTCAAAGGTGAGGAAATGTAACTTTTCACAAGACGAGAGCACAGCCTCCGAGTTCCCTAACTGCAGCAGAGAAAAAGGAGAAGAGAGAAGAAACCCAGAGGCCACTGCTGTACTTTCCTCTCCTCCCCTCTTCCCCTCGAAGGAAAAAATTCAACAATTTAACACTTCTATGGGTTTTCAAAGAATTTTCAAATACATCTGTAGTTTTCTTCCCTGTCTCTTAAATCTCTTCACATGATGGAACAGTCCCATGTGCTCAGGGCAAGACAGAGCCCTGAAGAACCCCCCTCGCTGGGCACAGGCATCCAGTGGGTTCAGGCCCGCGCTGCAGTGGGACATCCTGAAGCTTCATGAACAGAGTCAAGAAGAAGGTTGACCTTATCGGGACCAGCAGGGCAACAACATGCCAAAGACATAATGGGGGTCAAGGGGACAGAGAAGAGACTTAAAATGTTTTATTTTGTGTTTTCTTTTTTAAAGGAGAGACCTGGCAGGACTACTTAGGGTCCTCGCGGCAATTTAGTCAGAAAGAGAGGGCTCCCCGGGAACTACGGCTTTAGAACGTAGACTGGGAGGAACATTCACAGGCTCCTCTTCCCAAGGCTTTCTTCTGCCTACAAAGGCTCGAGCGCTTACCGTGCCCTCTTTTTCCTAAAGAGTACCTTTATTTTGCATGATTTAAAATGTACCATTTCCAACGGTTTCTCGGGAAGGAGGAATGTTCGAACCCACCCCATCGGGGCCGCGTCGCCGGCCTCACCTCTGACACCACCTCGTCCAGCTGCCTCTTCAGCGAGCCGTTCTCTTTCTTGAGCTTCTCGTTCTCCGAGAGGGCGGCCTTTAACCTGGCCTCCAAGCCAAGCATATATTCTTTCTTCTTCTTGCGGGACTGACAAGCGGACTCTCGATTTTTTATCATACGTTGCTGTCTCCTCAGCACAGCGATCTAGGAAGAGTTACAACGAATCGAAATATTCCAATTTTAGAATCAAATCGAAACATACGGATTTTTAAATTATTTTTAACAAAACTGTTCAAAACATAGGTTACTGGTTGCTTTAAAACAGGTTTTAAAAAATATTATTCAACTAAGCAAAATGAAATCAAATGATTAAGTAAGGCCTTCTGAAACCTAAATGTTAAATGATTTCTTCTGATGTTTCCTCAGGCTCATTTATGGATCTTCCAATTTTCCCTTTAGAAACTCAGGGAAAAAAAGAAAAATTAAAGAAAAGAAACAGAACTCAGAAGTGCCCTGACATACACATATATGTATACATCCACACACCTTTAGACTCGGGCCCTGAATTGACTGTTCTCCAGAACCCCGTATCTAACTCCTCACAAGGCCACTTCTACTGGCAAAGTTACAACCGCCTCAAACTCAGGAGGCACAAACTGAACTCACCATCTCTCCCTCTCTGCATTTATCTCCCCATCTTCTCTCAGTTGTAAATACCTCTCAAGAGATCTTAGGAGGGAGTGACCATTGGCTTACTTTTCCTTCATTTCCCACATTTACTCCCTCTCTCAGCCCGATTCACTCACTAAATACGCACTGAGGACATGCTGACGACCGAGTTTCTCCAGGGACAGTGTGTGTTACTTCGCTCCCTCTGTAGCTGCGGTCCCCTCCTAACGCAGGCGCTCGCTCACACATCCGCAGACCCCCTGCAGCAGGCTTCTAAGTATTTTCAATATTTACTTGAATTTACAATATTTACTAAGAAGTTTCACTATTTACTTGATTGAAGAGTGTCCAATCTCTTCATGCCGACCATCTGGAAGACCCTTCACCCCACCAAAACAAAAACAAAAACGACCTTGCTGTTCTATTGCAAAACCAAACTCTTCCTGCACCATGGCTGGCCATCTGTTCTCAAGGCCTTCCGTAATGTGACCACCCCTACGTAAGCATCCATACCTTGTGCCCTAACCCAACCACTATTCGATCCACACCCCAAATCCATTTGAGGCTACTCCCCAATCTCCACACATGCCGAATTCATTCTTTTAGTCATACCATTTACTCCGATTTGTAACGCGGTCTCCTCCACCAACCTAATTCTCAGGATCCGCCACACTGATTATGCTCAACCATCTTTCCTGAATGTCTCATGCCCTTATAATTTGGAAAATACAGCTGAAGACTCTGATGGTCTCAACTGTTCCATTAGGGTTAATGCTCTGTCTCAACCTAGATTTTCTACGTTAGAAGCCAAAACTATATAATTCCGAAAACATTTTTGCTTACTACCCACAATATCCTCCATCTCAAAACTTCCTGAGAAAAATGATTTTTGTCATGTTTTCTAAATGAGAACTTACGGAGCCTATTTGTTACAGTATCAGTCTAATTTATTTGAGGCAGAGGGTGAGGCAGCAAAATTAAGTCCATAAAAAAGCACCAAATTATATTATACTGATTATTTTAAGTACACATATGACTGAATGACTAATTGACTTAAAAAAATAAACATTCCACTCTGTAGCGTTCAATAACTTAGGGAGACCAGTCCATAGAATTTAATAACTTAATATTGATTTCTTTTAAGATAACGACACACTTCCAACCCCATACAACACCTCCACAAAAGAGCCAAAGCCAATCTCTCTGTGCCAAATACTGTCAACAGACTTTCAATTAGAAGCTACCAGGAAAAAAAAACTACAGGAGATGTCAAAACAGGGTGTTTTTCTCTTTTTTTTCCCCTTCCTTTAACTGAAGTGTCCTAGGAATGCTAATTTATAGAACCATCATCAGTGGCCCTTCCCTAAGGAAGAGCCGCGGCACTCAGTGACGCCGTGCGCATGTGACGCCATGCACACACGCACACACCGGCAGCGGCGGCCAGGCCGTGGTGGCCAGTTACTCACTGCGTCAAGCCAGTCTCTGGATGCCGGCGCTTTGTCCAGTCTACTGTCATTCTTAGTGTTCTTCAGGGTTCTGGAGAACACCAGGCTCCATAATTAATACTTAATCCCAGAGGGCTGGCGTATACAGAACCCAGAACATGTGCATGAAAGAGAAGGTTCCCAGATGGAAGGGTTTATACTAACATTAGATAAAAGGCAACCTTATTTTAAAGGCTAATTAATCGGTGGAATTTAGGGAGGGCTACAGATGGCACACCGTTTAATAAATTTCAAACAAGGATTAGGAATTTCTATAAACAAGAAGAGCACCTGCACATTACACAGCATTCGAGTTTCAAAGGCTGTCAGTGCACCTGCCTCCTGCTAAAAAAAATGAAAACCACCTGTGGCCATTCATTTCTTCCCACAGAAAAAGATACAATAGTTCTGAAAATAAATACTCAATACTACCAATAAACACAAAGGATAGAGAGTAAAAATAAATGAAACCTACAGGAATCACCAAACACAAGAGCTCCAACTTTACATCTCAGCAAGCTACCTTCAGCTATTTGAATATACAGTATTTAAGTTATTCTGTATTTTCTAGACCAAAGAATTATTATTTTCAGACTACACACACACACACACACACACACACACCCATGGTGTTTGTGTTTCTGGTGGGGGGTTATATTTTACAAGAAAAATTACACTATAATTCTATTTTGTATGCTTATTTTTGCATAGAATGTATTATGATCATCTTTTTGTTTGTTTGTTTATTCATTTTGAGAGATACAGAGAGAGTGAGTGGGGCAGTGGCAGAGAGAGAGGGAGAGAGAGAATCCCAAGGAGACTGCACTGTCAGCGTGGAGCCCAACACAGGGCTCAAACTCACAAAACGTGAGATCCTGACCTGAGCTGAAACCAAGAGTTGGACACTTAGCCGACTGAGCCCCCGAGGCACCCCGAATGCATCCTGATCATCTCTGACATGCAATGAGAATGGCAGCACGGCACTTCAATTATCTTGATGTTCTACATTAATCTCCTCTTGTGGAAATTATTACAGTTTTCAAGATTCTTTAAAACAAGCCTCCTCATCTGATCCACTGTTGGAGAGGAGACGTGCCACAGCTAGGGCTGCCTCTAAGCCCAGCGCACACAACCCGGGGACAGCACCACACGCTGTCATACTGAAGAGCAAGTCCCGATCACAACACGGAACCCTCACCTGGGGCGTCCCGTGCCTACTTTCGTCATGCACCTGTCTGAAAAGGCAGGCTCTGGAAACACCTGTATCGAGACGCTTCCTCCCCTGTGCTCGCAGTCTGGAAACATAAAATCAGTACTCTGGCTCATGAATCGTTGACACATCCCCCTTATGGGCTGTCGGATACTCTAACAGGACTGAAAGGAGCCAACAGTTGGTCAGTCCCTGCTTCTGACCGCCCTGCCCCCAGACAACCCTCCCATCAGGCACTGTGCCGTGGAAACGGAAAAAAGACAAACTTCACGGCTGTAAAATAGTCTCCGTCTAGTGTCACTACACTGTAAAATGTGGTGTTGCATTATTATAGGAACATCTGACTGTAAGTAAGACTTGGGGAAAACGAGAACTTTCACAAACGAACATGTACGTTTGAAGGCTCGACCAATTTAAGAGTCAAAATTCCAAATCCTTTGCATTTTGTTTTTTTAATTGTAAAAGTTCACAATTGATTGACACTGTATTATGTTTCTCTTATAAATGAAATAGACCATCTAGACCCTTTATTCTGCAACGCTGCTAAGAAATGAGCTTCAAAGTCCCGTACGGCTATAAATCAAAGATATTAAAATAGGATATTTTAATGCTAAGAAATACATTCCAACATCTTGCACAAACTCAAGCCAGATCAAGTACTAGTCACGAAGGATGAATCACTGGCTTAATGGACACCATTCCCTTGGTTCTATTTCTTATTTTGTTGAATCTCTCCCTCTAGGCTGATACATAAAGCAGAAACGGTCACTGATTAACCTCTTCATCGTATTAGACAACCGATTTTTCCACTAAATAAAAAAAGAAAGAAGCTTTGTCTATTTGAAATTGATTTAAAAGCCAAAGAAGTAAATTTTCTCACACATTTCTAACTTATATAACATACGTTACTGCATGTCACACTAAATATATTTATAAATACATTCTAAAAAATGTATACAGCTAAAATCATTAGCAAATTTAATTTGTCGCAAATTTACTTTAAAGATTCATATCGGGGTGCCTGGGTGGCTTAGTCGGTTAAGCATCTGACTTTCGCTTAGGTCATGATTTCGCGGTTCATGGGTTCGAGCCCCGCGTCGGGCTCTGTGCTGACTGCCAGCTCAGAGCCTGGAGCCTGTTTCAGTCTGTGACTCCCTCTCTCTCTGACCCGCCCCTGCTCACGCTGTGTCTCTCTCTCCTAGAAATAAATAAAAACATTAAAAAATAAATAAAGTTTCATATCAATTAAGTATTTTAATTTGATTTCTCTTGGAAATCTTAAGAATACTTTTTGGGGTGCCTGGCTGGCTCAGTCAGTGGAGCATGCAACTCGTTGATCTCAGGGTTGTGAGTTTGAGCCCTATGCTGGGTATAGAGATTATGTAAAAAATTAAAATATTTAAAAATATTTAAATAAATAAAAATAAAAACTCTTTCGGGGGCACCTGGGTGACTCAATCAGTTAAGCTTCTGACTCTTTTGGTCATGATCTCATGGTTCTTGAGTTTGAGCCCCATGTCTGGCTCTGCACTGACAGTGTAGAGCCTCCTTGGGATTCTCTCTCACCTTTTCCCTCTCTCTCTCTCAAAATAAATAAATAAACTTAAAAAAAGAAAAGAAAAGAAAAAAAGGGGATACCTAGGAGGGCTCAGTAGATTAAGCATCTGACTCTTGATTTTGGTTCAGATCATGATCTTAACAGTTTTATGGGATTGAGCTCCACAGTGGGCTCTGTGCTGATAGCATGGAGCCTACTTAGGATTCTCTCTCCCTCCCTCTCTGCCCCTCCCCCACTCACACTGTCTCTGTCTCTCTCAAATTAAATAAACTTTAAAAAAAACTCTTTGGAAAAATATATACATATACAATACTCCCTTTTTCTCATAAAATTGTTCAAAATAGAAAAGGAGAAATGCTCCACTTATATTATCTGTACTCTTCTCAAATCACATGACAGAAAGCCAAAATTTCATTTTATCCTTTCTATTAAGTGGTGTGTGTGTGTGTGTGTGTGTGTGTTACACCCAGTTCCTGCCCAGTTCCTGGTCACCAAAAATTAAATAAAGAAGCTTCATTACTGGCAACCTGAGCCATTTAATTGGCAGAGTCAAGGCAATAAGCTTCACCCTGCAAACTTTTTTTTTTTTTTTAACGCAGGACACCTTTGGACAAGTAGTATGATTTCATGAGACAAGACAGCAGCATCACCCGGCCCGCTGGAGGTCCAGGCTGCCCTACACAATCTCCTGTTCCAAGCGACAGCAAAGAACTGGAAGAAAGGCAAAGGCGGGGGGTGCCTGGGGGGCTCGGTCGATTAAGTGACCGGTCATGATCCCACAGTTCATGAGTTTGAGCCCTGTGTTGGGCTCTGTGCTGACAGCTCAGAGCCTGGAGTCTGCTTCTGAACATGTACCCCAATGTTCATAACAGCACTCTCAGCAATAGCCAAAACATGGAAAGAGCCTAAGTGTCCATCAACTGACAAATGGATCAGGAAGATGTAGTTTATCTATACGATGGAATACTACATGGCAATGAGAAAGAATGAAATCTGGCCATGTGTAGCAACGTGGATGGACCTTGAGGGTGTTATGCTGAGCGAAATAAGTTAGGCAGAGAAGGACAAATACCATATGTTTTCATTTATAAGTGGAACAGGAGAAACTTAACAGAGGACCATGGGGGAGGGGAAGGGGAGAAAATAGTTGGGGAGAGGGAGGGAAGCAAACCATGAGAGACTCTTGAATACTGAGAACTGAGGGTTGATGGGGGGGTGAGGGAAGGGGGTGATGGGCATGGAGGAGGGCACTTGTTGGGATGAGCACTGAGTGTTATATGGAAACCAACTTAACAATAAACTATAAAAATAAATAAATAAATAAATAAAATTTAAGTAAATAAAGAAAAAGAAAAAGAAAGATTGAAATTCCTCTTCCTTTGATCCAAAGGCTGGAAAATGATGGCAATACTCTGTTCCAGCCTCCAAACAAAAATAATTTTTTTTTAAATACTTCTATGGAGGGCCATTTGACAATATCTATCAAAATGTAAAAACTACCTACCTTCTGACTCTCTAATTTCCGTTCTAGGAATTTCTCCTACAGATATACTTGCACATAAACAAAATTAAATGAGTATCAAGCTATTGAATGAAGGACTGCTTATAAAGAAAAAAGCTGCACAACTCTTCAGGAATTATGACACCCTACGAAACAGACCACCACGCAGCTAGTAAAGGCATAAGAAAATGTGCCGCATGCTGATATGGGAAAGTCAGTGAGACACACTAAATTAGGGGGAAAGGAAGGTGCAGGAGAGCACGCACACACTTGTTACCACTTCTGCAAAACGGGCAAGTAGGTGAAACTGTAAATCCTAACACATGAGGCACGGTCTCTGGAACGCTGCACCAAACACTAGTAACGGTGGTGGCCTCTGGACGGGGAGCCGAGGGGCTACAAGCATCTGGGGCATGGAAGGGCCATCTCCAGGGACAGGGCACAGGAAGGGAAACCAGAGAAAAGGGAGTTAAGTATTAACTATTTATTAAGATAGATATCAGCATCCCTTTAAAAATAATTCTTTACTGGGGCGGCTGGATGGCTCAGTCGGCTAAGCATCCGACTTCGATTCAGGTCACAACCTTGCAGTCCAGTCTTCTTGGAGTTCGAGGCCCATGTCAGGCTCTGTGCTGACAGCTCGGAGCCCGGAGCTGCTTCGGATGCTGTGTCTCCCCCTCTCTCTCTGCCCCGCCCCTGCTGGTGCTCTGTCTCTATCTATCAAAAATAAACATTAAACATTTTTTTCTAAAAATTGTTTTATTAACCTTATCAAGATGCCAAACTGAAAAAAACAAAGAATGCTACAGCTGCCACGGGGCACAAATCTAACCTAATGACACGAATCTAACCGAACTGGGTACAAGGAGGAGTGGGGGCAGGGAGGGGAAGACACACCTTCTGTTCCCTTTCCAAAACCACTGTAACCACAAATGAAGTGAGTTGCCAAAGTCCTTATTCAAGATAAATTTTTAGAAGCCCCAAACCTCCACCTAATGAGAAACTACAAATATTTTAACAAAGCACGTTTTTCTTTGATGTGCAGACTCCCTGGTAGGAGCAAAGCCAGAAAGCGGTCAGCACAGAAATAATCTCTGACTAAAATCTGGATAACTTTTTCGGTCTCCAAATCCTTCTTGTTGAATTTGTTCTGATGGAATCTTTTACTTTTAAAGCGTACAGAAGTATCATGATCCCATGTCTTTGTTGTGAGGGAATTTAGTCATAAAAAGCATCTATTCATTATTTATCTTCTCGGCTCTAAGCTGGCCACACCATTTAAGGCTATCCAGCTCACTCCTAGAACCAACAGAGGGCCAATTCTTGGCCGGTACAGATAAAACAAGCAGCTTAAGAGTCGTTAAAAATTCTTTTTTTTTTCCCCCAAAGTAGAACACAGGCATTCTCCATTTTTCTAAGTTTCTCTGCACTGTAAACGAATTATTTTAGATTCATATTTCCTTGAAAGATACTTCTCTAGGGTCTCCTGTGAGTCGTGCTGCTATCTGCCTTCCTGGGCATGCCAAGAATACAAGGCCCCAAGCACTCTTCACCCAGGCCACTCCTCAGGGCCGTTTCCAGCAAGCAACCTTGAGAGATGAGGTAATGTCTTCTCTGGACCATGAGGAGACTCGCCCCCCACTCGCTGTCAGGCTCAGCATTCCTTCCCTGCAATAACGGAACACCGAGTGCACTGCGGCCGGCTGGGCCCGCATCACGTGACCTCCACACTCACGGCACTAACAATACCTGAAATCCTGAACCTAACCATCTCCGGAGAAAAGAAATAACTAAGTTCCAGTTCCCTCTGCCGGAGGGGTCCCGTTCACACCACATCTGATACCCGCAGGCAGGAGAAAGGGGTCTCCCCAGCACCCAGCTGCCTATGATGGCTTTAGTGACCAGAGCGGGGCCCCCCCCAAAGGGCAGGGAGCCCCTCAAAGGGTGGAGACTGGGATGGGAGGGGGTCAAGGGCACTAAGTAAAGAATCAGAAAGAGAGTGCAAGGTAATAAAGGGTTTGTAAGATGCTCGACGGGGTGAATGGGCTGAGGTGGCGGCCTGGGGCCTCCTATCAGCAGAGCCTGTCCCCTGGATCAGCCTCCCATCTGATGTCCTTTCTAGTTCTGACCTGGTTCCTCATCATTTTCCTTCCACTGTTACCACCTGCTGATTTCCAGCAGGGGCCTGCCCCACCTTGGCCCAGTGAGGAGGACACAGAATACAAGTCACCACATCTTTTTTCCTGGTCTTTTATCCCAAACAAAATGACTGCAAAAATATAACTCCATGGCCCTAAAACCAGAGCCATAACATTTCATGAACTTCACGGAACTATGGTGGGCGGGGGGGAGCAGTCATGGCCACGCGGATACAAACAGGCTGCTTGCTCTCAGCCCTTGGTTCAACAACACTCGATTGCCCTTTAGAGAAAGAGAAGCACGCTCTCCCAGGAAGGCAACTTGGTAGTTGCAAGACTGCCATTAACTAAGGAACTGCGTCAGAGAATTTCTACACTGAAACTAGAGACCATGTTCATTTTTTCCATCACGATCAGAGCCAAAAACCAACCATATTTCTTGAAAACTTAGGTGAAGTTTCCAGGAGTTAAACCGAACAGATTTACCAGCAAAAGGCAGGAAGAACGAGATTATAATTTGAACCAGGCAGACTGTTTCATACCAGAAAACGTGGCACTCAATGCAGTTTGCAGAATACCATACGCAGAAAGAGCTACTCAGCGGGCCTCTAGAGAGTGAGACTAGCCAAACAAAAGAACAAAAAAGGTGGGGAAAAAAGAAGCCATGTCAGCCTTACAAAGCCAGAAGAGACTGACACGCTTTCTTTTGCTAAATTAGTTTTTTCACCACACTTCTGGGTTAAAAGTACAAAAAGTACATAATGAAAAAGTTTTCTTTTTGGCCATTTTGAATCAGAAATTTATACTACTTCCAATTTATCGTAACTTAATGGGACCTGAGTCTAACAAATACACGCACTATGAAGGCCAACAGAGTTACTAACGCAGGAGACCATACCAGCAGATCAAAGTTTCCTGCAGCTCCTTCTGGAACAAATTTACTCTGGGCTCCTGAGCGGCTTGGCCAGCTGATAGGACAGACTGATGTTTCTTTACTTGAAATAAACATTAAGTCAAAACCTCTACCAGAAAACTCATTCTGAAAAGGCCTGGCTCACTTCCTGATACGCGGGCCAAGGAAAAATAAGCACAAAACCACCACTCAGGTTGACTAGAAAATTTATTCTAATCGCCTTGAGGTCTCTAGCACTAGACACACAGTACTTGAAATCTTTCTCCTATAATGCTGTCAACTCTAAATTCTGAAAAGTAGTGAGAACGCTAGCCAATAAAGAGTGCTTAAAAAAAAAAATCATACCTATGGCTTCTATACTTCTGCATCTCTGTTAATGTTGACAGAGGCTTCATCAGTAAATTATTCGCCAAATGTATAGAACACTCTCAAGGGTGTAAGAGCAGAACAAACATGGTCTTTTGCACCAAAGAAGCTATAGTGAATGTCCACTGGTCAGTAAGTAATTAACTGAAATGTCCAGAGATTACAAAACAGGCCAGCTGAACACAATGATGAGTGCCAACATTAAGATGCTCATTATACAGGGGCGCCTGCGGGGCTCAGTTGGTTAAGCGTCCTACTTGGGCTCAGGTCATGATCTTGCAGTTCACAAGTTCAAGCCCCACGTGGGGCTCTGTGCTGACAGCTCAGAGCCTGGAGCCTGCTTCGGATTCTGTGTCTCCCTCTCTCTGCCCCTCCCCTGCTCGCTCTCTCTCTCTCTCTCTCTCTCAAAAATCAACATTAAAAAATAGTTTTTAAAAAAGATGATTATTCAGATATTAGCTAAAAGAAAAAAATTTAAAGGCCTCCTCCCATTTTTAAATACAACGACTGGATCAAAGAATTTTAGGACTGGAAGGACCCTTTCTATAATGTACCTGCACCTGTTCTAGTGGGGTCCTCTGGAATAACCCAGAACAATCACCCTGTTTTCCACACATCAACCGTCACATCCTAGAATCGCCTCCCAGATCCATGTTCAGTGTCCTCTTCTTCAGTTTACTGAGTCATTCCAAACCTCAAGCCCTTTGTCTCCCCAGGACACCGTTTCCAGACGGCCTCCGCTTCCTAGCCACACTCCTCGGCACCGTCCCACGATACGACGGCCACACTCCTCGGCACCGTCCCACGATCAGACGGCCACACTCCTCGGCACCGTCCCACGATCAGACGGCCACACTCGGCACTGTCCCATGATCAGACGGCCACACTCCTCTGCACTGTCCCACGATCAGACAGCCTAGGTCTATGAATATAGACTAACATTCTGTTAATATTTTAACTGTTACATACTGTTAATCTATATTTTTTAAAGTTCCAATTAGTCTTTACCTTTTTTCATGTATAAGATATTTCATAATAAATACTTTTTAGGTGCACTTGGGTGGCTCAGTAGGTTAAGCATCCAACTTTGGCTCAGATCATGATCTCACAGTTTGCAAGTTCAAGCCCTGCATCAGGCTCTGCGCTGAGAGCCTGGAGCCTGTTTCGGATTCTGTGTCACCCTCTCTCTCTGCCGCTTCCCAACTCACGTGCAAACGCACACGCTCTCACTCTCTCTCTCAAAAATAAACATTTAAAAACTTAAAAATAAATAAATAAATACTTTAAGTGTCCTGACATGATATAAAGACAACTTGGGATATCTTCTATTGCTAGTTATGTTTCACAGAAGAAACGGTCAATTTATAATTTAAAGAGGATTAAAAGGAAAACTTAAAGAATCATTTTAGAAATCCTCTTTCATCATTCTTAACCTTCTCAGTCTCCTATGAAAAGCACACCCTTTCTTTTATTGGTTGTACAACTTTTTTTCTTTTTGAGGGAGAGACAGAGAGAGTGCACGCAACTATGCGTGTGCAAACAGCGGAGGGGCAGAGGAAGGGAGAGAGAGAATCTCAAGCAGGCTCCACACTCAGCACAGAGCCCACTGGGAACTCAATTCCACGACCCTGGGATCGTGACCTGACCTGAAATCAACAATCAGATGCTCACCCAACTAAGCCACCCACATGCCCCGTACAACTTTTTAATTGACAATATCACGAAACAGTTTTAGACATCTGCTGTTTACTTACTGTAGAAATTTTCCCACACACCAAAAGGAGAGAAAGATTACACACCCAACTTTGATGCTGATCAACATTTTGCCCATCTTGTTTCCTCCATCTTGGGGTCCTCGCCCCACCCCCAGAGTATTCTAAGCAAATCTCAGCATCTCATTTCATCTTCAACTGAAACACCTATTGTGTGTTAGTGCCTATTATGCCACAAGCACTGTGCTTAACCTTTTCTAGTCCTCAAAACAAACGGACATTAATAGTCAAGGCTAATCCTGTACTATCCACGTCTATTCTCATCCAACGCTAATCTTCCTCCATGTCTGGGTGCACAATTTTCACAACCTATCCACACTACGGGAATCATTGTAGATCTTCAATGTTTTATTTCACCCGATAACATTCCTTTGTTATGGGTCTTAACAATATTGCCGACTGAGATCACAACGTTGTGTTTTATGCAACAGAGGCTCAATGTCACTACGGGGCTACGATGTGCTAAGTTAATAAACTAGAGTAGACAGATCAGACGGTATTTCGATAACCTTAATAACTCACAGGTTTTAGGATTTTAAAAGTACTTTGCAATACCTAAAGAAAAGGTAGTGTAGCAATACTAACAATCAGTAATATCTTTTATTTTAAAGAAAACGCACGTGAGTTTGGCTTCCCTGTAACAACTTGAGAGAATCTACTCTTAGAATGATTATTTGATTTTAACTTTCATTAAACTTTAGGCCCATGATATTCAATGACTTCTTAGTGCATAACATGAGGTATTTTTGTATCACTTTTAAAAAAAGCAGAGTTAGCTGGCAAATGCTATTAACTGGCTTTAGGGAGGACAGATCTTAGGAAACTCTCTGTGATTTATAAATTACAAAATAAAACCCCACAACAGGCTAGAAAAATCTGAAGATTTGGAAAGACAGGAAAACACCAACGAATCTCTAAGACAGAACTCCTAAGGGTAGCAAGCCACCATTACCCAGTGGTGAAAGCCCTTCACAAGTCAGGAGAGAAACAGAAACCCAGATGAGAAAACAGCCTACAGGTGCTTACCTGGGAATTGCCAAAGACATTTCCATCAGGAGACGTGAATGAATCCTGTAAGATACTAGTGTCTGACTGGGCTGGGGAAGGGCTTGAAGAATGCGAGGAGAGGGCCGAAAGGAGTTCAACAGCAAAGTATACACTCGTCACTTTTTATCAAACAACATCAGTCTCTTTAAAACCTTTTCACTTAGATTCTAACATAATAATCTGTCACCAAATAACGGATGTGCAATCCCATCACATTCTTGTATTTGAGGCAGTATAAAATACTTTAGAAAACAGAAACAAGGCAAGGAAAACAAGGTGTGTTTTAGTTTTGTCACCGTTGAAATGAGGCAGGATAACGCACTGGGTTTCAACACTTACGTCGGAGCCCACGCTTCTCACGGTGCTCTGGAGGACAGGTTTAGTCACAGAAAGCTTCCCATTCACCGGGCTGTTGGCCACAGGGGCCGGCACCACATTCACCATCTGATTAGGTAGTGGCGTGGCTCCCCCGGCGACAGCAAGGACCGGGGCGGGAGAGGGCAGGACTCCGGGTGCCTGAAGCTGGACCACGGTGGGCGGAGAGAGCACTACCGTCGGACCTGCGTGAGGAAGGAAGGAAAGGGGTCACAGCGCGCACGACCACTAGGGCGGAGGACGCAGACACTTAGGTCTCTTCTGTGGCTACAACAGGAACATGACGCTGAGGGGACTTAAAACCACCAATGCAGGAGCGCTTGGGGGGCTCAGCTGGCTAGTGTCTGGCTCTTGATTTTGGCTGGGGTCACAATCCCCCAGCTTCGTGGGTTCGAGCCCCACAAAGGGCTCTGCGCCAACAGCACAGAGCCTGCTTGGGATTCTCCCTTTCTCCCTCTCTCTGCCCCTCCCCTGCTCACGCGCTCGCTCTCTCTCAAAATAAACTAACTTAGAAAAAACACACAAAAAAAACCCCACCAATTAAAACATAATCAATAGCATCACACACATGCACGCGCGCACACACACACACACACAGTGACTTCTGTTGTGTTTTTAATGAAAACAACTAAATTTGTTCCCTTTGAAGTTACCGTTAATGATATATTTCCATACTTTTTCTCTACTGTATGTCTGTCAAACTTGCTAAGTTATACACAGATTTTTCTATGAACTTCTGAAATTTATTAGTACTAAAAAGCATTTTTCATATTATACATAACAAACCTTTTATACTGAACACAGAGTCACATTTTTTTAAATTTTTAATGTTTATTTATTTTTAAGAAAAGACAGAGACAGAGAGTGAGTAGGTAGAGAGAGAGGGAGACACAGAATCCCAGGCTCTGAGCTGTCAGCACAGAGTCTGACACAGGGCTCGAACTCGTGAACTGTGAGATCATGACCTGAGCCAAAGTCAGACACTCAACTGACTGAGCCACCCAGTCACCCCAAGAGAGCCACGTATTTTAAATTAATGGGATTTAGAAAGACAACACCAAAAATATATAAATGGAGATTCAGTAACTCAATACTTGGAAAGACAGGGGCTACAAATACCAAAAATGTTAAAACTTGCAGCAATATTTACCACAGCCAAGATACGGCGCAACCCAAGTGTGCATCAACAGATGAATGGATGAAGATGTGGTAAATACAGGCAACGAAATATTATTTGGCCGTAAAAAAGAACAAGATCTTGCTGTTTGCAATAACCTGGATGGATCCAGATAATATAAGGCTAAGTGAAGTCTGTTAGAGAAAGACAAATAGCGTATGATTTCACTCCTACGTGGAATTTAAGAAACAAAAGAGAAACAGAGAAAAGAGACAAACAGCAACAAAAACCAGGCCCTTGAATACAGAGAATGGGTGGTTGCCAGGCGGGAGGGAGGTGGGGAAGGGGTGAAGTAAAGGCGATGAAGAGCACACTTCCTGTGATGAGCTCCGAGTAATGTACCAATTTGTTCAGTTGTTACACCGTACACCCAAAACTAGTAAGACTGTGCGTTAATTACACTTCAATTAAAAATATATTTTTTATAAAGTTCTTCACAATATCCTTGTTTAAAACAACGTTAAAACCATTTGAGATGAATTACAGCTAACAGGCACAGGAAACATAAATCTGTAATTTAAAACAGCCTGTAGATAACACCAACTCTCCCTACATACACAAAATGGTCTATAAATCTTTTCTCAGTCCTCACCATTTAACATTACTTTTTAAACTCTGTTAATTGGAGAATCGTATCATTAACCTGAAGATGACTCCTCTAACTCTTAACTGTGGTCTATTAAAAATCTTACTTGCCTGCTGAATGTTCCCTTTCAGATCTGGCCAATTTTATCAGCTGCTCAAAGCCTCTCCCAATATCCACAGCTGCTTGAGGAAAACATCTAACAAAATAAAGGTACTATAGTAACCAGCAACTAAAATTACATAAATATTTATAATTCTTCTTTAAGGGAAAAAAAGCATTATACTCGCAGATAGTGTGACATGACCCATGTAAAACTCAGCTCAGTGTTTCAAAGGATCAAGGAAAACTAAAAATCTAAATAATACTTCAGAACACCTGTTAAGAACACCTGTCTTGGCATTAAAAAAAAAATCACTTCTATTAAATCAAAGTCTTTGTCTCAGATGGCCTCAAAAAGCATACTAAAGGTAGAATTCAGTTAATAGCATTACATCCCAGATAAACTAGTAAATTAGGCACGAAAGATCTAAAAGTAATTTCACAGACTTGTAATATGTACAATTTACTTGGACAAAAAAAAAATCACTAGGCATTTTTACCTTCTTTTCCCTTGGACTTCTTTTATGAAATAAAAACATATAAAATAAGGAAATTACTCATAAGCAGATATAAATATGCTTAGACCAAACAGGCAAATAAAAATAAAGTAAATAACACATGACCAAATGTCAAGTTTTTTGGTAACACGTTAAGAAACTGCAAGACTCATCATTAACTGATTATTACGTAAACTTAAACCAAGGGTTCTCACTGAATATGTCTTCTTCTTTACTATCAAAAAGTATGGGGGCACCTGGGTGGGTGAGTCAGTTAAGCATCGAATTTCGGCTTAGGTCACGATCTCACGGTTCGTGGGTTCAAGCCCCACATCGGGCTCTGTGCTGACAGCCAGCTCAGAGCCTAGAGCCTGTTTCAGATTCTGTGTCTCCTTCTCTCTCTGACCCTCCCCTGTTCTCTCTCTCTCTCTCTCTCTCTCAGAAATAAATAAAACATTTAAAAAAATTAAAAAAAAAAAGTATGGGGTGCCTGAGTTGGCTGGCTCAATTGGCTAAGCATCCGACTTCGGCTCAGGTCATGATCTCACGGTCCGTGAGTTAGAGCCCTGCATTGGGGCTCTGTGCTGACAGCTCAGAGCCTGGGACCTGCTTCAGATTCTGTGTCTCCCTCTCTCTCTGACCCTCCCTCACTCAGGTTCTGTCTCTCTCAAAAATAAATAAACAATAAAAAAAAACAAAAACCCTCGGTGACTTGCTAAACACTGACCTGCTAGGTGCTCACAGATCATAAAACGTAAAGCAAAGGACTGCTGGGGCCTTAGTGAGCCACTGAACATAGTGACGACTGTTCCTAGCATGACATCAGCCCAGAAGGACACACCAAAAAGCTATTTACCCATTTGAGCGTGTGCAAAATCCTCTTAGACGTCACAAGCAAATCCCCCTTCACAGAACACGGCAAGATTCAATGCTAAATGCTTCTGACTATGTATGTATGACTCACCAACGGTAATAGTTCTTTCTCGTCAATCTTCTCCAAAGACTTCAAACTATGTATCAAGCACTTCTGAATGCCTACTTTGTCTAAAATAGGACAGCTATGTGATTTGGAATAATTTCTCTGAGTCTTAATTTTCTCCTCTGTAAGACGACGACAACAGTACCCATCCTCACGGAGCTGATACAAGGATTAAACAAGGGAATGCGCGTCAACACTTACCACCGCGTCTGCCACACAGTAAGAGCCTCGATGTTGGCTGTTATTTATTATTATTATTAATTTCCATTTCTGTAGAATAACAGCTTCCTTTAAATGTACTGCATGTATCAATTCGTTAGTTCTCACAGTGACTGTTATTTAACTGCTTACATAAACGTGTTAACTGAGATCAAGGAGCACATCTCTGCATTCTTTCAGTGGCAATAAAGTAGCATCGTGACTAATCACAGACTGTGAGCCAGACCCCCCGGGCTCCGGTTCTGACTCTACCTCTCACAAGCAGAACGGCCTGGGGCAAGTTATGTTACCTCTATCCTCAGTTTCAGTGACCTGCACTACCATCTCCCCAAAAAGCCCAAGACAGGATACAACCCTCTCTGTCCTTCGTTCCCTCCCAAACCACCCAACCACCAAGCCCGTGAGTCTGCACTTCTCCGCACCCACACTCTCTATCCCGGATCTGTGTTCTCACGGACACAACAGGCTTTCACCACCTCTCACCTGCACGCCTAGCAGTCTTAACGCACTTAGGGGCAGAAGCTATTTCAAGCAGACAGAATGGTCTGAGCCAAGAAACTAGAGAAAACATGAGAATTCGAGGGACAGCGGCCAGATTCGTCGGGTCGGAAGAGGAAGTTGGGTTTATAAAAGGGAGTGATTATAATGTAAAGTTAGAAAATGAAACTGGAGCCAAACCATGGTACGCTTAACTTCCAAGTTAGAGAATCTGAACTTAATCCTATAAGAATTACTTCTTTTTTAACCGTAAGATATTTACAACTGATATGTATGTTGATTAACTGCAAAATGCCTCTCCTGTATCTTCCCTCCACCTATTTCAAATAAATGGAAGACATACATTTAAATCTGTATGTTTGAATAATACCAACTCTCTAGATTATACTATAAAAACAGACAAGCCCCTGTTATTAGTACCTGCTCCCCAAACATAAGTCCTCTCTTCAGATGACGGGAAGGCACTGACATTCTGACTAACGGACATTTCAGGTTTCTGCACCTGAGAAACGGCTCAGAAAAGAATAGTTTGTCTTCTATCACTCGAACATGATCTGCTAAGAGCAAATTCTTACGAATACCCCTTGCCTGCACACCAGTCATACTAATGTCAAATTTTGCTTTATATACTTGTGTTTTAATACATCACAGGAACAATAATGAGGTTCTTCCTAAGTTTAAACTCTTAGTCTTCGGGAAGGTACAGACCCTTCTGAAATGCTGATAAAAGCTTTGGAGACTACCCCTGAAAAATCCACATATACAATAAGTCTTACATTTTATCTCGGGGAGTACATGACCACCCAGCACCCGCTCGCAGGCCCCAAGCACACATGGCCATCCTGTAGGACAACCGCTTTCCACAGGAGAAAGGCAACAGCTCTGACCCTGTACCGAAAAGGCAGGTAACTCAGGTTTGTCTGATGGGGCCTGGGGTACAGACTGACGGATTTTCACGGACTTGTCCAGTCTCCCACCAGGCTCTTCTCTTTATCAATATATTGTTCATGACCTTGGAACAGAACAAAACTAACAGAATAACTAGAAATCAAATTTAGGACCTTGCTCTCATTAAAACTTGCTCCTCTTGCTCCAAAGAAATGAATGCGCAATGCAGAGCTGGAAACACAGCCATAAAAACCAATGTAACATTGGTGGTTTGTTTATAATCCATGCCCCTTAAGACCTAGTCCTAAATTCAGGGAAAGAACGTTAAACAAGTTTTCCTTTACTCTTGTGTACACGTATCAGTATGGAGAGTGAGACAGGCCCTGCGCCCACGACATCTCCATGTGCAAAGGGTTCCTGTATCCGCACAGTACCAAATCCTCAAACATGAACTTGTCTCACTCTTTCTTGCAATGCTAGAATTCCTGGAGAATCAAGCATGCGAGGCCATCTGGTGGATAAAATATAGAAACACACACTCTCAACTACATGAAGACAGGCATTCTGATTTCTTCCTAATGCCCCTACTCACGAACACGTTTACTAAACCAAACTGCCTCTGCAGAGACTGAGAGCCTTATCCTTTTGCCGAAACTCACTTATTAGACCTGTAATGTTATTTTACGTACTGACCTGTCCTTAAAAACAAGAGTTCAGGGGCACCTGGGCGGCTCAGTCAGTTAGCATCTAACTTCACGATCTCACAGTCTGTGAGTTCGAGCCCCACATCGGGGTCTCTGCTGCCAGTGCAGAGCCCGCACTGGATCCTATGCCCCCCTTTCCCTCTGTCCCTCCCCCGCTCATGTGCACTTTCTCTCTCTCAAAAATAAATATTAAAAAGTTAAAAAAAAAAAACCCCCACAAGTTCATAGACAGAAAATTCTCAAGATGAAATGGTACTGAGAAAGTTTCCCAGATTTTCTTCTTCATTACAAGCGGCTATATAAAACCATAAGCCTGACAGACAGGTATTTTCCTAATTAAAACTATAGGAAAAAAGGCGTATGACATATAACTAATCTGGACAGCTATCTCCCTTGTCAGGACAGGACACACGTACTAGTCATCTCTGCGACACCCTCAGCACCAAGGACAATTCCTGGCACAGAGCGTACGCTCAGAAATTACGACCTGAAATAATAACATTAAAACAAATGACAGCTTCGCGCCCATCAATGAACACACGCGGCCTCACATTGCACTTGAGCACCTTTAGAGGGCGCAGGGTGTATGCTGATAATCGGCTGCTGCTTTGCCAACGGCAGAAGCGTTGGCAGCGTCTGGATGATGATGGTTTTCGCTGGAACGCTGGAGTTGGTCTGGGCCTTGGGCACTGCTGGAAGTATTAAAGGCTTGGGCTGAATTGAAGGTTTTGAAGTCATCTGAACTTTTTTCTTTGGAGTGAGTCCATTTTCTGGAGAAAATCCAAGCAAATCACAAATCAATCTGAAAGCAACGAAAATTCCCAGAACACAGCTTCTATTACACACCTTTTTCTACACATTATCTTGACTTCTGAGTAATTATGCTCACCTGGAGTTGAAGCATAGCTACTCTACACCTTGATGGACTCAAGAAAGGTCCTTAATGTGAGGCTTCTCCCTTTTCTTTTCAGGTACAATTGATACACAACATTATATTAATTTCAGGTGTATAATATGATTCAATATTTGTATCACATAAGGGTCACCACAGTAAGTCGAGTTAACGGGTTACCATAAACAGTTATAATTTTTCTTATAATGATACTTTTTAAGATGCAACCTCTTAGCAATTTTCTAATATACAACATGCTATTATTAACTACAGTCAGAGTGCTGCACGTGACATCCCCATGACTTATTTATAAGTGGACTGAGATCTTCCTTTCTGACCAGGCTGCAGCTCTGGGAAGGGGATATATGAACTGGCAAAGGAGAATAGCTAAATTCACTGAATAAAGCCTAAAGATTAACAGGTATTAAATGTCACAGCCAAACAGCCCTCACTGTCAATATCTTTAACTGAATCTTTGCATTCTCTCTTGAAGATGATGAGGCCTACTTCTATTTTAAAGCATTTTTCACAAATTGGACAACTTAGAAGAAATGAACATATTCCTAAACACACACTCACTACACATACGGGAAGAGATACAAAATCTGAACAGACCCATAACTAGTGAGGAAATCGAATCAGTTATCAAAAATCTCCCAACAAATAAGAGCCCTGGGCCAGATGGCTTCCCTAGGGAATTCTACCAGACATTTAAACCAGAATTAATGCCCATTCTTCTCAAGCTATCCCAAAAAACGGAAATCGAAGGAAAACTTCCAGACTCGTTTTACGAAGCCAGCACCACTCTGATTCCCAAGCCAGACTGAGACCCAGCAAAAAAAG
>NW_024080908.1:204798-219594 GCF_003009895.1 Hyaena hyaena | reverse complement strand
TGGAGGTTCCTCAAAAAATTAACAATAGAACTCCCCTGTGACCCAGCAATAGCACTGCTAGGAATTTACCCAAGGGATACAGGAGTGCTGATGCATAGGGGCACATGGACCTCAATGTTCATAGCAGCACTCTCAACAATAGCAAAAACATGGAAGGAGCCTAAGCCTAAGGACGAATGGATCAAGATGTGGTTTATCTATACGATGGAATACTACATGGCAATGAGAAAGAATGAAATCTGGCCATGTGTAGCAACATGGATGGAACTTGAGGGTGTTATGCTGAGCGAAACAAGTCAGGCAGAGAAGGACAGATACCATATGTGTACATGTATAGGAGGATTAGGAGGAACTTAATGGAGGACCATGGGGGAAAAGAAGGGGAAAAATAGTGGGGGAGAGGGAAGGAGGCAAACCATGAGAGACTCTTGAATGCTGAGAACAAACTGAGGCCTGATGTGGGTAGGGGAGAAGGGAAGGGGAGTGATGGGCATGGAGGAGGGCACTTGTGACGATGAGCACTGGGTGTTATATGGAAACCAACTTGACAATAAACTATTTAAAAATAAATAAATAAATAAATCCTTTTTCACCTATAAAGACACAACAACCAAAGAGGATTTCCTGCCTTTCCTCTCCACATTAACTAATCGTAACAAACAAAATGGGTCCACCATTTTAAAAACAAAAAGCCAGCTTACTAAACATGAACTTAATCCAGCATTTTCTTTTTAAAAGTGAAACCCAAGCTCAGTCCCCGTTAGGACATGCAATCATACCAGCTCCGCTCCTTGGGCTGATGACGGGCTTGTCTTCCTTCAGGGGTTCTGCTGAGGGGCTCTGAGAGCCTTCCCCGTACAAGGAAAGGGGAGACATCTGGGAAGCAGAAGACAAATCCAACTCCTCCTGTACCAAAATGAAACACAAATAGACTCATGCAAAAATATACAATCCTCCAGGAGAAAACTGCTTAGAGGGGCAAGATCCACATGTAAGCGGATAAACGCTTCAGGACAACGTCAAGGCGAAGGTGTAATATATTTGAATCTTTATATACTAAGTACTAAGAGACTGGATAAATAAACATTATCCATCAATACGAGGGAAAAATAACTCAAACTGCAGAGCACTGTAGGTTATCCTCTCTTATTAGAGATGGGAATCACTGCCGTGCTCCCACATTTCCTCCCACGAGCTCGGCATTTACTTGGTTCCTAGCCATACGAACACTCAGCACATTGTAAGTCTATGGCGAGAATGCCAATATCCTTTTCCCCCAGTCCCCTATTCAGTCTTACGCTCAAAACAAATAAATTTTTATTCTTTTTTATTAATGCTGTCTTTGTCCCAAATCGTTTGAGAGAAAGACAAACACTAAAAGGAACAGGACTATTGTATTTAATGAATGATTTGGTAATACAGAGATGTATAAAGATAACACTGGCAGAGTCTTTTAACATTCAGTGTATGTCTCATTTTGTTGGCATAAGGAAAGTTAACATAGGATAAAAGTAGCATTTCTTTTCTGAGAGGAAAAAGATGTTATATATAATAATGGAATAGGCATACATAAGTACATCATACCATCTTCAAAATACTCTGTACGATTATTAAAATGAAAATTAAGAGAGGCACCTGGATGGCTTAGTCACTTGAGCAGCTGACTTCGGCTCAGGTCATAATCTCATAGTTCACAAGTTTGCGCCCTGCACTGGCCCTGTGCTGACAGTTCAGAGCCTGGAGCCTGCTTCAGATTCTGTGTCTCCCTCTCTCTCGACCCCTCCCCTTATCACACTCTGTCTCTCTCTCTTTCTCAAAAATAAATATTTTAAAAAGAAGAAGAAGAAGCTACAGGGTGCCTGGGTGGCTCAGTCAGTTGAGTGTCCAACTTCAGCTCAGGTCATGATCTCATGGTTCATAAATTTGAGCCCCAAACTGGGCTCACTGTTGTCAGCACAGAGCCTGCTGTCTCCCTCTCTCTTTGCCTCTCCCCTACTCATCCTCCCTCCCTCTCCCTCTCTCTCTCTCTCTCTCTCGCCCCCTCCCTCCCCCCCAATGAAAAAAATAAAAATAAAGTTTCAAAAATAAAGCTATGTACAATTGCACAGCCAATGTCATACTTAATGGTGAAATACTAAATGCGTTACCATTAAAGATAAGAAACATAACTGTTTTTTCTGTAACTCTAGCAAACATAATTATCCTATAAAATGAAATGAAAGGAATAAATACTAAAACATAAGAGAAGTGACTTTGTAAGGTGATATGCTGTCTACTTGGAACAGATATAAGAACCAACTGAAAAAATATTTCACTATGAAAATACTGTATGAATAATCACTTAGAAAATGTAATAGGAGCGCCCAGGTGCCTCAGTTGGTTAAGCATCTGACTTTCTCTAAGGTCATGATCTCACAATCGTGGGTTCGAGCCCCTCATCGGGCTCTGTGCTGACAGCTTGGAGCCTGGAGCTGCTTCAGTTTCTGTGTCTCCCTCTCTCTCTGCCTGCTCCTGCTCTGTCTCTCTCACTGTCTCTCTCAAAAATAAATAAAAATTAAAAAAAAATTTTTTTAATCTTTAGAAAGTACACAAAGGAAAAGATGGAAACTAGGCTTCTGTAAGTATAATTTGTTATATGCTTTTGACTTCAAAATAAATTAAATTTTAAAAAATTAAATCATGTGGAGGAATTGCGGGACCACAGAGAACTTCCACTAGGAGCAATGACAGAGAAGCTTCACAGAAGAAACTGTTTCTGACCTGAACCTTAAAGAACGAATGGGAGTTTTAGGGCAGAAAGCACACGGAGCTAGTCCAGGCAGAAGAGTCTATACGCAAACCTAAAAGCTGAAGAGCAGAAATTTGGGGCACCTGAGTAGCTCAGTCAGTTCAGCGTCCGACATCAGCTCAGGTCATGATCTCACAGCTGGTGGGTTCAAGCCCCACATCGAACTCACAGCTCAGAGCCTGCTTTCGGATCCTCTGTCTCCCTCTCTCTCTGCCCCTCCCCTACTCACACTCTGTCTCTCTCTCTCTCTCAAAAATAAATATATATATATATATATATAAATAAAAAGGCAGAGATTTCACTGCTCTTCCTCACTGCAGGCCCCCAACAGTGCCCAGCGCAGCTGCTCAATAAGCAGAGAGCACAGGAGCTCACGGGTGGGGGGGCCCACAGGGTTAAAGGTAAGGGGAATGTGAAGGCAGGAAGGGCCAGTGAGAAACAAGACCACACATGTACGCAGAAGGCAGATCGAGAAGGGCCTAGAATATCGAAAATTTGAATTTCATCCTTGTAAGGGTTGGGAACACTACAAGGTTTAAGAAAAAACTGACAAATTTGTAATTTTCAAAGATCTCTTTTTGAAGATTCCTCTGCTAAGAAAAGTCTGGGGAGTCAAGAGGCAGAGAAGCCAGTTAAAATCCTACTGACAGAAGCCAAGGGAGACGATGGGGGCCTGGCAGAGACAGAGACGATGAACCATAAAAACATCAGCTGGATCGAATTGTCAGGAATTCACAGCTGACTACGTGCTGAGCTTGCCAGGATGAAGACACCCCAATTTACAGCAGATATAATGTAGTCCAATATTAATTTGAATTTTTCTTCTTATATTTTCCCTCTCCCCATTCAAAAAACAACTAAATATGTTGGTACTTCCTTTTCCCAGACTCAGAGCTTTGGTCTCGATAGAGAGCAAAAGCATTATTTAAGAAGTTAACAGATTTTTATAAAAACCTCAGCCCAGGGGCGCCTGGATGGCGCAGTAAAACATCCAACTCTTGATCTTGGCTCAGGTCATGTCACAGTTCTGGAGTTTGAGCCCCACATCGGGCTCTGCACTGGCGGCATGGACCCTGCTTGGGATTCTGCCTCCCCTTCTCTCTGCCCCTACCCTGCTTGTACTCTCACTCCCTCAAAATAAATAAACTTTATTAAAAAAAAAAAAAAAAAAAACAACCTCAGCCCATTCAAAGGTAGTACCAGGCCTTCCTGAATTAAGAAATCCATTCCAGGGGCGCCTGGGTGGCTTAGTCGGTTAAGCGTCCAACTTTCGCTTAGGTCATGATCTCATGGTTCGTGGGTTCGGGCCCCGCGTCGGGCTCTGTGCTGACTGCCAGCTCAGAGCCTGGAGCCTGTTTCAGTCTGTGACTCCCTCTCTCTCTGACCCTCCCCTGCTCACGCTGTCTCTCTCTCTCTCTCTCTCCTAGAAATAAAATTTTTAAAAAAAATAAAAAATAAAAAATAAAAAGAAATCCATTCCAGGTTCTATGGCCAAAGTCCTACAAAAACAGACCATCTTAGAGTCTTCCCTGTCCTCAAAGAATGGACCTTCTAACAGACAGGAGAGAGGGTACCAGGGAGAAAAGACAGAACAATAAATGAAAAAAATACTGGATCGTGGTAAAGTGCAAACAATGAAACCACGAAGGCAAGAACATAGGGGAAGGAGGCCAAAACCAAAGAGACAAAGAACTTCTTGCTCTCCCAAGGCCCTTCCTCGAGACTCCGTGTCCACAAGATTCAAGGAGATAAGGCTCACAGTATCATTTAATAAATGTTACCTGCTCGTCCAATTTGCATACTTCCCAGACAGCATTATAATCAAATCGCCGTAAAATCACCGCAACTACTGGCTACTTACAGGAACGTGCTGGGTTGAAGAGTAAGAGTCCACGGACTGCGGGGAGGAGACTGAACAACTCAAGGAGGCTGGAGAAAGTGGCTGAGGTTCGGCCTTCACATCTTTAACGGAAAAACATGGAGTAAAAACTTTCCCGCTGGACCGTACAAGCTCAGAATACAATTAGTAAGAAAGCAGGTAAAATCAACTCTTAAAATCCAATCACACTGAAGTAAAGGTCACCAAAACATATCCTCGAATGAAAACTCAAGATGCAGAAAGCAAGGACTCTAGCATGCTGCCGTCCGTGTAACACAGGACATACGTGTACACGCATGTATCTGCTCTCGTGGGCACTAGTTCTCTGGAAAGACAAACATAGCAAACCAGGAGCTGTGGTCGTCTCTGGGGAGACCATGCCGGCCGAGGAATGACAGCTGAGGGAGACACCTTCCTACTCTACAGGCTTTTTGTGCGTCTGGAATATTATATATGCAAAACATTAGAGATTCCTCCAAAAACAACTTTTAAAAGTGTAAGAAATTGGGGCGCCTGGGTGGCTTAGTCGGTTAAGTGTCCGACTTTCGCTTAGGTCACGATCTCGCGGTTCGTGGGTTCGAGCCCCGCGTCGGGCTCTGTGCTGACTGCCAGCTCAGAGCCTGGAGCCTGTTTCAGTCTGTGTGTCTCTCTCTCTCTGACCCTCCCCTGCTCACGCTGTCTCTCTCTCTCCTAGAAATAAATAAAACATAAAAAAAATTAAGAAAAAAAAGAGTTTAAAAAAAAAAGTGTAAGAAATCAGCAACGATTATTTGGAAAGCACTTTTAACAATACAATTAAAACACACAAAAATGTGCATATCTTTTGAGCAGCTGCAGCCAAGGCCATGTTCCTAAGTGTCCTGCAACAGGCCAGGAATGAGAGAGGCTACATCCCTGCCAGAGACTGTACTATGTGTCCAAAGTGAGCTGCGAAGTCTCTGCATCCCTCCCAGGCTGTAACGTGATCTGGCTCCACAAGAGGTAGCATCTATTTCCCTCCATTTGAATCCAGGTGGCCTGGTGAGTCCTTCAACCAAGAGAGCATCGAAGTCACGCCCTATGGACCCCACGGCTGGGCGACATTAGGCAAACGCAGCTTCTACTCTGCGTGATGGAACTCACATCTGATCCTCCAAAGGCCCACCGCCATGAGACCACAAGGCTGAGAGGAAGCCAAGCCGCACAGGAAGACCGTGTGCAGGTGCTCTAACTGACAACCCTAGTCACCGAGCCATTTGGGCCCGGCAAGAGAGATGTGAGTGAAGAAACATGAAGGTAATTCTAGCCCCCAACTTTCAAGCTACTCCAGCCTTCCAATCTTCCCAGTTGAGGTCTGGACATCACAGAGCAGAAACAAGCCCCTCTCAGTGTCCCCTGTCCAAATTCCTGACTCACTGATCCCGGAAGCATAATAAAATGGTTGTTGTTTTAAGCCATAAAGTTCTAGAGTAATTTGCTACATGACAACAGTAACCAGAACACTGGCCATGGGCAGCCCATATTCTCTGAGGGAAGACAAGTATTTTCGCAAGACACATAAATACATAAAATGAGGGAGTGGGGCATACAGGGGTGGGCCGGACTGCAATCTGGATGGGAGGCTGTGCTGGTGACCGATTCTCTCTCTCTCAGCTCTAAGTCTACCTCCTGTACAGAGTCTGCGATGCACATCATTTAGGCCCCATCAATGGACAATACTAAAGGACGCTAAAGTGAAGAGAGGGGAGAAGGGGGTTTCTTCCTCCTCCCATCAGCTTCACCCCAGAAGTGACAGTTTCCTCCAGGTCCCAGCCTCTCTGAGCACCTCCCAACCCTACTTCATTAGGGTCCCTTAAAGAATCTAGGGTCAACTAGGAAGTGTGCCTTCCACAGAAGTATGTACTTCCCAAGTTCAGGTAACCCTAAGCTGCTTCTCTTTGATTCCCTAAATTCTGTCTGGTTCTCAGACAGGCTAACCTCTTACAGAGATATTATATGTAATTCGAAATCAGGATTTCAGATATGACCTCTTAATTCATTATGCAACTGAAATATAACATGAAATTCTTTATAGCCACTCTGGCAAGAAACTTCTACATGCCTTACCGTATCGAAAGTAGAAAATATAGTCCCTGGGATTTTTTTAACCCATCACAGTAGCCCAATAACCCCACCGAGTACTGAGTGTTACCAAACTACAAAATAAAATGGATCTGTTTAACATTTTTACCAATGAAATACACCATTACCTGTACAGAACTGGTTGTTGATGTCCAAAATGCCTGTCTCCCAAGGCATCAAATCCAAGTCAAAATCAAGGGTATCAAAATTGTTTTCCTGTAGGTTTCAAATCAGCAAAAAGGTATTAGAAGAATAAAAAGATCTAGAAATCAAACTATCAGACACAACTAGCCATAAATAATAAAACTGCTACTATCCAACTTAGTTAAAATAATCGTCTAAGGCAATCGGTTCATCACGGGAATATGTATGGCCTAGAGAAAAACCAATCCAGTTATCTGACACATGGCAGGAACAACTCAGAAGGGGGTAATGGAATCAACATCGAAACAATTCAGTTGGTGTCATTCTTTTCCATGGAAATCAACCATCACTAGAGTCACAAAATAGGTCTTTTGTCATAAGGGAGACCCTACAAAGGAAGTCTTCGCAATGCCACTAATGAAAATAAGTCAAACCAAATGCCTACATACAGTATCGTCTCTGTGTGACACCGGGAAGAACACAGATGTGACCAAAAGACATGCAAGGAATCACAATGAGACTTGAATTATACCAAATTTGAATCTTCAATTATACCAAATATTAAGATGGTTACGGGGGCACCTGGGTGGCTAGGTCAGTTACGCGTCCGACTTCGGCTCAGGTCATGATCTCAAGGTTTGTGAGTTCGAGCCCCCTGTGAGGCTCTGTGCTGACAGCTAGCTCAGGGCCTGAAGCCTACAGCCGATTCTGCGTGTGTCTCTCTCTCTGGCCCTCCTCCCCTGCTCATGCTCTGTCTCTCTCAGAAATAAAGAAACGTTTAAAAAAATTTTTTAATTAATTAATTAGTTAAATAGTTACGTAAGCAAGAAGAGGTCCACAGAAAAGTGGGCAATGTTCGTTTTTCTATTGTATAGTACCTCTCTAAACTTCTAAAATAAAATTTCTAATCTTTTTTAATCCTAGAAGATAAAACTAAGTTATTTAGTTTCTTAGAGAGACTCTGAAGCGGTTTTTTTTCTTTTAGATGACAATTTTTTTTACTTAAATATAAGCATATTCTGGGTCATATGAATAGTCATCTTATACGATATACATAAAGAACAGTCACATGATTTCAGAGCCCTCACATAAATTTGAGATCAAGATAGTACTATTATCTTAAGTGACTAGGGTTATGGAGACAAAAACGTAAGTAAACAATATATAAACGGTACCGCAAAGTTCAAGGCAGTTAATATTAACTTAATGTGACAGGTAATGAAACAGCAACAGTGGAGAAAGTAAGCCTCGGGCAAAAAGTAAAGATTAATCTCTTAATTATTAACAACCATTTGGCAATAATTTCTAAAATAACAGTTATTTCAAAATGTCTACTTTGTGATTTATTTTTATTGAGAACAAAAGGAGAGAAGGTGAGGGGCACCTGGGCAGCTCTCTCAAAAATAAACGTTTAAAAGAGACTTTTATTATTTTTTTATTTTTTTTAATTTTTTTAAATGTTTTATTTATTTCTAGGAGAGAGAGAGACAGCGTGAGCAGGGGAGGGTCAGAGAGAGAGGGAGACACAGAATCTGAAACAGGCTAAAGGCTCTGAGCTGGCAGTCAGCACAGAGCCCGACCGGGGCTCGAACCCACGAACCGCGAGTTCATGACCTAAGCGAAAGTCGGACGCTTAACCGACTAAGCCACCCAGGCGCCCCAAGAGACTTTTTTTTAAAGGAGAGAAAGAAAACAGTTTTATTTTCTTTACCTTTAAGTAAATATTGGTGCAAGTTATACAAAAAGAACGGTGGAAGTTCATGTGAAAAAAAAGAAAAAATCATGAAAGAACCTTTTTAATGTTTTCATCTATTTCTGAGAGAGAGAGACAGCGTGAACAGGGGAGGGTCAGAAAGAGAGGGAGACACAGATTCCGAAACAGGCTCCAGGCTCTGGGCTAGCTGTCAGCACAGAGCCCAATGCAGGGCTTGAACCCATGAACCATGAGATCATGACCTGAGCTGAAGTTGGACACTTAACCAACTGAGCCACCCAGGCGCCCCAAAAGAACCATTTTTTAAAAGCAATCCCCTTTGCTTATTTCTTCTATTTGAATCTACACATCATGAAACTAAGCAACCTTGTACTTTGAGCAATCCACAGTATCCTTAAACTTTCTCAGCCTAAGTAAATTCAACAATGAAGCCTTCCCGAGTGCTAGCAATAGTGTCTAGTACATATAATAGTGAAAATAACCTACTTAAGAGATGCTTCCCTCTACCAGTCTTCAGCCAAAAAAGTCAAATACTTTTTACAGCCTAAGGATTGTAACTGGTTGGAAACTTAACAGGCCTATCTTATGTAAAGTGAAACATATTTGTGCTTCTTTATTCTGGCGTTTCAATCACTTCTTGTGGAAAAATCTACTAATGTGTGAAAGAAAAATGACACAATTTAAAGCTAGAAAGGGCCCTCAGAAGCCATCTCTCACCCCTTCATTTTATACTAGAAATAGCAAAAAATTGAAAGACTGAATGCCTTGTGTAAGGTAAGAATGGTATCAAATGAGGACCATATATCCCTGAATCTCTGAAATTCACTAGAGTATTTCTTGATGGTTTTAGCTGTAGAGGCTGTAAAAGAAGATCAGTTGCTTGGGCCACTGCCCAAAATTTAAAGCCAACTTAGGGGCTCCCAGGTGGCTCAGTCAGCTGGGTGACCGACTCTTGCGTTCAGCTCAGGTCATGATCTTACAGTTCATGAGTTCAAGCCCCACGTCGGGGTCTGCACTGACGGCTTGAAGCCTGCTTGGGATTCTCTCTCTCTCTCTCTCTCTCTCTCTCTCTCTCTCTCTCTCTCTGCCCCTCTCCCTCTTGCTCTGTCTCAAAAATAAATAAATATTTTTAAAAAGTAAATCCAATGTAATCAAGAGACCAAATTCTGATTTTTTTTAAATGTTTGTTTATTTTTAAGAGAGAGAATCTGAAGCGGGCTCTGTGCTGACAGCAGAAAGCCCAATATGAGGCTCAAACCCACGAGATGGGAGATCATGGCCTGAGCTGAAGCCACACACTTAACCAAGTGAGCCACCCAGGTGCCCTCAAGAGACCACAATCTAAGACAGCTCACAAAGTAAACAAAGACCATTAAAATTTCATGTACTGGGGGCGCATTAGAATTCTCTCTCTGCCCCTACCTAACTCGTGCTCTCTCTCTCTCAAAATAAATTCATAAACGTAAAATAAATTCATGTACTGATTAAAAAAATCTATCCTACAGACACCTGGGTGGCTCAGTCAGTTAAAGGTCCACCTTTGGCTCAGGTCACAATCTTACAGTTCGGGGTTCGAGCCCCACATCAGGTTCTATGCTGACAGCTCAGAGCCCAGAGCCTGCTTCGGATTCCGTGTCTCTCTCCCCACTCTGTGTCTGTCTGTCTGTCTCTCTCTCAAAAATAAACATAAAAAAAATTTTTTAATCTATTCTATATTCTACTCTCTTCTACTCATTCATACTAAAACAACTGTTAAATTATTCTCTGAGAAATGTCTGAGAAACTCACTAAGTAAGCACTACATATTTTTATTCTCAGGTTAATAAGGGCTTAAAAAATAAGTAACAAATATCCAACCTGATTGATGTACATATAAAATCACTCTTCACTTGAATGACTTTCCAAGTGAACAGCACCTCATCCATTAGAGAATAAGACAAAATAAGAGTTCTATGGGCCACTGTACTATGTACAAACACAAAAAAGAAAAAAAAGATACTTCTGAGGACTCAAAGTGTTATAACAGCTTTTACACAGACTTCTAACCACTGAAAGGCAAAACGTAAGGACATGTCTGAGTTTCAGAGCTTTCTACGCTACGGATACACAACTTTTAAAACAGAAGTTAGTAAGTTCTACTTGACTGGATCCAGGACTCACACCTTCAACATCATCATTTCCCCTATGCGGCAAAGCATCTATAAAAGCCAAAAAGTAGGCAGTTAACTGACTTTCCAAGTCATCCAACCACGGGTGAGGCCAAAGTAACCTCAGAATACAAGTCTTCTCGCACCAAGATCGAAGCAATTTCTACAATCCTAAATCCGCCAAATAAAAAAATGGCTACTAAATTTTATACTTAACACTAAATTACTTAGACTTCAAATCACTAGCCTAAACCTGTTATCCTGAAACCATCTTGCAGTGATTAAAGATTAAATATCACATTATTCAGTCATTCCCCTCTAGTAAATACTTACGTAAGTTTCCTTTGCAGGGTCCAACTGCAGGTCATCGGTGTCTGTGAAATAGCCAAGTTCAGCAAACAGAGTAGAATCTGTGCACGAAAGAATAGAGATTAACTGTCAATTCAATGTTTCGACAAAATAAGAACTATAACCCAGCTCTATTAGGGGTTCTCATCTGCCATTAGTATTATTGACAAACGGTAGCAGTGTGAATGACAACCAATTCCAAGCTGTTTCTAATTTATGTGTTGTTTTCCACATAATTATCTTGTGATCTAAATCCTTACACCAGGGATTAATAAACAAGTTTTATGTCGGGTCACATTGTACTAAATGGTAGTAACTTTCTGGAACATCACTAACATGAATTCTGAGGCCACAGCTGGGCTCAGCACGAACACGTACTGTGGCTGATCAGCAGTGATGGAAGCTAAGAGAAGAATATGGCGGCATACGTAGCACGTATTTGCCATCCAAACCTTAAATTGAGGGTGCAACCAATTTTCTATCTAAACAACAAAGGACTTGTTTATCTCAACCATGAAATTTATTTTAGCGAATCTAACTAATTCCAATTTCCTAATAAGATTTCATCACAGGGGCGCCTGTCTGATTCAGTCAGTGGAGCATGTGACTCTTGATCTCAGAGTCATGAGTTCAAACCCCATGTGGGGTGCAGAGGTTACTTAAAAATAAAATCTTTAAAAAAACTGCAATAAATTTTTTTTAAAAAGATTTCATTACAGACCAAGAAACTTACGGACACAGAAAATACTCTTCAATAAACTAAGTTGAAACTTCTTGTGGACAAAGGTCAAGATGCTGACAAGGCCAAAGGCAGCAGCTGATCACCATACAACCTGTAAAGTGGCCATTTTCTCTAACATTTTTTGGAATCTCAAGAACTGCAAAGAGTTTTCCAAATCTAAGTTTGCTTTTATCCTCCCTAGGCGGTGCCTGGGTGACTCAGTCATTAAGCGTCAGACTCTTGATTTCAGCTCAGGTCATGATCTCATGGTTTGTGGGACTGAGCCCGGCATCGGGTTCCCTGATGACAGTGCGGGGCCTGCTTGGCATTCTCTCTCTCCCTCTCTCTGCCCCTCCCCTGCTTGCATTCTCCCTCTCTCGCTCTCTCAGAATAAATAAATAAAATTAAAAACAAAAACAAGTTTATATTCCCTGGTATCATGCCACTGACTCTGCTCTGGCGATTTCCTCACTTATAACACATACAGCAGCGACACTGCCAGTCTGTCATTAACTCAGCCAACGCCACAATCATCTCCAACCCAGACCAAAATAATACCTAGCAACAAATTTCATGTGTAGTAATAATGAAAGGTGATTCACACAACTCTCACAAAAGGACCACTTTACGCTCAGCAGCAGAGGCGGAAACATCTAAGTAGGTAACTGTGGCTGTGGGTCTTACACAGAGGCTGAAACCCTGGAAAGAGTTCTCTCTACCTGCTGTCTCTCATTTCTCTTTTCCCATTCTTTCTTAAGCCTATATTAACCAATGATCTCTATGTTGCTAAATTCAATGGTAGATTCAAGGTCATTGCCTTGACCTATCAGCAACACTCGACAGAGCTGCCCCTTTCAGATTAATTGAAACATCTGCTTCACTTGGCTTCCAAATTACCACAATCACCTGGTTTTCCTTCCACCTCACTGGTTGACCTCCTCATTTCCCAGCGTGAAATTGTCCCTGGGCTCAGCATAAACTCTTCTATTCCACTCCCGCCGTGATCTCAGCTGAATTCATGGCTTTAAACAGCATCTATGTGCCAAGGATTCCCAAATATACATGTCCAGCCCATACGTCAAGACACATGTACACACAGTACATCTCTCGGGTCATGTCTTGGAGTTCTTGAACTTAGCACACCCAAAACTTGGCTCCTGATCACCACCACCACCCTCACTCCCCACCCCACCTCCACCAAATCCACTACTGCTTTGTCCTCATCTCAGCTAATGACAATTCAATTCTCCCAGGAGCTGAAGTCAAAAACCCTGGTCGGGGTCACTATTCACATCTCTTCACTCTCCATATTCAAACCACCAGCACCTCCCAACAGCTCTGTCTTCAAGCTGTATATCCATAACCTGGCTTCTTACCTTTCCTTCCCATTCTTCCTTCCCCTCCCACCTCTCCTTTTCTTCTGTACCCTTCCCAACACTGAGGTATCAGCTTCTGAGGAAGTGGGGCAATGAGGGTCATGGGGCTCCATGTGTCATCTGTGGCAATGTGCCTGGCGTCCAAGGAAATGGGATGGTGTGAGACGGGGGGCGGCCAAGGAAATGGGATGGTGTGAGACGGGGGGCGGCCAAGGAAATGGGATGGTGTGAGACGGGGGGGGGGCGGCGGCCAAGGAAATGGGATGGTGTGAGACAGGGGGCGGCCAACGGAACGGGACAGGAGGAGGGAGAACAAAGTGGCAGACAGAAGAGGCAGCCTGAGGTTTACGAGAATGATGACACTGAACAAATGCCTTCATCAACTGAACGAATGCCCAAAAATACCTAAAATACCTGGAGCCAGGCTTCTCACTACCTGAGAAAGAATTTACAAACATGGGAAGGAAAGAGCCTAAGATGTTGGACTGGCAGTGGTAGTATGAACCCATTTCTAAAAAATATATATACACAGGCGACTTGCAGATGTTTGTATACATGTACACACAAACACACACGCACACGCACGCACATTTCCTAGTTCTGTGGGCTGAAAGGTCTGAGAACAGTGATCCCAGTAGCAATGAAAATACTGTGTGCTCAGATCTTGGATGCCAAATGCCATCCTCCACTAAATGGAAGTCCACTAAAGAGCTCCTTGGAGGGCACCTGGGTGGCTCAGTCGGTTAAGCGTCCAACTTCAGCTCAGGTTCATGATCTCACGGTTTGGGAGTTCGAGTCCCACAACCGGCTCTGTGCTGGCAGCTCAGAGCCTGGAGTCTGCTTTGGATTCTGTCTCCCTCTCTCTCTGCCCCACCCCCACTCACTCTGTCTCTCTTAAAAATAAACATTAAAAAAAAAAAAGAGCTCTTGGAGAAATGGCTGATTCCAAAGCCAAAGCAGGAAAGAGCAAGATAAGAATGGGAAGATTAAAAAGAGAGAGAGAGAGAGAATGGAAAATCCTGTTGTGCCAGAAAACAAGGAAATTCTCAGAGAATGATTGGAATATGTCAAAAGAGTAAAAGAGCTGATCGGAATGCGCTCCCATTGGTCAAACCAGGGAAAATCTGAGCACCAAAATAAAACAGGAGTACTAGATTTAACCCACTAAATCAGACGAGTCATTATGAAATAAATACATATATATACCCACATACATACTTAGGGAAAGCCCTGATTTACACTGCAATGTAATTAGAAGGGCAGATGGAATGACAGAGATAATCACCATCTGGCATTAGAGTGGAAGCTGATACAGGCAGGAACTATCAATGGAAGCTAGGGCTGGTGGGTGGAGGTTTAACAAGGAAAAGGAGGGGCGCCTGGGTGCTTAGTCGGTTAAGCGTCCGACTTTCGCTTGGGTCATGATCTCACGGTTCGTGGGTTCGAGCCCCGCGTCGGGCTCTGTGCTGACTGCCAGTTCAGAGCCTGGAGCCTGTTTCAGTCTGTGACTGCCTCTCTCTCTGACCCTCCCCTGCTCACGCTGTCTCTCTCTCTCTCTCTCCTAAAAATAAATAAAACA
>NW_024080908.1:202925-204716 GCF_003009895.1 Hyaena hyaena | reverse complement strand
AAAAAAAAAAAAAAAAAAAACAAGGAAAAGGAGATTGGTGTCATGTCCAATTATCTCCCCCAAAAGAGCAACCAAATACAAAAGGGAAAGTAGTGACTTTACAGTGGCGAAACCAGGCAGACACCAACTTGACCATGTGATCAAGGAGAACTTGGCGTCATCAACATGGCGTGCCTCCAAATGTGGTTCAGTGAGAAGAGCACATTTCCCTGGCATCCCTGCCGTGGATGCCCGGCCTGGTTCTGCTGATGCGGAACTGCGGAAAGACCCAGGCCATGGGTCATCTTGAGAATGAAAGACCCATATTCTTTAAGACCGTCAAGGACACAAGAGACAGAAAAAGACTAAGAAACCATTATAGACTGAAGGACATTAAGGACACCTAACAAGTAAAAGCGATGTGTGTTTGCAGGTAGGATCCTAGATAAGAAAGGAAAAAGAGCCATTAAGACAGACAGCAGGGAGCCTGGGTAGCTCAGTGGGTTAAGCATCTGACTTTGGCTCAGGTCATGATCTCACAGTTTGTGAGTTTGAGCCCCGCATCAGGTTCTGTGCTGACAGCTTAGAGCCTGCTTCGGACTCTGTGTCTCCCTCTCCCTCTGCCCTCCCCCACCTGCACTCTGTCTCTCTCTCTCTCTCAAAAATAAATAAATATTTTTTTAAAAATTAAAAAAAAAAGACAGATGGCAAAATCTGAATGGCATCTGTGAGATGGATGGTAACGTGTCAGTGTTTATTTCCTGACTGGAAGGAGTACGTGGTAGTAATACGGGAGTCTCCCTGTTTTGCAAGGAGGGGAAACACACTGTAGAACTTACAGATAACTGGTCAACACGTCTCTCTCTCTCTAAGGAAAGAAATGGGGCAAACACAGTAAAACTTAACAGGGAGTCTGTGTAAAAAGCATGCAAAAGTTCTTGGTACTATTCTTACAACTTTTAAGTTTGAAACAATTTGAAAACTAAAAATCTAAATAAAAAATATGAGTGTAGGGGCGCCTGGGTGGCTCAGTCGGTTAAGCATCTGACTTCAGCTCAGGTCATGATCTTGCGTTCTGGGATTTGAGCCCTGCATCGGGCTCTGTGCAGACAGCTCAGAGCCTGGAGCCTTATCAGATTCTAGGTCTCCCCCTCTCTCTCTGCCCCTCCCCCATTTGCTCTCTGTCTCTCTCTTTTCCTCTCTCAAAATAATAAACATTAAAAAAAATCTTTTTAATATGTGTGTATACTTAAGTATACATGTACGTATTTGTATATATCCATAATCTAACCACGCCCACACCTCCGGGCCAGCGCTGCAATTCACCTGGATTGCTACAGCAGCCTCCAGACGGTCTCCCTGCTTCCGCCCCGGCCCCACCCTTCAGTCCACTCTCAACTGCACAGCTAAAGTGAGACGGAAAACACAGGACATTACTGGGAATCGGGATTTTTACAGAAAAAAAGACATACAAGTATGCAATGTAAGAAGGTGAGAAAGAACCCAGTGGTGCCGACTTTGAACTGTGGTATCAAAATGAACCCATGCTGTTTAAAAAAAAAAAAAGAAAAAAGAAACCTATTTCCTTGTTCTCGGGAGGTACATGACAAAATGTTTAGGAGTGTCAGTCTCTGGGGGCGCCTGGGTGGCTTAGTCGGTTAAGCGTCCGACTTTCACTTAGGTCATGATCTCGCGGTTCGTGGGTTCGAGCCCCGCGTCGGGCTCTGTGCTGACTGCCAGCTCAGAGCCTGGAGCCTGTTTCAGTCTGTGACTCCCTTTCTCTCTGACCCTCCCCTGCTCACGCTGTCTCTC
>NW_024080908.1:177636-201801 GCF_003009895.1 Hyaena hyaena | reverse complement strand
GGGGGGGGGGGGGGGGGGGGGGGGGGGGGGGGGGGGGGGGGGGGGGGGCAGTGAAAAGATGGCGTGTCCGCAGAGTGGCAGGGACTGGCGGAGTGCCGCAGGGCGCGAGCGGGTAAGACAAGAGGTGGTGGCCAGAGTGCCAGGTGTTGAAACGGAGACGGTTCTCAGTGCCGACAAGGTTCCCGGCGTATGATCGGGCTGAGACGGGGTGGAAGGCAAGATCACAGGTAGAGAGGCGGCCCAGGAAATGACAGAGCAGGATATTTTTTTTTATTAAATTTTTTTTAGTGTTTATTTTTGAGAGACAGAGTGCAAGCTGGGGAGGGGCAGAGAGAGGGAGATGCAGAATCCAAAGCAGGCTCCAGGCTCCGAGCTGTCAGTCAGCACAGAGCCTGACACGGGTCTCAAACCCACAAGCTGCAAGACCATGACCTGAGCAGACATCAGACGCTTAACCGACTGAGACACCCAGGTGCCCCCCGCCCTTTTTTTTTTTTGAGGTCAGGGTATGTGAAGCATCTTCTCTGAGAATCTTAAATTATCCAAGGCAGGAATGTCAGAGAAAAGTGACAGCAAGCTAGGCACTAAAACTCTTCAACAAGCGAAGGAGGGGGAATAAACTGGACAACAGCAGACGCCTGCCTGACTGTAACGGGGACAGAGGACAGTGTATTGTGACAACGTGAGATTTGAACTGGATGTCTCTTGGGGAGAATGAAAGGAACATGAGCCAAAAGCAGCAGCGCAGAACAAGGTGCTTATCCCACCGCTGGAGGCCCGAACAGCAAGAAGGTTCTGAGAGCGAGAGCAGCCTCCACTTGCCAACCTGCACAGGCCAGCCTGCAGACAAGACAGGAGGTGGAAAAGAAAGCACGGAAGCAGACAGAAGCTTCTGGTCTTGATACACACACCTTACGTGTGGCAAAGCGGTGGCTTCCGCACCAAGTGGAGACAGGAAGGGGAAGAGTAGCAGGCGAGGACCTGCAGGGGACAAACAGGCCATGAAGAGACGCCCCACGTCGCATGGCATCAGGCAACTGCAAATTTAAAACAAGATAGCACACCCCCCCCCCGGCTTCCCCCAGCATCAGGATGGCCAAAATCCAAAGCACCGGCGATATCCAATGCAGGTGAGGTTATGGAGCAAACAGGAGCATTCACTCACTGCTAGTGGGAAAGCAAACACGGTACGGCCACTTTGGAAGATGGTCTGGAAGTTTCCTCCAAAACTAAATGTGCTCTTCCCATACGAGCCAGCAGTTGTGCCTCTTGCTATTTACCCAGATGTTTTGAAAACCTGTCCACACAAAAAGCTGCACGTGAACTCTAACTGCCAGTGTGTGAAAGCAACCAAGATGTCCTTCAACAGGGGAAATGGATAAGCAAACTGTGCTACGGGCTGAATTGTGTCCCCACCCGCACAAAATTTGTACCTTGAAGCCATACCCCCAGTGTGACTATGTCCAGAGACAAGGCGGTCTTTAAGAGGTAATAAGATGAGGGGCGCCTGGGTGGCTTAGTCGGTTGAGCGTCCGACTTTCGCTTAGGTCATGATCTCGCGGTTCGTGGGTTCGAGCCCCGCGTTGGGCTCTGTGCTGACTGCCAGCTCGGAGCCTGGAGCCTGTTTCAGTCTGTGACTCACTCTCTCTCTGACCCTCCCCTGCTCACGCTGTCTCTCTCTCTCTCCTAGAAATAAAAAAAATATATAAAAAAAAAAAAGAGGTAATAAGATGAAATGACAATATAAGAGAGAAGAGCAGGGCCCTAATCTGATAGGACTGTGGCCTTCTAAAAAGAGGGAGAGAGATCCTTCCCCCCTCCCCTCTTGCCCTTCTCTCCTCCCCCCTCTCCCTCTCTCTCACCTCTCACACCCCTGCCTTGTGAGGACACAGGGAAAAGGCAGCCATCCACAAGCCAGGAAGAGAGCCCTCACCAGAGCTTGACCTTGCTGGCACCTGATCTCAGATTCCCAGCCTCCAGAACGGTCAGAAAATAAATTTCTGTTGTTTAAGCGAGCCAGTCCACAGCAGTTTGTTACAGCAGGCTGAGAGACTCATACACGGTGGTACATCCATTCACTGGAATATTAATCAGTGCTTTAAAAAAACAGCTTTCAAGTCATGAAAAATTACAGATCTTAAATGCATGTTAAGTGGAAGAAGCTACAGACTGTATGATTCCTATGACTATGACGTTCTGTCAAAGACGAAACTAGGGAGATGGTGAAAAGATCAGTGATTGCCTGGGGCTCAGGAGGCAGGGTGCAGAGAAGAGTAGGTGGACTACAGGGGATTTTTTAGGTACATGAAACTACTCTGTAGGATCCTGTACATGCACCACATCAGGCATTTGTCAAAACTCACAACATACACAACAGTGGGAATGTGAATGGAAACCACAGACTTTAGTTAATAAAACTGGATCAATACTGGCTCATCGATAATAACAAATTCGCTCCAGTAATGCAAGATGTCGCCAATATGGAAAATGGCGGTGGGGGTGTAAACAGAACTCTATGTACTACCTGCTCCAGCATTTTGTAAAAGTGAAACTATACTAAAACTATACTATACTCCAAAAAGCCTATGAAGCATTAAAAATAATTATGTGAAATTCAGACTTCATGTCAATAAAAAAAAAGTTGTGGAAACACAGTCATGCTCATCTACACGTCCAGTCTACACTGCCTGTGGCTGCTCCTGCACCGTAACACCAGAGCTGAGTAGTTGCAAGAGACCACAAGACCACAAAGACTAAAAGACTTACTATCTGGACCTTTACAGAAAATGTTTGCAAACCCCTGCTCTAAATGTCATTACCCAAGTTAAAAGGGAAATGCACATCCCACCACAGGCTGTTCCGAGCTAACCAGTTTATTTAATTACTCAAAGTTGTTAGAGTCACAAGTTCTAATCACATAATCTGAATTTTAAAATTTAACTAGCCACCTTAATAAAAAAAAATCAAATCAACCAGTGAAGTATTTGAATACTCAAAATGGCAACTCCCAGAAAAAGAATCCATATTCTACTGAAAAATGCTAGCAGACAGTAGTGTTTCACTTCGATGCCTGCAAAATCCACTCCACTTACTGAACACCTAACGAATCAGAAGTAAAGTGTTCAACTGAAAGATGGCTGTTACGGGTGTGAAAGGAGATGCCTGGGAAACAATGGGAAATGAGCACTACAGGGAACAGCAGGGCAGGATACCTGAGTTGAGTCAGTGAACCTCTACAAAGAATTGAATGCTCTATAACGACTACAAAGAATTGAATGCTCTGTAACAGAACGCGAGGAACCAGGACTCGATGTATCAGATTAATCACCAAAATGCAGGCTGGGTATCAGAAGAGAAAAGAATGCTATGAGGAAGTGACTCACAGTTATAATTTAGGAGGTATCATGAAAATACAATAGTTCGCTAGCTACGAAAAATCGTAACTACCCGATATTCCAGATTTATTAACAACTGACAGAGGGGGTGGGTCTTGGGAAGAATCAAACCTCTAGAAATAATTTAGGAAAGCATTCTGGAAGAGTGACGAAGAGCACAGGCTTTGGAGGTAAACAAACTTCCTGATCCTGCTCACGCCACTCGCTTGCTAGAACACTGAACATGCACTCTCAGCCTGTTTTTTTCATCTGTAAATAAATAATACCTCCTCCATGTGCTGTAGGGAGGATTAAAGAAAACAATGCACGTTAAGAGCCTAGCTGGACACCTGACGCAAATGAAGGGCTAGGTAAATGGTAATTATTCCTCTCACTACCATATTTGGCTCAGGAAAACACACTTGGAATTGACAGTCTAAGGTTTTTCCGGAAACTCCTAGGAAATCTACCCAAAGACCGAAACAAATCTCTCACTGTACGTAATCTAAGAAGAGTTCTGCCCTTAGAAAATCAAATGAGGACTTCGGTTCAGTAAATGCAATTGAGATTACACTCTTGCAACTGAGAATGATGGCCCAAAGGGGAAAAATGGTCAGTCTGGGTTCCCCTCGAATTCCAAAGTAGCGAAAGGCGTAAGCTCACTACACGGCCCACTCAGAGACCTACGCAATCCCACACTGTCGCTTGGAGCCAGAGAACAGCATTAGTATCATGTCCCTCAACGAAGAGAAGAAAAAAAGTTTTCTCTAAACACCTAGATGACAAAGTTTCCCCCACTGTCATTCCCACTGCATTCCATTCCACCCTTCCTAATCTTAACAAAACCCAACAAAAATATACGAAACAATTTTTTTTTTTTGAGCTGTTTCTGAAGGGCAGTCAGAATTACATCCGTTTGTAAGTGTTAGGTCTAGGTAGTCAGAGACCCAAGGTCAGGTGCTTTGGTCCTCTGCCAAGATGGACATCAGTCTAGACCTACGATGGCAGCTGCGACATGAAGATCTTTGTAGACATTTCCCAGTCTGTCACACAAACACGGACAGGCACATTCCACGGCAATCACCGCCCACACCCCACGCTGAGAAAACAGCTTACGGGCCTTTTTGGCGGTCACGGCCATCCCGCCCTCCGCTTCTTACCGACGCCCTTCTCGCTCCCACATCAGGACCCCCTGGTACTTTCCCAGCGCAGATGGTGAAACACGGTACTAATTCCCATCAGGCGACATCTTAACGCTCGCGGTTGCCAGGGCAGAAACCGACCGGTTCTGCTAGACTTTTCCAGGCAGGACCACGGACGGAAGCGAGGAGGCAGCGCCGGCTCCCGGGCAGGCTTCGCCCGCACCTGTCTCCACAAGTGGGCGGAAGGAGGGAGGAAGAACCCCGCGGCCAGCGCTGGCACGTTCTCGGCCGCCACTCACCCCAGTCCTCGTCGGCTCGGTGACAAAGGCCCGGGCTCAGAGGCGACTCCATGGTGCCGGCAACGCCAGCCGGCTCCCGCACACCCCACGCTCCCGCGGCCTGGAACTCGGTGACTAATAACTCGGACGGCGGCGGCCGGCGGACAAAATACTCCCCACCGGCGCGGGGACGGTGGCCGAGTGAAGACAAACTTGCTCCCGCCGCCCCCGGGGAGCTCGCGCAATTCAGGAAGGAGGAACGTCAGAGACCCAGCGCGCTTTAAACACGTCTCAGAGTAACTTATTTCCCTTGGGGAGTTTTCCGCACTTTCTGTCTCGCTGTTTTAAGGGGGGAAAAAAGAAAAAGGAAGACACGTAAACCCTACGTTCGTTAACTAAAATGTATTGATAATACTAAAAGCCCTTCCTGAATAGACCGGCCTGTTCCTTGAATATCATTGTTAATACCACTGCGTAGTGGTCAGAGACCAATACAGAACATTTGATTTCATTTTTTGCAATCGCTTGCCGTCATTGTAAAAATTTTCCGTACACGCAACTGTGTGAAAGAAAACCTCAGCTATTGTGCGGCGTTCGTTAGACCCGCCTCTTCGCAGGCAAGGTACCTGCGGTGAACAGCACGGTCCATCGTACTTCCAGAAAACCCGCTTTTATTTAAACAAATGTAAGCAAGGCAGGTAGAAAAGAGGAAACTCCTCGTGCTCAAATCTGTCTCCTAGCTATGCATTTCTAACGCATCGTACTTAGTCGTGGAACCCCGAGCGAGTTTACCCTACAACCTACAATAACGGAGATTCCCAATCTCTTCGTTGCTGAAACTCAAGATTGGGTTTTGTTTACAAGAAATTCGCATCACGAACTCCCACTGGAAATTGGAATTGAGTTTGACAGAACAAGTTCAAGAACGCTCCGTAGTAGGACGCCCTCTTAGCATTTCAGCGGCGAGTGTTTCAAATACCCTAAGAACACGTATCCCTCTGGGACCACGTGGAATCTTTCCCATGGTTACGAAACCAAACAAACGCTTCCCAGAATCCAGCGAACTCCTCGTGGCTGCGGGGTTACTACCGATTGCATAATCCACAGTATTCAGTATAGTCCTGCGACCCAAAACCGGAAAAAAATATCCCGAAATGATTCCTTTTATCATCAGGGAACTAACCAGTTTTCATGTAAGCTGAAATATATATCACTTCTGTTCAAAAACTGACCAAAGGGGGGAAAAAATAAAAAACTAAAAACCATCAAGAGTCTTCTGCATCCACCCAGACACCTTAGTCTTCTTTTTTAATCACCACGAATGAACTTCGGCCATTTTTTTCCGAAATTTTTATTTTTATCCAAAGAGCACAGATAACTAGGAAACAAGCATTTGCGTCGCTATCATCAAAATTGAACGAATATTAACATTTTCCATTTTTCTTTCAGATTTTTCATAATATAAGAAATCAAGCATTACAGATAAAGCCCAGCTCTGCTTTTTCTCCTGCTTCCTCTCTCCACACAGACAACTTCTATTATGAATTTTATGGAAATTATTTAAGTCCATTTTTATTTTTACTTATGTCATGTTTAAATACGTTTATAGATACATATATTTAGTGTGGTGTTGGGTTTTTAAATTTACATAAATGCGTCATACTCCTGTTCTCCAAATCACTTTTTTTTTTTAATTTTTTAAATGTTTATTTCTTTTTGAGACAGAGACAGAGCATGAGCAAGGGAGGGGCAGAGGGAGAGTGAGACACAGAATCCGAAGCAGCTCCAGGCTCTGAGCTGTCAGCACAGAGCTCGATTTGGGGCGGGGCTCGAACCCATGAACAGTGAGATAGTGACCTGAGCCGAAGTCGGATGCTCAACTGACTGAGCCACTCAGGCGCCCCATCCCAAATCACTTTTCTTATTCAACATTACTTTTTGATGATCTATACATGTTTTAACTGTTACATGATATTTCCTCGAAAAAAATATACTATCACAATTTCGTTTTTCATTTCTCTACTAATGGACATTTGAATTGTTTTAAATTTTTGCTGTTACATATATCCTTATATGAGTCTCTTTTTGCATACATACAAAAATGTCTTTAAGATACACACGGGGTCACAGTAGAAATGTTAATATCTGCCAAATTATACTAATTTACACCCTTGCTACCCGTGATGAGTTCTTTGCTCCACATTCTCACCAACACTAGATATGGTCACTGTCACATTTTTTTGCCCCTGTGAAGGGTGTGACTATAATTTACATTTCCCTGATAATTAAAGATGTGATGCATCTTTTCACGTTTATTTTTTTTTATTTTAAATATTTTTATTTATTTCTAGGAGAGAGAGAGAGAGCGTGAGCAGGGGAGGGTCAGAGAGAGAGGGAGACACAGAATCCGAAGGAGGCTCCAGGCTCTGAGCTGGCAGTCAGCACAGAGCCCAACACGGGGCTCGAACCCACGAACCGCGAGATCATGACCTAAGCGAAAGTCAGACCCTTCACCGATGAAGCCACCCAGGCACCCCTCTTTTCACGTTTATTAAACCTTATTTCCTCTTCTGTGAATTGCCTATTCTTATAAAATTTGCTATTATATTTTCTTTCTCTCAATGGTATGTACATCTTTAGCTAGCCTACTCTTCATTTAACTGGTATATATGTTGCAAATACCTTCTCTTAAGTTGCACTTGTCTTTTGTTAATGGAGTTTTTGTCTTTTAGGTTTCAATTTCAATGTAGTCAAATTTACCAATCTTCTGTTTATGGTCTATGCTATTTGTAACTTACTTAAGAAATCGTTCCCTCTCTGAAGTCACAGAGATTTTTTTTAAATTTTCCTTCCATAGTTTTATAGTTTTTGTTTTTCACATTCTTCTTTTTCCCCTTTATTTGGTTATTGCTGGGGTATAGTGACACTATTGATTTTTATACAGCAATCCTGTATCCAAAAACCTTGCTAAATGGGGCTCCTGGGTGGCTCAGTCAGTTAAGCATCCAACATCAGCTCAGGGTCATGATTTCACAGCTCACAAGTTCAAGCCCTGCATCAGACTCTGTGCTGACAGCTTGGAGCCTGGAGCCTGCTTCAGATTCTGTGTTTCTCTCTCTACCCTCCCCTACTTGTGCTCTGTCTCTGTCTCTCTCTCAAATAAATAAATAAATAATAAACATTAAAAAATTCAAAAACTACTGAATTGACTGTTAATATTTTGTCTGTAAATTCCTACGATTTTCTACGTAGAGAAGCTTGTGTGCAAATACTAACATTTAAAATTTTGGTTTAACATTGTAAACTTTTTAAAATTTATTTATTTTGAGTGAGAGAGAGCATGTGTGAGCAGGCGCAGAGGGGCAGAGGGAGAGAGAGAGAGAGAGAGAGAGAATCCCAAGCCGGCTCCATGCCCAGTGCGGAGCCCTACACAGGGCTTGATCCTCACTCTCAAGAACCACAGGTCATGGGCTACCTGGGTAGCTCAGTTGGTTAAGCAGCTGACTTCAGGTCAGGTCATGATCTCACAGATCGTGCATTGGAGCCCCCCGTTGGGCTCTGTGCTGACAGCTCAGCCTGCTTTGGATTCTGTCTTTCCCTCTCTCTCTACCCCTCAGATCGTACTCTGTCTCTGTCTCTCTCAAAAATAAAATTTAAAATGTTAAAAAAAAAACAAACAAACATGAGGTTATGACCTGAGCAGAAATCAAGAGTCAGACACTTAACCAACTGAGCCACCCCCAGAAAACTGGATATTATAAGACTGGTAAAGTTTGCCAATCTGTGAGATGAAAAATAGATATTTTTTAAATTAAAAAAATTTTTAATGTTTTTCTTTATTTGTATGAGAGAGAGAGTGCCCTTTTATAAAGTGTTATTTTTTTTCAAATGTTTATTTATTTTTGAGAGAGAAAGAGAGAGAGTAGGGGAGGAGCAGAGAGAGAGGGAGACAGAATCTGAAGCTGGCTCCATGCTGAGAGCAGAGAACCCGATACAAGGCTCCAACTCCTGACTCATGAGATCAGGACCAGAGTTGAAGTCTGACACCTAATCAACTGAGCCACCCACACATCCCTTAAATTGACGTTTATTTACTTTTTTAAATGTTTTATTTATTTCTGAGAGAGAGAGAGGCAGCGTGAGCAGGGAAGGGTCAGAGAGAGAGAGAGAGGGAGTCACAGACTGAAACAGGCTCCAGGCTCTGAGCTAGCTGTCAGCATAGAGCCCGACTCGGCGCTCAAACTCACAAACTGTGAGATCATGACCTGAGCTGAAGCTGGACGCTCAACTGACTGAGCCACCCAGGCGCCCCAATTCACTGGTTTTTAACATGTTCACAGAATTTTTGCAACATCGTCACTTTCATCATTCCCAGAATAAACCCTTTGCCCGTTAGCAGTCACTTCCCGTTCCTGGTGGTATCACTTGCAGCGCTAGAGGTTTTAACTGTAAGGTCCACTCTCTCTGCTTTTCTTCTTTTGTGGCTTGTGCTTTTTGCTTGCTGCTCTTACTTTACCTGGACTACATGCAAGTCCAAGGCAATTCTGTGGGAGATTCTAGATCATATTGTGCACACCGCTCTGTATACTTATTTGAATCTTCCTGTAGACCTAAACGTGGGGTCCCTTGCTTGTGGGGTGTGTACATCTTAAATACTGCTGACGTTCTAGGTTGACATCTGAATGCTCACACAAATCTGCTTCTTGCTGGCACTGAACACCTGTACCCATTTCCCATACCCCCGGAAAACTGGATATTATAAGACTGGTAAAGTTTGCCAGTCTGTGAGATGAAAAGTAGATTATTTTTTAAATTAAAAAAAATTTTTTAATGTTTTTATTTATTTGTGTGTGAGAGAGAGAGAGAGCATGAGCAGGGGAGAGGCAGAGAGAGAGGGAGACACAGAATCTGAAACAGCCTCCAGGCTCTGAGCTGTCAGCACAGAGCCCGACCCAGGGCTCGAAGCCACAAACCTTGAGATCATGACCTAAGCTGAAGTCGGAGGCTCAACTGAATGAGCCACCCAGGCGCCCCTTATACTGACCTTTAATGTGGAAAATTTCAAACACAAAGACAAGCTAATGAAGACTCGGTTCTTAGCCCCCAGCTTCAACTATCTCCCTTTCTTGTTTTATCTACCCTCTCTCCCCGCAACACCTACTTTTTGTTTTGCTTTGTTTCTTCCCTGGGGGTGTTTTAAAGAAAATCTCAGCTATTGAGTTATTTCACCTATAAATACTTAATATGTATCCGCACAAGGCTTTTTTCACATTTTTAAAAACGTAACTACAATACCGTTATGATTCCCACCAAAATCAAAAATTCCCTAATATTATCTAATACCGGTTCCAGGTTCAGCCTTTCCACAGTTGGTTTGTTCAAATCAGAGTCACTAGGTTGCATTTTGTTCATAGGACAGTCCCCTCTCCTTCTTGTCACCCCATGTCATTTGTCCTGTAGAATTTCCCATTTTGTGATTCTGTTTGTATCTTCCTGGTGATTGGTAAACTGCCAGTTAAATGTCCACTTGATTAGCTGGTTTGTATTTCCTGTTTCGTTTGTGCAGGAATACTTCATAAGACATCATACCAGGAGGCACATAATTCCTAATTATTCACTTTTTGAAATATCAAGATTTATCAGTGAGTTCTGGTTTTTTCCTACGTCTTAAGCCTATTTCCTCTCTTAATTTTATCACAATGGCAAGGACTTCTAGCACCACACTGAAGGCAGATGCACGACTATTCATCTTTTAGCTTGTTCCCAACTCTAATGTGCAAGTTTTAAAAAGCTTTATTTGTGATAAGATTTTTCCTGCAGTTTCTTTAACTTTTTTTACATTTATTTATTTTTTTAAATGTTTTTTATTTATTTCTAGGAGAGAGAGAGACAGCGTGAGCAGGGGAGGGTCAGAGAGAGAGGGAGTCACAGACCGAAACAGGCTCCAGGCTCTGAGCTGGCAGTCAGCACAGAGCCCGACGCGGGGCTCGAACCCATGAACCACGAGATCATGACCTGAGGGAAAGTCGGACGCTTAACCGACTAAGCCACCCAGGCGCCCCTACATCTATTTTTGAGAGACAGAGAGAGGCAGAGCACAAGTAGGGGAGGGGCAGAGAGAATGAGACACAGAATCTGAAGGAAGCTCCAGGCTCCGAGCTGTCAGCAGAGAGCTGACGCGGGGCTCAAAACCACGAACCGTGAGATCATGACCTGAGCTGAAGTCAGATGCTCAACCAGATGACCCACCCAGGCAGCCCCTGTAGTTTCTTAATACAAGGAAAATTTATTTTCATTTTTCATTAAGAATTTCACTGTGCTTAGGGTTTTTTATACACACACTGATTATATGCTCCTTCCATTTTAGTAATAACTCCTTCATGGTTAACTATGCTTTAATGATAAATGTTTAATGTTATCACACCCTTTTTATTTGTTTTCAAGTCAAACCCTTGGAAGAGAAATGAAATTTTCAAGTTTTGTCTAGGGGCACCTGGGTGACTCAATTGAGTGTCCAACTTCGGCTCGGGTCATTATCTTGCAGTCCATGGGTTCGAGCCCCGCGTCAGGCTCTGTGCTGACAGCTCAGAGCCTGGAGCCGACTTTGGATTCTGTGTTTCCCTCACTCTCTGTCCCTCCCCTGTTCATGCTGTCTCTCTCTCAGAAATCAATATTTTTTTTAAAATGAAAGAGTTTTGCCATTGAAAGAGACATAAAGGAGACCCTTGCCCAGATCCGTACTCTTGAGGACTCCATTCTGACACCTGGCAGCGTCTGTCCCCACAGGGGGAAGGATCCGTGGTGCCAAGGCGATACACCCAACCAGAGCACGTGCCTCGGAGACTCACTTCTTATGCCCAAATAGTTGCACACCTGCTTCGGAAGCTTGCTTAGGTCTCTGACTCCGAAGGGCGAGCTGTGCCAGTGCTGTATGGCAGGGTGTAAACAGAGCTCAGAAATGTGAGGCAGGAAGTCCGCCATCTGCACATGCCCAGGGGCATATAAACAAACGCAGGGGTGGGGAAGGGGGGAGTCTGTAGGGCAGTGGCCAACTCTCCTGCACGGTCCTGTTTTGTCACGGAACTCCAGAACGTCGGAGAATTCTAAACTCAAACCTTGGCTTCCAGTTCCTTATGAAGGCATGTTTGTCAAGATAAGAAAATAATTCATTTTGGTGACTTGATTTCTAACTTTCAAAAACTAAGACAAACAGTATGTGGACCTCAATTTGCACTCATCATCAGAATTCTGCAAATGTTGATGGGGCACCTGACCAGCAAATGTACAACTTGCTTAAAAATTGCATTTCATCAGTGCTGTATTTTACACTCTGATATTTTCATTATGACATCTTCTAGATCACCCTAAACAGAAAATCCAAACAGAATAGAGGTTAAAAGCTCAGATTTCAGGGACATACGGGTGGCTCAGCGGGTTGGGCATCCAATTTCAGCTAAGGTCATGATCTCGCGGCTTGTGGGTTCAAGCCCGCGTCGGGCTCTGTGCCAACAGCTCGGAGCCTGGAGCCTGCTTCGGATTCTGTGTCTCCCTCTCTCTCTGCCCCTCCCCAACTCATGTTCTGTTTCTCTCAAAAATACATAAACATTTAAAAAAATTTTTTAGGGGCGCCTGGGTGGCTTAGTCGGTTGAGCGTCCAACTTTCGCTTAGGTCATGATCTCGCGGTTCGTGTGTTCGGGCCCCGCGTCGGGCTCTGTGCTGACTGCCAGCTCAGAGCTTGGAGCCTATTTCAGAGTCTGTGTCTCCCTCTCTCTCTGACCCTCCCCTGCTCACGCTGTCTCTCTCTCTCCCTCTCCTAGAAATAAATAAAAATATTAAAAAAAAAATTTTTTTTTAAAAAGCTCAGATTTTGGATTAAGCCAAATCTTGATTCTAATCTAGGTTCAACTATTTTCTAGCAGTGTAACTTTGATGAAGTGTCTTAATCTTTCTGAGCCTCAATCGTACCTATAAAATGGGAATCACAAGATCTGTCTCATAAGATTTTAAGGAGGATTAAATTAGATAATACACACTAAATGATTAGCCCATGGTAAATTTACAAAACATTGCAGCTATTTTAAGGAGCAATGTTGAATGCTACTAGCTAGACACTGCCATTCTATCACAAAAATCCCCATAAAAACCCAGACTGAATACTATCATCTCTCCATTTTATACAAGGAATTAAAACTTAGGCAAATGACTTTTAAAATAATGTGTTTTTTTTTTAATTTCTGAGAGAGAGAGAGAGAGAGAGAGAGAGAGAGGGGCAGCATGAGCAGGGGAGGGTCAGAGAGAGAGGGAGACACAGAATCTGAAACAGGCTCCAGGCTCTGAAATGTCAGCACTGAGCCCGACGTGGGGCTCGAACCCACGAACCGTGAGATCATGACCTGAGCCAAAGTCAGACGCTTAACTGACTGAGCCACCCAGGCGCCCCTAAAATAATGCTTTTAAGGAAGGCGGAGCATATATTATTCCCATTTCATGAAAGAGAAAATGGACAACTTTCAAAAGACCTTCCAAAGGGGCACCTGGGTGGCCAGTCAGTTAAGCGTCTGGCTCCCAGTTTCGGCTCAGGATGTGATCTCCGAGTTTGGGACTTCCAGCTTCACAGAGTTCAAGCCTGCTTGGGATTCTCTCTCTACCCCCTGCTTGGGTCGCTCTCTCAAAATAAATTAAAAATAATTTTTAATCAAAATAAATAAACTTAAAAAAAATAAACTTAAAAAAACCCAAAGCCCTTCCAGGCAGCTGGGGACAGGTAAAACCAGAATGATCAGAGCCCACTCTGGCTACTTCAGTACTATTTTAACTGCACTGGTAACAGCGCTGTGAAATAAAGCTGAAGTTGCTATTATCTACAAACACGTAAAGCCACATGTTGTAAATGGATACTCTTAAGTATTAAAAAGGATTCTGTTTGTTCTGGAGAATAAAGGCCAAATGGATTTTCTATTTACCCAAAAGTAAAACATTAACGGACTCTACACTGGAAACGTTTGCTGAGTGGATGTTCCACAAAACTTCAAAATTTACATAAAATCAATTCTCCCCCAAACCCATTTCCCACTGGCAAATCCCAATTATCTTTCAAAAAGGCTATTCTGTCTCTCTCTCCTGGCTGGAACATAAACTGCAAGACGACGAGTTGTATCTTGTGTGTTCAGTACATCATCCAGAACTGTGCACACAATAGGCGCCCAGTAAATACTTACTGAATTGAAGACTGCAAATCCAAATAAAATATATGCAACTTTCCCCGTGCTAGATGCTACAGTGTGTGATAGGTATCAACTCAAGCCTTACAAAATTCTCACTACTTGTTACCTGCAAAAGGCACAATTCATATGATTCAACCTAATAGTTTTTAAAGTTTTCTAGAGTATATTATGAAGCAAAGTGAACAGAAAATACAAAAAATTAGATAGAAACAGAGAAAATTTTTCTTGTAAGAAAAAATTATATTATAAAAGTTACCAAAGGCTTCAAGTTCTATGTTAAGCTATTCTCATGAAGTGCTCCTAACACCCAACATTTCAAAAGTTAAACAAGGAGGGGCAGCTGGCTGGCTCAGTTGGTCGAGCGTCCAAATCTTGATTTCAGCTCAGGTCGTGATCTCACCTGAAATCAGGTCATCATTTCAGCTGATGTTCGTGGGTTCGAGCCCCATATCAGACTCTGTCCTGACAGCACAGAGCCTGGAGCCTGCTTTGGATTCTGTTCCTCCCTCTTTCTCTCCCCCTCCCCTGCTTGCTCTCTCTCTCTCGCTCTCAAAGATAAATAAGACATTAAAAAAAAAAGAGAAGTTTTTAGAAAAGCATGAGAAGTATGTTCCAAAATATATACAAACAAATCTGCTTTGCATTTCTAGAAATAAAAGAAAATCTTATTAAACACAATAATTTCTAATATTTGTACATAATTTTGTCCATTAAGACTTTAAGATCATGTAACATTCCAAAATTCAGAACTCTTTAAAATACATGAAACAAAGAAAGAATCTGGGTTATACAAAATTTTAATATCAAATAAAGTATAATTTACATGATTACAAGTTTTGATTTCCATATAAAGTATTCCACTTAAATAGTAAAAGACACTAACGCACCACAGTTTCCAAGTCCCATTAAATGAAAGGTTGAAGGTCTAAAAACTAGACAACCTGCCATGAATGACCATAAGCAAGTGACGCACGCGTCGGCAAGTTTCTTCCCAGGCTCTCAAAGGCGACACAAGCTCATACTTTTCTTGCCTGTGGCCCCCAAACCGGCAGCGTCTTCATCTCATCCACTCTGTTCTTATGCACTTGAAAGGCAGGTGTTACCCATCTACCGCAGGAGCACTGCTCACCATACCAGTTGAAAGAACCCAACTTGGCATTGCATTTGGGGCAAAGAAGCTGAAATAAAGTAAAGCAACCTTGTTACTTCATTCATGCACCTGCCTACAAAACAAATAATTCTCACTGGCAACAGCTGCCATAAAGCAGGTTAAGACAGAGCCCCTGGCTCCAGGAGTCTGTGATCTAATCAGCGAGGTGCAACGCGACGGCAATTTACTGTAACAGACGGTGGACTACGATCATTGTGCAGGAAGCATGCTGCGTCCTGGGAGCTTGGCACAGGCCCAGGGCAATCCCAGCGTGAGGGGAGGGAGGTAAAGGCTGAGATATGAAACTCAAGGCTGCAGGACGTGGCATGTGTTGGCTTTTAAATCACTCTGTGGTTTAATGTTTCAAACTGAGATCATCACACTAAAAAACAGGAAAGCATGTTAGGAGTCTCGTGTTCTACTGCTGATACTGACAGCAGGGAAGTTGGGTCTCAGATTCCTGGCTCTTTTAAAACAAAACAAACAAACAGGGTCCCTGGGTGGCTCAGTCGGTGAAGCATCAGACTCCTGATTTCGGCTGAGGTCATGATCTCCCCGGGGTTCATGAGATAGAGCCCCATGGTCGGGCTCCAGCTGTCAGCGCAGGATTCTCTCTCTCCTTCTCTCTCTGTCCTTCTCCCTTGCTCATGCTCTCTCTTTCTCAAAATAAAGAAATAAACACTTTAAAAACAATAATAAAGGGATGCCTGGGTGGCTCACTTGGTTGAGCGCTCAATTTCGGTTCAGGTCATGATCTTGCAGTTTGTGAGTTTGAGCCCCTCATCGGGCTCACTGCTGTCAGCACAGAGCCTGCTTCAGATTCTCTGTCACCCTCTCTCTTTGCCCCTCTCTGTCTCTCTCTCAAAAATAAATTTAAAAAAAAACATTAAAAAAATACAATAATAAAAACTGATTCTCCCGTAAAATAGATTAAGTCAAAAAGAAGCTGAACAAAGTCTATTATATTTTATTCTGATGTATTTAAAGCATGATTTTTTAAGTTTGACTCTTTATTTTGCACATGACATGAGGTAGGGACTTTTATTTTTAATTTTAAATGATATAAGCTCTGGACATAAAACTCAAGCCAGATTTGATTACAGAAGTATCTTAAATTTTAATATGACAAAATATCCCACAAGGTTGAGATAAGCAACAGACTGGAGAAAATATCTGTAATATATTACAGGAATCATTAACACCTAGACTATACAAAGAGCTCCTAATCAACAGGAAAAAGGCCAAATCCATAGAGAAATGGATGTAAAGGAAATTTATTGAAAAAGGAGTCATAAACAGCTGATAAGTATATAACAATGTCGGTTCCCGGTAGTAGTCACGGAAATTCAAATTATAACATTTTCAGATTATTTTTCATCTCACAGAGTGCCTGGGTGGCTCAGTCAGTTAAGCATCCGACTTCAGCTCAGATCATGATCTCACGATTTGTGGGTTCAAGCCCCGTGTCGGCTCTGTGCTGACATCAGTGAGTCTGTGTCTCCCTCTCTCTCTGACCCTCCCCTGCTCACGCTGTCCCTCTCTCTCTCTCACACAAATAAAAACATTAAAAAAATTTTTTTTAATTTAAAAAATATCTATTTTTCATCTCACAGACTGGCAAACTTTACCAGTCTTATAATATCCAGTTTTCCGGGGGTATGGGGAAATGGGTACAGGTGTTCAGTGCCAGCAAGAAGCAGATTTGTGTGAGCATTCAGATGTCAACCTAGAACGTCAGCAGTATTTAAGATGTACACACCCCACAAGCAAGGGACCCCACGTTTAGGTCTACAGGAAGATTCAAATAAGTATACAGAGCGGTGTGCACAATATGATCTAGAATCTCCCACAGAATTGCCTTGGACTTGCATGTAGTCCAGGTAAAGTAAGAGCAGCAAGCAAAAAGCACAAGCCACAAAAGAAGAAAAGCAGAGAGAGTGGACCTTACAGTTAAAACCTCTAGCGCTGCAAGTGATACCACCAGGAACGGGAAGTGACTGCTAACGGGCATAGGGTTTATTCTGGGAATGATGAAAGTGACGATGTTGCAAAAATTCTGTGAACATGTTAAAAACCAGTGAATTGGGGCGCCTGGGTGGCTCAGTCAGTTGAGCGTCCAGCTTCAGCTCAGGTCATGATCTCACAGTTTGTGAGTTTGAGCGCCGAGTCGGGCTCTATGCTGACAGCTAGCTCAGAGCCTGGAGCCTGTTTCAGATTCTGTGTCTCCCTCTCTCTCTCTCTGACCCTTCCCTGCTCACGCTGCCTCTCTCTCTCTCTCTCAGAAATAAAACATTTAAAAATTAAAAAAAAAAAAAGATTAAGAATATCTTTAGGGGCGCCTGGGTGGCTCAGTTGGTTGAGTATCTGACCTTCAGCTCAGGTCTGATCTCAGCTTGTGGGTTCAAGCCCTACGTCAGGCTCTGTGCTGACAGCACAGAGCCCAGAGCCTGCTTCGGATTCTGGGTCTCCCGCTCTCTCTGCCCCTCCCCCACTCATGCACACACACTGTTCTCTCTCTTTCTCTCAAAAATGAATGAATAAACTTAAAAAAAAAAGACTATCTTTAGATTAATATTAAGTAAGCCTAAACAAGGAATGTGGCTGTCATATTTTTCATGAGCTGCATTCTTAAGAATTAATAGGAAATGAAAACAAATCTTTTAGCAAACATACAAACTGAAAGATCAGGATAAAAAGAGAGACGTTATAGAACCAACAGGAAAAAAAAGTGAGGGAAGAAAAATTTTTAATTTTTAAATCCTTGATTTGGCCTTACTTGTTATGAGGTTTGCATTTTGTTAAAACATATCCTAATTGGCTGATGCTAGTCTTCACCTTGAAAAAATATAAATAGCCTTAAAAGGCATTAACTTAGACCAACAGCTCTCAACTAGACGTGGTTCACTATTTTCGATCAGCTGGGTTTTATTTAATAAATATATTTGATAGATTCTTACCTACACTAGAAAGATATCACCTTCTTTTTTTTTTTAAGGTTTATTTTTGAGAAAGTATGTGAACAGGAGAGTGGCAGAGAGAGGGAGACACAGAATCTGAAGCAGGCTTCAGGCCCTGAGCTGTCAGCATGGAGCCTGGTGTGGGGATCGAACCCATGAACTGAGCTAAAGTCAGACACTTAACCGACTGAGCCACCCAGGCGCCCCTAGAAAGATATAATCATTATAAAGTAATTATGATGATTCAAAGTCCAAGAAAGAACAAAGTATAGACGATACAATGAAACTGCAGAAAATAAAATGTGTTCCTACCTGTCCATCCATCACGCCCAACAACGCAGATTCCATCCACTGTACAGGTTCAATGAAGTATGACGTACACTGAGCCTGATTCCCTGTGGTGAGCATCAAAGATGGCGTCACTCTCTTGTGGGGAAAGGCTATAGGAGCATTTCCTTCATTATGATCCAAAATGCTAGAACTTCGAAATAAAGATCGCCTGCAACCCCCAAACAAACAAAAGCATTAATGGCTTTCAAAAGGATGAAAGAATCGATGAAATATGCAGTATTTCTTAGACAGCAAAAATTAAAATAAAATTGATTATGCTACTCTAATTTTCAAATAACTTGATTTCTTTTCACTTTTACGAACTTACTGTCTTTTTTTTTTTTTTTAAATTTCTGAGAGAGAGAGAGAGAGGCAGCGTGAGAAGAGGAGGGTCAGAGAGAGAGAGAGACACAGAACCTGAAGCAGGCTCCAGGCTCTGAGCTGGCTGTCAGCACAGAGCCCGACACGGGGTTAAACCCACGAACCATGAGATCATGACCTGTGCCGAAGTCAGACGCTCAGCCAACTGAGCCACCCAGACACCCCAAGAACTTATTGTCTTCTTAAAAGCAGATTTGAGGGTGGTGCCTGGGTCACTTAGTTGGTTAAGCATCTGACTGTTGATTTCGGCCCAGGTCACGATCTCACAGCTGTGCAATCCAGCCTCTGGTCGGGTTCCAGGCTGAATGGGGAGCCTGCTTGGAATTTTCTTTCTCCCGTCTCTCCTGTCCCTCCCCCCACTTGCACATGTGTGTGCATGTGTGCACGCATGCACACACACCAGGGAAAGGAAGAGTGGGAGAGAATTGCAAGCAGGCTCCATACTCAGCCTGGGCTCCATCCCACAACCCTGGAATCATGACCTGACCTGAAATCAAGAGCTGGGCGCTTAACCAAGTGAACCACCCAGTGACCCCTGATTTTGAAACTTCTAGGTTGCTGAATTAAACAAATTCTCCCTATCAATTTTAAGAAAATGAAACTTTCAGTACTTTTCAGCTACTGAGACATGATAAAATCTCCAGAGAATAGAAAATATTTTACCTGCACTTTCTACATTTGTAGAGAACCTCATCTTTCAATCCTTGTGAAACTGTGGTCGGGTCAACAGCAAAGAGTTCTTGAGGTAAATTCTGTAATTCTACATGACATAATTAAAACGTATCTATTTGTTGAAGTTAATGTCAAATTAAGGCAAGAAGTGCTGATCTTAGAAATTAAAAAAGAAAAAAAAAACTTCTCCAGTGTTAAGAAGTCAGGGTGAGGTAGGAGAGCCTAGTGAAGCCCTTGGATTCTGGGACAGACTGCCCAGATTTGAACTCTCAAATCCCAGCCTACCACTTACAAACCATGTGACTTTGAACAAGTTATTTCTTGCTCAATCACAGTTTCAAAAGGAAATAACAGTACCTGTCTGAAGAGATTGCTGGAAAAGTGAGATAATGCACCTGAAGCCTTTAGTGTCAGAGGAAACAGCATCTAAAAAGGGCCCAATAAGTACTTGCAATTAGTACTTACCTGGATACTTTTCTGTAACCTTTTGTAAACGATATTGCTTATAAACTGCACTGGAAGTATCTACTTCATAGCCCATTGCCTGGTATAATTTCAGTTGCCACTCGAATCCCTCATTCATCCTGTAAGAGCAAACAAATATAAGGTAAAGTTTTCATTGCATCAGTAAAATCACATTGCAAGAGCAGAATTATTACTCTAACAAAGAACTCACTTCGCCTCTGGTTTGAGGGTCTGGAGCTCTTCATAGGCTTTTTCAAAGGTAAGCTGGTCAGTCTTCATCATAAAAGCAGTAATTATAGCCACACTTCGACTGACTCCTGCATGACTGAAAAAGAGACCTTTAAAATAAAATAGCAAATTGCAGCATTTAAAAAACAAAAAAACAGGGGCGCCTGGGTGGCTTAGTCGGTTAAGCGTCCGACTTTCGCTTAGGTCATGAACTCGCGGTTCGTGGGTTCGAGCCCCGCGTCGGGCTCTGTGCTGACTGCCAGCTCAGAGCCTGGAGCCTGTTTCAGTCTGTGACTCCCTCTCTCTCTGACCCTCCCCTGCTCACGTTGTCTCTCTCTCTCTCTCTCCTAGAAATAAATAAAACGTTTAAAAAATTAAAAAAAACAAAAACAAAAAAAAAAACCGCCCAGCTCCCTCTCAGTGGTAAAGTTCAGGTCCACTTCAGGTTGGCTTCTTCTACCCAAGGTAAACCCTTTGTCTCTGAAATACTACAGTCATACAAATGAATTATTTATTTCCTTTTTAAAAAAAAAAATTTAACTTTTATTTATTTTTGAGACACAGAGCGTGAGCAGGGGAAGGGCAGAGAGAGGGAGACACAGAATCCGAATCAGGCTCCAGGCTCTGAGCTGTCAGCACAGAGCCTAATGCTGGCGGGGCTAGAAACCCACAAACCATGAGATCATGACCTAGGCCAAAGTCAGACGCTGAACGACTGAGCCACCCAGGCACCTCTATTTATTTCCTTATTGTTTTTGAAATCTGAGCTATGTGAATGTATTACCTTTTAAAAATAATTACACTAATTTTTTAAAAAGTTATAATGGCTCTGGGGAAAAAAAAAAAAAATCCAGGCTCCTTGCCCTTGGCATTAAAGGGGCCTGGAAACCTGATCCCAGGCTTCCCTCCATTTTTACTGTTACCTTATATTCTTTGTGTAAATACTGAGAGCAAGAGCTGGCACACAGTAAAAGTGCTGGCTCAACAGACTGAAGCTCCTGTTATTACTTACACTCCAGTCCAACTAAAAAGGCCTGCTAAGAATTCCCAAACACCTATCAAGATTTTCTTTTTGGCACTGCTGCAACCTAACTCCATCTTTCCCGTGGCATGGCTTAGGGATCCCGTAAGCCCTAACCAAGTTTGCTCTCCCCATTTCTCCCCTTCATCAACCACCCTCTGCCCCCAACAAAAACACTGAAAATAATCTACTTTTCCTCTGGAGGCTGAACAACTTTAACTTTATTCACCTCTTTTAGTAAATGACTCGCATCACAGTCTGCATTACAATCATCTGGGTAGATGCCTGGCTTCTCCCGAAGGACTTGAAGCTCTTAGTGATGTGACTTTGCCATTGATCAGTCCCCCCTCCCCACCCCCCACCGCCCGCTACAAACGACTCGGGTTGGGAAGGGGGCTGCAGAATGAACCAGCATAAACAGGTATGAATCATCACAACGGGAACGAATGAGAACGAGCACGCCTTCAGGGGCCAGCCCCCCGCCCCCTCCTCTCTCCCGGACACCTGCCAGCCAAAGGAGGGAGGGAGAGGAGGTTCTGGGGTCTCAGAGCCCCTTCGCCCCCGCCCAGGATCCTCGGGGGGGGGGGGGCTGCAGGCGGGAAGCGCAGCGGGGCTGCTCGCCCCCGGGCGGGCCACTCACCAGTGCACCAACACCGCGCGGCCTACGTCGCGCGCCTGCCCGATGAAGGCCACACACCGGTCCAGATGGCTGAGCAGGTCCGTTTCGGGCTTGTCCAACGCCTGCACAAAGAGGCTCCGCAGACCCTCCAGCCCAGCGCCCGACTTGAAGTCGGGCTCCTCCGAGTCCACCGTCAGCACGGCCGTGATGCCCGCCTCCCTCAGCTGGTCCGGCTCCGCCACGGCCGCGGCTCCACCCAGGTACAGCCCCGGCCGCACCTCCAGCATCTGCGCGGCGGGGCCGGCCCGGCTCCGACCGTCCCCCGGCCGCGGGCAGCCATGCCTCCCTCCCCGAGCCTCCAACATGGCGGCGTCCAGAGGCCCAGCGGCCAGCGGCCCTACCATCGAGTAGGCGGCCGGCTAGAACGTCCTTCCTCTGGGCTGAGGCGGCCTCAGCTGCGCAGCGGCTCCCTCGGAGGACCACGGCCATGGCAGGAATGTGTACTTCTTGGGCAAGGTGATGCTGCTGCTGAGGCGGAGGGAGAAGCCTTTAAAAACCGAGTCTGGCCCCAGCTTCCCCAGCTTGGTGGTAGAGGATCCACTTCCCCACATACAGGGTTTCTCAGGCTTACAGTGTTGAGACTTTATGGAAAGGGGCAACAAGAGCAGCTGGACGCAACTTTGAAATAATGGTCCCACCAACCGAATCAACAGTCTCATTTTATCCAATTGGGGTGAAACAGTTTTTTCAACGTTTATGAAGCGTTCTGTTTGTATTTATTCTCTTATGATCAATTTTTTCCCTCTTTGTCTAGTTTTTTTTATTGTTATGTGAATCTCTTTCTTGTTGATGCATTATGTCCTATATACTTTTAAGATATTAATCCCATGTTTTTGTACATTAGTACCCTCCAACCAAAGGACACCCAGAAACCTACTCTTCTTATCATTTACATGATTACTGAAGTAGCATTTTTTTTTTATGTTTTATTTATTTCGAGGAGAGAGAGAGAGAGAGAGACAGCGTGAGCAGGGGAGGGTCAGAGAGAGAGGGAGTCACAGACTGAAACAGGCTCCAGGCTCTGAGCTGGCAGTCAGCACAGAGCCCGACGCGGGGCTCGAACCCACGAACCGCGAGATCATGACCTAAGCGAAAGTCGGACGCTTAACCGACGAAGCCACCCAGGCGCCCCTGAAGTAGCATTTTTAATTTCCTTTAATATCTTTTCTTTTTCATTCATATTTTAGTGAACTGGTGCAAAATGCCTAGTTTTCAGCCTGTTTTGATTTTTGGCATAGTCATGTCTAGCTTTTGATTTAAAGTGAGAGGCCTGTGATTCTTCCTTTCACTTGAACGTCTAGAGATCATTGTAGGGTTATTAATTGGCCTAACTGCAATATTGTTGCATCTCAAGGACAAGGAAGGTCTGAGAAAAGAGAGACAGATGTGGGGAATGACTGGTCCGTGGAGCAGTCACAACATATACCGCGTTGGGGCACCTGGGTGGCTCAGTTGGTTAAGCATCTGACTCTTGATTTAGACTCAGGTCATGATCTCATAGTATGTGAGATCTATCTCTACATCAAGCCTCACATCAGGCTCTCCTCAGAGCCTGCTTGGGATCCTGTCTCTCCCTCTCTCTCTCTCTCTCTCTCTGCCCCTCCTCCATCTCTCATTTTCTCTCTCTCCCTCAAAATAAATAAGCATTAAAAATATATATATATACACAATATATATTTTGTCATTTTACATGGGTGTGATTTGTAGCAACCCCAATTACAACAGTAACATCAAAGATCACTGATCACAGGTCACCATAGCAAATATAATAATAATAACAAATTTGAAATGTTGTGAGAATTGCCAAAATGTGACAGAGACATGGAGCAAACAAATGCTGTTGGGAAAATAGTGCCGATTTCCTTGCTTAATGCAGGGTTGCCACAAACCTTCCATGTGTAAAAAATGGAATACTTGTGAAGTATAACAAGAGTTGATGAGGGAGTGTGGGGTAAGCTGAGGGCAAAGTACGGGCTTACAGCAATCCCCCCGCAAATGGGATCTTTGTGTTATTCCCCAGTAACTTCTGGCTCCCCAAGAACAAAGAAAAGGAGTTTAAGTTCTTGCCATGGTCGTGTGGGAAACTAAGGCAAATGAAAAATTAAGTTCCTTCCTGCCTACAGCCCATTGACAAGTCCTTGAGATGGGCAGAGTGACCTCCTTCTAGGAGCTCAGCTGCCTCGATGATGACACTTTGCTGGGGACAAAAGAGAATCTTGGCTTCACATTATCCTGACGCCCCCCCCCCCCCCCCCCCCCCCCC